>NC_136959.1:13957446-14142446 GCF_032717465.1 Coenobita brevimanus
TCCTCTTCTATATTCCCAGATTCCAAGTTCATCAGTGAAAGGTGAAGAGGTATAAATCACAAGGGGAGTTTAATAACGTTCCGCATCGATGGGTGAACCATTATATAACACACAGGGAACTAAGTCTTGTTACTTGAACTATTCTCACATTCCCTCCATATTGCTTACTCCAGACTCGTTGTCAGTTTTCACTCATCTTCACTGAATCATTGTCAATAAACCTTTCAGTTGAATCAGATCGTCCAATATAAGCCTGAACGAAACTAACAGTGTGTTTCAGTCTTTAATAGTGTTGGTCATCAGCTGGCTTCATTATCTTGGCACCTGGCCTGATCTTTATCCCCACTACATCTTAAAAAAAAAAAAAGGTAAAAAAAAGATGGATGTTGAAAAAACGACTAAAAGAGATGGTAAACTACTTGTCTGTATCTTTTACTGGAGTACTGATGCTGAGACCTTACCCCACCGCCCACCACTAACAGTACAATAGCAGGAGCCTCGTTACTCCTTCTTACATTCTTGTATTGGTGTATGGACGTGGAGGTTGCACCACCCACAACTTACGGCACAATACAAGCGCCCTAGATACTCCTGACACGAGATGGCATAATGTGAATGACAAATACTGAGGAACGTTTCGAGAACATCTCTCTGAATATTATCTAACTGATTTTAACAACAGTTTTCATGAACAACAGGCACTTTGTTGGGATCATAATATCATAGAAATAATTATCCAGGTTCTCTCGTACTTTTGGAACAAATCGTATTAAATACCGGGAAAGGTGATATTTACCCAGGTACACCAGGGATGTGATGGGTGGAGGCCAGGGAGCTGCACCAAGACGGAAATTGCAACAGGATATTGAATGATACGCAGGTGTGTGTGTGTGTGTGTGTGTGTGTGTGTGTGTGTGTGTGTGTGTGTGTGTGCGCTCGCGCGCTACACCGTGAGGCCACAAACATTAACTTTCTCGTCCTCCACAGGTCAGGATGAGTCCAATGAGCGTGAAGGGACAATGAAATAAGGGTTGAGTAAAATTTTCCTTTTCTTGTTAATATCACCGGCATCTTTTTCTTCATCCAAAGCACACCGATTTACCTAGAACAAACACAAAAGTAAAATAAAATAAAAAAAGCGTCGATTATTTGCATCCTTACAACAGCACAAATACAGGTTTGAATTCCTTTGTTTACATCACAGGAAGCCTCCATTTTCTACCAGTATGTGTCAGTGATCTGTGGTACGCATGATAATTCTGGATACTCATTTATAGCCTGTGTATTCATTTAGAATTATCTTTTATTATTATTTAGCTTTATTTGGCCAGAAGTATATACTGTACAGGTTAGTGATGTGGATGGCCTTAAAAGCATACAGAGGTCCTTTTACTTTAACCTGACTTAAAATTTCATTCTTTGGCAGCTTATTTCACTTAGTTCATTGTCAGAAAAAAAAAGGCTATAGTCACGGCGCACGACTCTGAGGTTGTCATAATCGTACCCTGGCAACCTACCTTTCAACAGTGCGTCTGATTTCGTATCATATTATGCACGGATCATATTATTATACAAATATATATTGTACACGAATATTATTATACACGAATCACAAGCGTCTCATATTAGACACGAAATCGGAAGCACTGTTGACGGGTACTTTGCCAGGGCACGATAATGACAACCTCAGAGTCGAGCGCCGTGACTATAATACTCCATTACCTTCTCATACACTTCTTCACAACCAGATTCATATCCTAGTGCTAATCGTTTGTTACTGCCCATCGATAAAGATGGGCCGGGAGTTATTTTAGGCAAGGTTAGAGTAAAAAGAGTATAGCATGCCATGAAGTAACGGTGGAGGTAGGGAGGGTCGCTGAGACATAATACATCCTATATTTACACAGAGTGATTCTAAACATCTGTCTTTTCAAGAAGGAAGAGTTTTTGTGTATATTCGTTTTAGAAAGACAGAGAGAGAGAGAGAGAGAGAGAGAGAGAGAGAGAGAGAGAGAGAGAGAGAGAGAGAGAGACAGAGACAGAGACAGAGACAGAGAGAGACAGAGACAGAGACAGAGACAGAGAAGTGCAGTATGCCAGTGTCTCCGGAAGGTTCAACCAGGCAGGTAATGCGTGTAGGTAATTACAGCAACACCAGCCAGGTATATGGGAGAGAGGTGTGTGAGCTGGGAGCAGGGCAATGAAATGGCGGGGGCAAGGGCGACATGGAGGCGATTTGTTTGTGGCCACCCCTCACGGGATTAAGGTGTCTGGCAATAAGTAGATAGATAGTTAGACCACCCAGTTAGCATCATTTCCATGTTAACAGCCGTGTACGGATCTCGCTCTGTTGATCTCACACACGCCCATCAGGTTCTCTTATTCATGAACCGTCACACGAACTAATGTTGAGGCAAAATGGGCTGAGTTTATTTAAGATTTGTCATAAGGATATACAGTCATGATCATCATCATCATTGTCATCATCGTCATCATCATCATCATCATCATCATCATCATCATCACCATTATTATTATCGTCATCATCATCATTATGCTCTTTCAAGCACCTCTGAAATAAGAAAATATAGATCATGGTTGTCATCTGTAATGTAGCAGAAATCAAAGATGAAAAATGTCCTGGCTACAAATACCTAGGTTAAGACGTATTTATCTAATAGTGATAGAAACAACACTATATCTCTCCTGCATAGTACACAAACATACAGAAATATCGCATACAGTGAGGGTGACCTGCATGGAAAGTTGTTGTTTAGCCCCTGTCAGTCTGGCCCAGCAGATCAGCCAACCACATAAAAAATACTTCTTCTGTGGGGCTGTCCTAATGGCAAAGTACAGTACATACACTGTTCAGGCAACCGACGCTTCCCCGAGGTAGACAACGCCTCACTTAGGTCAGAACAGGATCCTTCCCTACGGCGAGGTGTAGGAATAGGAGGTTAAGCTTCCAGGTGGCCTCTGCATCAGCTTCACTCCATCCAGGGAGCACAGAGCCACTACGTGTAGGCTATTCGTCGGGGCCTGCACGGAAAATATAATTCTGCATTTTGAAAATAAATCCAGTACACGATATTTCATGTCTGGTTAAATTACAAGTAAAATTTATTCATCTCTGAGTCTTCAAAATGGACGTATTGGGCGGGGACGAAAATGCCATGTAATTTCCACCAAAAATGACATCACTCCAACTGCACGTATCGTGTAAGCAATCATCGAATATTCCCTGTATCCATTAATTAGCACTGAAGACATCTCGTAGCACTTTAATCAATAAAACACACACACAAACACAAATACAGTTACTATTACTTCCAAAGTGTGGTATAAGAGTGGGTTTACTTACATTCTTTTCTTCCTTATATACTTCTTGGAGAAAACCTTACCCCACAATCCAAATGTTCTTCACATTTTTACTGGCTAACCAACAAGCCCTGTTCTCAGCAAGTACTGCCAACAACCTCCGCCTTGCCCACCATCCATCACAGTACCAGTTCATCTCACAGACTCCTCTCTGTCCAGCATGCTTCCTTCCGTGTCTCCCCTTCCCTCCCGCAACACACCCCAGCTCAAGCACAACATATATAGAGGAAAAATACCTGACTCTTATGGGAAAAAAAAAATCTGTATTACAACTGGCAGCATTGCAGACCACTAGCCATCGTTGTTCCCACTGATATGATTGGGTAAGAAGGTGTGTACAGTACCTAGATATACAGACGCCTCTCAGCTACCTCCCCATCCCCCGAGAGGAGGAAGGGAGACTGTAAGAGAAAAGCAACTTTACCTTAAAGCCAACAGGATTCACGTCGAGATGAGCCTCAGAACACAGTATCAACAACAACAACAACAATAATGGTAGTCAACGAAAGTACCTTCAAGTTTGAAAAGTTGTAACGTCTAAATTTCTCTGTAGATATTCTGCAGTTTCGAATATATCTCAGTACCTAAATGGTTTTGACTTCATGCTGCCAACAACAACAAGAGTGGCAAAAACAACATTAAGAAAAAAAAAGGGGGGGAGGGCATTTAGCATAACACCCGCGTCTATCAGTCTGTCTTAGACCCGAACACTTGACTTTGACCGAATGCTCTCAAAAATAACTTCTTGCTTGCCTGACCCTTCACCCTTCCACCAAGATTGATCCAAATCAGAAATTGTAAGAGCTGATCTTATCCTGTGACCTTAATGTTTTACCTTTCCCAGTGATCTTGACGTTTGACTGTTTTGATAATTACCTTGAACTTTTCCACATTGTTTGATCTAAGTCGAGTACAAACTTTTTCAATTACCTTCCATTGTCACATTGACCATTGAAATGTTGTTCTAAAAAACATCTGGTCAGCCTTTTGGCCGACCTTTAACCCTTCCACCAAGTTTGATGCTATCTGTCTATCTATCTATTGCCAGACGCCTTAATCCCTTACGGGGTGTCCACAAACAAATCTTCTCCACGCCGCCCTGTCCCCCGCCATTCCACCGCCCCGCTCCCATTTCACACACCCCTCTCTCATATACCTCTCCACACCATCCCTCCGTCTCATCCTTGGCCTTCCCCTCCCTCTTTCACCCTCCACCTCACTCACATACACTCTCCTCGTCAGTTTCTTACTCTCCATCCTCTCCACATGGCCAAACCACCTCAGAGTGTTTCTCCTAACACTTCCTATCACATCCACATCCACACCACAACGCTCCTTCACTTCCTTATTTGTTAGTCTGTCTCTCCATGTGACTCCACATGCTAATGAGATAAAAACTATCTTACTTATTTTGTTCATACACTGGCACTCGAGTAAGGCTTTGACCTTGCCCTCTGACCCTGACATCTGACTGATTATTCTCAACATTGAATCCCATCATTCTTGCCTTATCCTTAACATTTCACCAAGTTTGGTCTAAATCGGATAAAATGAAAAGTTTAAGTTGACCTTGCGATATCAGCCTTTGACCTAATATTATAACCTTGACCTCTGACTAAATAGGCTTAATTTCTTGGCCATCCCTCAAGCTATCCCCCAAGAAGGGTTAAAATCATATAAAAGATTTTTGAATTCTTTTGTACACACACAAAAACAAACAAACAAACAAACACACGGCAAACGATAGATAACACCCTCTCTAGTTTCGCGAGGGCGGGTATAATCAATGGCACTAACTTCATGCTGGATCAGTAGAAATTTAACAAGAGCTCGTGGGCCCTTCGGGCCCCTCGCACTTGCTCGTGCATAGGGCCCTCGCGCTGCTTTAGTCTATTTTAGTTCTACCTCTGGGCAAAAAATTCTATGGAGATCCTATGCCGGGCGCCGGGAGCGGCGTTTTTTGGACAAAATGTGATCGCATATTAAATATAATAAAAGTTTTTCATTCGTGATGAGACCAAGTTTTTTCATAGCGAATTTTTTGCGATATTTGTGCCAATTTTGGTGCTATTTGAATATGTGGTATCGGCTGCCCAACACACACACACATACACACACACACACACACACACACACACACACACACACACACACACACACACACACACACACACAGCTAGTGCTATAGTATATTAGATGAGCCAGAAGTGGAGTATATTCACTGCATACTTACAGTTTCCACCTCTCTCTCTATCTCTGTCTTTCCGTCTCTCTCTCTAAAACACTACCAAAACAGCCTTAAAGATCTGCAGGCTTAGGTGCAAAGGAAGGTATTGGGGATGAAGTGAGAGAATTAGAACTGTCATAGCCATCCTGGGTATGGTGTCATGCACAGTACAGATGGACAGTGAGTTTATTGAGCTCATTACCGTACAATGGGCCCAAAAAGTGCATTGAGAAAGTAAAGGGATGCTGTTTTGTACAACAGTTGGATGTTGTTTTGTGTGTGTTTGATTAGCAGCCGTTTTCTTTAACATGGTATGGCTGATGTGTGATGCTTTTACTCTTACCTTCTGGGTTGCTGGATTCTCCAACCCGAGGGTTCTATGCAGTAGACTGAAACCATAGCGTGTGTTTTCAGTTAACTTGAGAGAGATTAACTTCGTGGGCTTTAGAAATCAACTGTAATGAATCAAGACGTTCAGGAAACAACATTCTATTCACTGTATTGAGAAGAATGATAAATGTTTTAAGGCAAAAGATGCAGACTGAAGGTGTCCGTGTGCGAGAGTATCATTGGGATAGCAGTGAAGCCTGACAATCCATCTGCTGTGCCCTGTGGAAGGTTTGTGTTGGATATACCCCTGCAGGGTTTACAAAACTTGACCCCGGGGCATGATAGTGGGTCAGGCATGGGTCGCTTTGGGTGAAACTCCCTCTTGGCAAGCCCGATACGGCAGCCTTTATCACACGCGTTGGTAAAGGCCTCTTGGTGTGGTGGGGAAGGCGTGTGTTGCGAGAGGAGAAGATTTAGAGTGGGTGAGTGGAGGCGGCGTGGCTGACACTGTGGATCTCCCCGCTCAAGTTTTATGGCCCAGGAACAAGGAGTCCTCGCTAACAAATGAAGGTAGATTTGCATTACAGACCTTTGGTGGGGCCTGGAAGAGGGAAGGATTTACAGTTTAAACGGCTTGCATTACCCTCACTTATGAAAATTAAATTAAGCTAATTTACATATATATTACTTAGACAGATATCAGCATAAAATAAAAGAGATCATTTGCATCCACAGCCTTCTTGTGTTCTCTCCAAAGAATCAGCCATTAAAATTCAAGCATATTTTTTACAGAATTATCATACAAATTATTCTGTTTCGACTTACAAAATGAATGATATAGATGAATTATTGCAGCATTGACAACTCGTGGGTGCTGTATATACATATCTAGTGGCATTTGAAGTTTTTCTCCGAATCAATTAAACCCCTGGAAATTATATGACCTGAATGATGGACATGGTTGCGGTGAAGCTCTAATGATAGTACTGAGCTACATAAACAACTCCAGCTTTCACGATTTCAGTGGTGGTAATTATCCTGTTCTAATACTAATCACTTGTCCCCAAGACACGCATTGACACCAAACTCGCCATGGACCTGCTCTGACATAACGAGCATGCCCAGGCGAAATTTCATCTCATTCCATCCAGCAGTATGACCTGTAGAGGGTTCCCAATGTCTGGCGAAAACGCGGGCAAGAAAGTGTTCTTAGCTAGCGCGCAACTGACCCCACGCCATTATAATATACACCATCATTGTCAGCTCGTCACTCCGCGTCTTTTGATGTATGGCACGTCGAAATCCTAGCGTGTTAAATGCGGACAGACACAAACAGACAACGCTTATTCGCACGGTACTACTGATATTGTTTTTGGTATGTGGGTGATATTTCTGATGAGACAATGATGGTAAGTATTTTGAGGATAAGTTAGTGATAATGATGATTAATACGGCATTTATGATGATGCTCACATCATGGTTGTGTAAGTAGTTGTATTTTGTTGATGATGATGAAGAGGAAAATGGTGATGGTGATGATGATGATAAATAATGACGATGCTTTCCCTGGAGCTGCGTGTGCAGGCGATAGTGAGCGCAGTTGCGTGCACAAGCGAGCAGGTGATGTCCAGAGATAAAAACAGGTCATGTTTGTGTGTGTGTGTGTGTGTGTGTGTGTGTGTGTGTGTGTGTGTGTGTGTGTGTTTAAACCATTTGCTGATATATGCATTTTTATCTGAAAATTATTTCGTGTGTCTCCTAAGTAATAATATTCAAAATGAAAATAATGAAGGTTGCATTTTTATTCTCCTTGTAAATGATCACATACGGTACCTAGAACAAGTACACAGCACTCAAGAGAACGCATACCTCCGCCAACACCTACACCAGACAACTCAGATCACCACCAAAATTTAATAAACTCTCCCTTGCCCAAACCCACATATCCACAAAATTTCATAGAACCCCATCAATAACTTTTTGAGATCTTGTTGCCCCCTCGCCCCCCACCCTCCCCCCCCAAAAAAAAAAAAAACTTCAGCCAGGACTCGCTCATATGAACACCAAAATTTAATTAACGTTGTTCCTTGATCAGTGGCCCACGTGCCCATAAAATTTCACAAAAATCCATCAATAACTTTTTTGTATATCATGTGGACAAACAAACAGGGGTGAATATATAACCTCCATGAACTTTCGTTGGCGGAAGTAATAAATATTTCCTTCGTTGCAGTAGTAGTAGTAATAGAGGAACCTGGGTCTGTTTGATTGGGCGGACCTATCAACCGCAGGCAATCAATAGCCTCTGTAGGGCTGCTTCGTGTCGTGAACCAATGTTTCCGTGTGGTGGACAGCGCCTTACCACAGCGAGGCGCGGGGAAGATGGAGGCTTGGTGCCTGGATGGACGCTGCTTTTGCTTTTCTCCATCCAGTTAACAGGGGCACCATAGTAGTCTCCACATCACCCCGTTATTTGATTATATGGTTACCACCCAGCGTTGTAAATGGCTTCTGTGTTCCAGGAAACCATAGCCTTGTCACTTATTGTAGAGTCACCTAAAGGCAGCACTATATCAAATGAGCGGATGGTGGGTGGCCACAGTATACATACTTTACGGGAAATTTTTTAGGACTCACTTGGGGACTCCTTAACTAGTTATTTCCATTGATCTTAAGTGTTTTATTTTAAGGGAGATGAACCTCACCAAAAATCCTTGCGTAATGAACACACACACACACACACACACACACACACACACACACACACACACACACACACACACACACACACGCAACCTGACCTACACCACTCAGTTTCGCACATAAAGCGTCTCCGTGAAACAAGCAAGCCAGAGTTATAGCGACACAGGAAATTATCGACCATAAATTCACAAGCCATGTCCGGGGCAGCGCGTCGTGCTACCAATGTCTCAGTCTATCTCTGTTTATCTATATTTCTTCCGTCAGATATCTAACTTTTGCTTATTACCGCATCGTTTATGGAGGACTCTTGGCATAAATCCTCCATGCTCCTCTCTCTTCATTCAAGAACGACCCTTCTCACGACAAGGTAGGCTCTGCATGCTTGTATAATACACGAGAGTCTCTCTCCATCTCGTTCTTGGGCCACCTCTCCATCCAGTAATTAAAATCTCATACACCACCATATCTCACTACTCTCACATGCTTCCCTATATTAAGAGAGAGAGAGAGAGAGAGAGAGAGAGAGAGAGAGAGCTGAGGTAAGAATAGGGTGAAAAAAATACTAGAATGCTGGTAAAAAAAAAAAAAACCATGATTAGATCAAGAGGGCATTTTATGGGGCTGCTGAATACAGAGAATGAAATCAGTATTAATAAGTTTTAATATAAGTGGCAGGGGATGGCTAGAAGAAGCAAGGCGAGCAGGGAGGAAAGGACCAGTAGGAAGGAGAGGTGTGATGCACCGAAGGAAGTCTTAACTAGGAATACACCAAGAAATGATGAAATGTGAGGCAAAATATTGAAGCATAAGGGAAAACTATTGACTGAATGGATCTGTAAAATTGTAGCTTGGCCTGGAAGGAGGGCCGAGTGTCAGAGTACTGGGACGAAATGTAATAGTTTCCCTGTACAAAGGAGACATGAAAGAGGTGTATGACAGTCATTGGGGTATTTGTATTCTCAGTGTACTAGGGAAAATGTACAGTTGGATACGTATCGACAGAACTATGAATAAAACTGATAAACTAGCTGGACAGGAACAATGGGTTTTAGGAAGGGAAGGGGATGTGTAGACCAGACTTTCACTGTAAGATCTGTACTAGAAAAAATATCTAGAGAAGGAATATAAGTTGTATCCTACCCTCATAGATGTGAAGAGAGACAGAAGAGGCCTGTTTGAAGTTGTCAAAATATGTGCTATACTCGTGAATATGATGAATGTGGCCAAGTGTATGGATGAGGGCGTAAAAGGTAACAGTGTGTGTGTGGAAAATAAACAGAGTTCTTTGAAAGCCTAACCCTCCAAGGGGTCAGTCTAGAACCACTTTTGTCATTGACTTATTGGCTTACTGAGAAATCAGTTTGAAACTAGGTCCTACATGAACCGTATTGTTAAAGATTCTTAAGTCCACACACACACACACACACACACACACACACACACACATATATATATATATATATATATATATATATATATATATATATATATATATATGTGTGTGTGTGTGTGTGTGTGTGTGTGTGTGTGTGTGTTGTGTGTATGTATGTACGTATAAAATTTTTATTAATATAAATTAAACGTTAAAACGCCTTTTTAAGCCCATTTCTAGTTTAGGGTCCATATTCATTATTTTTAAGTTATGTACAATACGTATAAAACCTGAAGCACAGTCGTATCCCTAAAGACTCATATTTTGAAAATTTTTATTAATGCGAAGATATTTATTAGTACTATTTCTGATTCACAGAGTGGCCTTATTGGTCGTTATTTTGTTCCTTTTTGGGTGAATAGCCGCGAGGGTGTGGCAGTAAAAAGCATGTACGGTACTGTACGTTCTAGTTGGAATGTTGGAGCATTTATCGTGTCAGGTAACAGCCTGCTGTGTTCTCGCATTCCCTGTTCTAGTCATTGCGGTGGGAAAGCCTGACAAAACCGTCTAACAGTAGTGCATCAGTAAAATATACACCCATACTAGTAACGCAAAAGGGGAGAGATTTGAATATCAATCAAAAAAGAAAAAAACATGTACTCTATTTGCATGTTATTATATTTGCATTCATAGACGCACAAGGGAGGCGTAATATTGGATGGATGATAATTCATGGAGCCACCCCACGCTGGTCACGCTTTTTGTGGCAACATCCAGCTCGAATGGAATACATATTTCTTTGATGCAAGTGTGTTTATTAACCGAACTGAGTGACGCGGCAGTGATTACAGATTGTTTGTCAGTGCCGTTCTACTTCAAAATATAATTAAAAAGTAAACTCGTTATAGCAAGATAAAACGTCACGATACTCACTGCCAAGAGCCTCTAATTCCTTCCTGAAAAATCAAAATCCCATTAGATTGGTTTATTCTCTCCGACAAGGATAGCAAGTTTTCACCCCTGTTTGTTTGTTAGTTAGCAGGATTACTCAAAAACTAAAAGATTGATTTGGACCAAATTTGGTGGATAGGTAGCCCATGTCCCAGGGAACAATCGATTAACTTTTGGGATCGATCCCAATCGTATTACAAATTCTGGATCCGGAAAACACTTTTTGCGAAACCCTAATCAATGATGAGGAAACCTAACCCATTATGAAGAGTGGTTAGGAATTACATTGCCCTAGTTGGAGAGACGTGCTCCACTGAGTGCCCCTCTAGTTAACATTGCTAAATGCCTGTAATGCCTGTGTGTGTGTGTGTGTGTGTGTGTGTGTGTGTGTGTGTGTGTGTGTGTGTGTGTGTGTGTGTGTGTGTGTTTTCCGACCAGTCAAGCCCTCATACACATTTTCTTTAATTTTCACTAGCGTTTAAATCCGCAGTGCATAAACTCCTGCAACTGATGGACAAAGGACAACATTAAAACCAGGCAATAGTTGATGTTCATAGTGTAACTGCATATCACATAAATATTAATAAACATTCATTAACCAGCCAAGGTAGTCAACTTCCTCTAAGTTTTATCTACTCCAAACCAAAGTATAGATACAGAGGGCAGCCACACTTAATTTGGTGACGATACATCTGCTTCTACTACTACTACTACTACTATAACTACTACTACTACTATTATTATTATTATCATCATCATCATCATCACTGGCCACCTCTCCTCTTCCTCTGCCAGCGCTTCCCTAATTATGTCAGCTGGACGCATGTCCTCAACATAAACACATAATCAGACAAAAGAAGACAAGGGCTGGGGACAGGAGGGTCTTAACCTCCATCACAAACACATGCAGTTAAACGCCTTAGAGTCTAGTTTAACTGACACCCACCTCGTTGATTGCTGGTAATAAAGGTGAGTCTCAGCACTAATATAAGCTGGTGATGGGAATAAGGGAGTGATAATATAGGGTTGTTTTAGGCTGTGGGCATCTTCACAGAGGAAATTAAATAGGCAGACAAACAATGAATGAATTATAGATTATTTGGACATAGTTTTGAGAGAGAGAGAGAGAGAGAGAGAGAGAGAGAGAGAGAGAGAGAGAGAGACTAATAGCATCACTTTTTTCCGAGTTAACTGTCGTGGATGTAACATTACCCTTATGGAGATAGTGAATGTGACTGCGAACTTGGAAGGACAAAAGCTCTTGGCAAGTCCTGCAAACTTCAGTGGAGAGAAAGAAATAATAACTGCACTGATATTATCCTTATGATCTCTCTCTCTCTCTCTCTCTCTCTCTCTCTCTCTCTCTCTCTCTCTCTCGATATCCTTAGTGCTCGTCCACACGTGTGCTCGAACAAATGGTGGCAACATGTATGCAACACAATAACGAACACGCTACAAACATGTTGGGAACAGCAGCGTCCAGATCATGTTGGTAACATCATGATGAAGTCTCAGCTGCCTGGTATGGACACTCATATCCCATCGCTTCTGCTGCCAGTGTTCGAAGCTGTGCTGAAACATGTTTGCATACACCCGTCCAAATACTGCTGCATACACGTACCCAAACATGTTGCCAACTGTGTTGTCAACATAAGTTCGAGGGCACGTGTGGACGCGCACTTAACTTTGTTACTCAGCTTTCAAGGCTTCATTACTTTTGTAAGTCTGACGCCATACCTAAATCCAGACACCAGTTATCATAGTCATCAAAAGTGTGTGTGTGTGTGTGTGTGTGTGTGTGTGTGTGTGTGTGTGTGTGTGTGTGTGCTGAAAACAAAGACAATAAAAAATCTTCTATCGAAACTAATGAAGGGGTCAGTGAGCGCTGAGATATGAGAAAAAAAGAAAAAGTGTTCAAAACTTAGGTCTAAAAACAATACCACACGCCCCTGTTTGCCACTCGGCATAAACTGTTGGATCTGGAACGCAAAAATTCTTGTGAATATTTTAGCACAGGACTGCCAATATTGCCCCCGTAACGCCACGCTGAGCACCTTTATGTGTGTGTGTGTGTGTGTGTGTGTGTGTGTGTGTGTGTGTGTGTGTAAAATGTCTGCTTTTTTATACAGGGAAGAAGGAACCAAAAGCCAGGAGCCGGCAAGATTGTTCCCTCTAATAAAAATAAATAAATAAATAAAAAACATGGTAACAGACAGCCTAATTCAAGATCTGTTAATTCTGTATATATACACATGCATACATATCCACTAATGTTAGTTGTAAAGGTCTAGTCACGAGGACAAAACAAATATTAAAACTGGCTAGACTGCAGCTGTGACGGAAAATGTGCTTATGGCGATTTGTCTATCTATCTATCTACATACCTAGGCTGCTTCCCCCAAGGAAAGGGAGGTAGCCGAGACAGGACGACACACTCTCCATTTACTCATCCATTCAAACACATTCATTCGCATCTTAGCCCCAAAGGGGAGAACGGACAGATCCTCACCGCACCACACCGCACAAGGGTCAACTGCGCAATGCAATCAGTGACATCCGCAGCAGGGCCCGACAGCAGAACTGGTTTACCCCTACCACATCATAACAGACCCATCCCCTTACCCGCACCTGACCTGACTAGCTGATCAGACCAAATGCGGGATTTGTACTGTGAAAAAAGATATGGGATTTATCAGACATCAGGTTGAAATATGAGATAAAAATAGACAATAACCGGTTAATTTAACTGACGATATAAACCCTCATCCCGGCTGATATGTACAGTCGGATACATAAACCAGCGGACACTTAGACCCTAGTGTGACCCGCCGTAGTGTAGTAACTTTCCGACCATCATATCCGAAGCCCTCAAAACCTATTCAGTGGCTGTTTCGAAACCAGCTATACCAGAAACTTGTACTGACTATCTGTTATGAACCTCGAACTACTTCAGTCATGTGTGTGGAGGACTGGATGAGTTACCTTCAACAAGAAAGGATATGAGGGTGAGGGAGAGTGAATGAGACGGTACACTAAAGACTGCGAGGGTACAAGACGGTACACTAAAGACTCCGAGACTACGAGACGGTACACTAAAGACTGCTAGACGGTACACTAAAGATTGCGAGACTGCGAGACGGTACTCTAAAGGCTGCGAGACTGCAAGAGGGTACACTAAAGACTTCCAGACTCCAAGTTCCCACGCACCATCAGGAGAAAATTCTACCTTGGATGCATTATTTATTATTGTGCCAACCCTTTTTGTTTTTTGGTATAACTATTTTTAAAGGCCACTCCGATCTCCACTTCCCTATTTTGACAGTTGTTCCCGTCAGTACATATTTTATCATCTACAGTGTATCGAACATTTGTTGAGAGAGAGAGAGAGAGAGAGAGAGAGAGAGAGAGAGAGAGAATATCGGAATAACTATTTTGTGAGAGAAAAAGAGATAGGGAGGGTGAAAGGATAAATATTGATAACAGGAAGGGGGGGCATGAAAAATAGAAGGATGAAAGGAAGGCAGAAAAAAGAAAATGGAGTGTGTGAAGGAAATAAACAGAACCAGAGGCAACTCCAAACCAAATTTTTATTCATTTATATTGATATTTGGCAGTGAAAGGATGTCACCTAAAAGTAACTGAACAAGATGGTTAGATGTAGAAGTGAAAACGTCGGAAATATAAACAGTGGCTGAAACTGAAGGTAATTAATTAAAAAAGCTCTTCAACCTCTAAACACTCTGGAGCAAGAAGCGTTTTAAAAAAGGACAACGAAAATCTTGGAATAAAAATCCAATAGATGATGAGCAGACAAACATGGAATACGGCAGAGCTGATTTAAATGCAGAATCGGTTGTGATGCTTGGGAATAATTAATTTATTCTATGTAGGAGAATGGTAGTGAGCAGGGGTAAGTGGAAGTACAAAAAATGTGGATCATGGAAGGCGAATATGGATGGACAAGAAAAGATATAAAAAGCAAAAGAAGGCAAAAGAGAGGTGTGACGGGCGAAGGGGGATGTTTAAAGAACTATCTACGTCAAAAATATACAGTGAACACAATTTATAATATACAATATGATGAAAACTATAGAAAGTTGAAAGAAGTAGGCAGAGGAAAAAATGAGTGAAAAGAAAGCTGAATCCAGTCGGAGAAAATACTGTCCGTAAAATAAGTGCCAAGAACTTAAAATGCCTTCACACTGTACAAACATTGCCCTACCGAGTGTAAAGCAGCCTCTGGAGAAAGACAACAACCTCGCACACCAAAGAGATACCACACCGTAAAACAAGGCAGCCGACTTCAGAAAAAGGATAAACTTGAAGCCGAGTTAGAGATGACGAGGTGAGCAAGAAACAGGAGGGAGGGAGAGGGAGTAGAGGGAAAGAGAAAGGAGAGTAAAGATATAAAGGAAAACTAGGATACCTCATTGAAAGAGAGAGAGAGAGAGAGAAGAGGGAGGGGGGATACTATCTGTCTGGCAATGTATCAAGCAAGATGCCTTAGTTCTAGTAAATGGGTTCGCAGAAAGCAGTTAACTCTATACCACCCTATCCTCTGCCATTAAGCTGCTCTCCAACGAGCTCACACCATCCTCACTTATAATCTATCCACCCCATCTCTTCCTCGGTCTCCCTTTCCTCTCTCGCATTTTCCACCTCACTCACATAAACTCTCTCAGTCATTCTCTTATTCTGCATTCTCTCCACGAGGCCAGATCATCTCCACGTACATCTTATTTTCAGCACAGCCACGTTAGCACAGCAACTCTTTTGAACTTCTTCATTTGTCTGTCTCCAAGTAACCCCGCATGCTCCTCTAAAAACAAAACAAAAAATCGTTTGCATTCCCTTCACTTTTGACTTCTGTCTTTACGATAAAATCCCAAACTTTACCATACGTTATAATGGGGATCACAGTTCTGGTTTGCAATTGCTTGATGACTCCCTAGCTCACTTCCTTCTTCCTTACCACTGCCTCCATTGTGCTTGCAATTTCCCTTCCCTGATGCACACTTTCTTTCACTTCATTCCTTTACACTTTGATCCTTGCACAACACACCACCTAAATATTTGAAGACTCTTGCTCACTTCACGCCTCGATAACTCACAGAATACAATGAACACAATTATTCATTCTACCCCACATTTTTCCTGAAGCAGGTATCGTTTTTCAGCCCACCTCAACACATTTTTCGGCACAAAGTATATAGAAATTTCTTTTGTTTAGAAGAGCAAGAGCAATGACATCAGTGCTGCTATTTCACTAGTAGTTTCATATTAGTACTGGTAGTTTGTTTTATTTAATATTGTTGAAATAGTACGTAGGTGGTAGGTGGTGGCGACCATCATCCATTCACTTGTTGTAATGTTGCTTATTTCCTCCTTCACCTATAACTTTCTTTTTCTGTGTCTGCCCTCCTCTCTTCCTACTTGTCCCATCTTGCCTGTCACTTTTTATTACTCTTCTTTCCTTTTCAGGTGGGAGGACATTGAATGACAAGCCTAATCGTTCCCTGCAAGCTAGGAAACCATTTACAACGCTGGGTGGTACCCATGCATCCAACCCATACGTGTTCCCTACGTGCCAACGAGTGGGTTGGCGGAGGGTTAGCGCCCCGTAAAACAACTATATCAAAGTCAGACGAGCACCCCGCACGGGATTATTTCGTCTGCCTATAGATAGATAGACAGAAATAGTACATAATGGAGCTGGGACAACAGAAGCGAAAATAGTAACCTTGTGAGCTTGACGTTTACAGCTGTTGTTCAACAATACCAATGGAAGTACAACACAAATCTTTTTGATAACACATTAAATACATCTTCGCTATCATTTAACATAATAGTTAGTAGTTCTCACAAAATCATGGGCGCACATAGGAAAGTTTTTGTCCTTCCTGCTTAGCTGTAGCCTTGTATTCTATATCAGTCTACCATCAAACACAAGATTTAAACTGACAAAATAAATATCCCCTCGAGAAATAGTGTTGTTATTTAAAGCGTTATCGCTAAATTCTCTCTGCTTTAGCCATTCCATATAGATCCACATTCTAACAGGTAAAACATTAAGAAGCGATTTTTTCAAGATCATGCACTGACAAAGACAAGCCAACGCAAACAAGAGAATTTGTTGCCACACTGGAGGTAATGCGAGAGACACGCATGGGTTGATAAATATGCTGCTACTGACACACACAACAAAAAGTGTGTGTGTGTGTGTGTGTGTGTGTGTGTGTGTGTGTGTGTGTGTGAGAGAGAGAGAGAGAGAGAGTATCGTTCTTTGTTTTCAGACTGTATACCTACGTAAATTTATCCGTTTCTCTTATTAACTACTTCTTTATTATCTATGTCCTTCTATCAGTCTGCTGGCGTGTGAGATCACCTACTTATCTATATTTACTGTGTGTATGCCAGTTCGTTTTCCTGTCGGTCTTCGGAAAGCTTATTAATGTAGAGGGAGCTTCTTCTTTGCTGGGAAGAGTGGTTTCTATGACCTCTTTTCCCCACATTATAAAATTTTCCATTTGTCTTCTCTCCTTGGAATCTCTTGCACCGCTCCCACATCAGGCATGGCAGGATTCTTCGTCAAACTCACCTGCTTATGATTACCTTTGCTGGTTCCTTAATTTTTGTTCCAATATTCTTCCTGTTTCTTTCTTATTCTGCAGCACTTCTGTCTTTTTCTGAAGGGTATCGTATATGTCCTGTTTGTTTCACGCTTACGGGTTTTTCCCGTGATCAAAGGCAGGAGGTGACAAATCGCAGAGAGAGAGAGAGAGAGAGAGAGAGAGAGTCCTGAACACACCACTCTCCAGCTGCTGCTAATCCAATTTCTCCCTCACTAAGGCGGCAGGGAGCCTACAGTACACTATCTGGCGCCTTATGAACCACTTCACGTCCTGGCTTACCTTACAACACTCCCAATCATTACCTATGTCTTCGGGAAACTAAAGGCGCTCACACTGGAAAATCTAGAACGTGTTTGAAGCAGCAAGCTTTCTAATGTTGGTATTTTAGCTTTCATTTCCAAGTTCACGGAAGCTACATTAATTTCCAAAATAAGCCTGTTATGGGGCACAGTTTGGCGCCTTCTGGATTCACTCAGCAATATGGTGGTAAATTCTTCGAAACACCACTTACGTAACAGCATTTTTTTTTCCATCAGCTTTTGAACTGCATGAGAGGGTCCGTTGGGGGTTTCCACGATAACTAAATTTTCGTGATCATTTTTTTTTAAAGCAATATGAGCGCTAATATTATCAGAACACTCCCACTCACACACACTTAAGCAGCATATATTATCTTTTCTTACGTTTTCCAACAATGTTCTATTGGGTCTGCTTAGTTGCAATAGTTTCCAAGATGTCTAAGTTTTGGTGCTGTTTTCCAATCTGCATGTCTGATGGTGTTCTCCTTCGCTTCGCTCGCTTAAACGATAATTATAGTTCTCGTAAGGATTTTTTTTGTTTTTTCTGTTTCTTCCCGTTCGTATTTCACGCCTCTCGCCACCGCCGCACGAAATACTACTGTCCCCACCTGGTCTGAAACTCACCCTAGCCTGGCATGTGAAGACACATTTTTTTTTTTTTTTTTTTTTTTTAATTCAGTATGAACCTCATATTTTATGACTAAAAAAAAGACTGATGTTGAAACAGCTCCTCCAGTATAGTCACATTTTCTGTTCAACGCGGCCACGGTACGGGAGACTTTCACTCGAGCGTGTGGTAGGTGGTGGCGACTAATCATCCACTCACCTGATGTAGTGCTGTCTATTTTTTCCTTCAACTTCATCATTCTTCTTCTGTGTCTGCCCTCCCATTTCTCCCGTCTTTCCTGTCCTTTTCAGGTGGTTTTACACTGAGTGACAAGCCTAATGGTTTCCTGTAAGCCAGGAAACCATTTACAACGCTGGGTGGTAACCATATAACCCACCTACGTGTCAACAAGTGGGTTGATAGAGGTTTAGTGCCCTCCCCGTAAAACAACTAACTCAAAGACAAACGGCCACCCCTTACGGAATTACAGCGTCTGGCAGTACATAACTATAGACAGTGACAACTCTCCTATTTGTTCTCTTGATTCTTTGCAAATGAATTACCAATACAAATACAAACAAATACATGTAATGACGCATAAGAGGCAAGATTTGAGAACTGCATTTATTAGTAATTGTTGCCTTACTAGCTATTTTCCATTTTTTTTTTTCTTTATCAAATGCTCCCCTTTCTTTCCTACATTTTTTCTTCTGTTCCTTTGCTCCTGTTGTTTCTCCTATATTATATTCAATTCTTAATCTCTTATTTTTCTTCGTTCTCTCATTTTTTCCTTTTTCTTTTTTTCTCACATCGCCTATAATACCTTCTTGCATCTCCTACTTCTCCGTTCTCCTGTCTGTCATTCCCTCCCTCGCCTACTTCCATCAGCATTTTCTTCCAACGTAATATGGGTATGATGGAAATAATCTCTCTTTATTCAAATACTGTCATTATTACTGCCCTTCATTTATCAGAGCAATGAATTAACTTTCCGCAGCGGTGGTCGAGTGGGTAGCGTTACAGACTGATGCTGCCTCTTAGCGCCAGAGTTTGAATCCTGTCTACACGCAGCTGGCATGTCAACGGAGGTAGGTTCGTAGATAAAATGAATAGCCTACCATGGATAAAATATAGGGGAGGTAACAATGGGAATATGGATCATGAAGTAACCCTATATCCCAGGAGAATGGGTGAACACCCCACCACAGACACAGAGACTTAACTATAGAGATGACCACCAAGACTAAGTGCTTCATGGTGTCTGCACCAACTTTCTCTTTACTGGAATATCGGTGCTCTCTCTCTCTCTCTCTCTCTCTCTCTCTCTCTCTATCAGGTTCAGTACCTCTCTCCCAACTTCATTTTCCCCTCTCCCATCCCACGCAAACTCTATCTGTACCCTTTATGTCTTGCTATAAATTCATTTATTTATTTATTCAGTTATTCATTTTCAAGTTCGTGTGTTCTCAGTCCTTCCATTTGGCCTTAACTTACACTCGTTCCTCCCCGCCATTTTCTCCTAAAGCAGGTTATTAGATTTTCTTCTCTTGGTTCGCGTCAGTAGCAGCGTCCTTTATCGACACCCTTTTAGCCTAACAACGTTGCTGCCTCGCCCATCAAAGAATCCAGGTTCCTTCACACCGCTTTCCATTTCTAGTTAAGGTATTTCTCCCTCCCAATATCTACCTAGCTTCCCCATCTTTCACCTTGTAAATCTTTTTAGCGTAATAATCACTCACCAATTCCACACTGCCTACATACAACGAAACACTTTCGTGCTTCACCTTGACCTTCTATTGTTCCAATACTGTTCACCCAGCTGTACTTCGCCTCGCCATAACACATCGCCAGCGTATCTTCACCTTCGGCTGTCGACAATCTTATTTACAAAGTTTTCTCATCTCATCTTCCTGCTGTTTCTTCTTCACTTTCTCCTCTTTTCGCTAGTGGAGACCGGTGTCATCTCAGAGTTTCTTTAAAGTTCTATAAAGACAGACTTCCTTGAACTTTTCATTTGCACCTCGTCATCGAATCAAGATAATTTCACATTGTAGTATGTGTTACATCTAAGCAAGCGTTTTTGTAAAGTATAGTACATACACCATAATTACAAATCATGCCATTAATGAAGTATGAAAGACTGCATTTCTCCTCCCTACGCATGTACAGTATCTCCGGAAAAAAAAAAAAAAAAAAAAAAGTAAAGGTTTTCGTAAGGCGGTCGTAGATTTTAGGTGATGATTGACCAAATCGTTCACATACTTAACCCCAAAAAGCTCGAAGAGGGAATAATGTTTTTCTTCCTAAAAAATGGGGTAGAATGGACTATTTCAAAACACACGTGTATCCTTATGAAAGGGCATCTTGAATCACACTGGTCATGAATGTGTCTTACCATTTACAGGTGTTTATATGGAGAATACAGCTCAATTAGCACTTTTAAATTTAGCAAAGTATGCAACATGCACTTTCTCCCTTATTTATAACCCTAAATAAAATGCTTATACACGTAAAATTATTATAAGTGTATGCAAATAACTTCAATTACATGAGCCCTCATATACTTCGTACTTCATACTCATCAAACAAACCAATGGCACAATATAGCAGTGTAACTTAGCAGAAATACATAAGTTATCCCTTCGAATGTCGACGAGTAACTGTAGCTAGCAGAGGAAAGACAACTAAACGGAGCCTCAGGCAAACTTCTACCACTCATGGCCTTCAAACCAGTTGTAATTTTTGGCGCCAAACCTGTTGCTGTACAGGAACGGCACTTGGGGTACAGGGATTTGACTGATGTGCTGTAACTTGTTTCATAATCCACATGCTTTCCGAAGGTAAAGCATGGCTCGTACACCACCACGTAACTCCGGCCTCGGCGATATGACCTGATGTGGCCGGGTGTTGTTGATATTCTGGTGACACGATTTTGTTGGTGAAGAGAGCCATAGATAAATATGGTGATGGCAAAAGGACATATGAAACTAATGGGATAAGGGGAGCTTAGAATAAGTAGCATAGAAGAAAAAAAAAATCGATATTATTTTAAATAGAAAGGTGGTCGAGAAAAAAGAGGGTTAAGCTAGAAAGATAAACATAAGAACTGGAACAGAGGAATTTAAAATGGCCAACACTCCCAAGTGAATGGAGGACGACTTCCATACAATTACAGTACATAATGAAGGGGAGACCAAGGGTGAGATGGAGGGATAAAGTGGAGTGATATATGTGAGAAGGGAGTGTGAGCCGGAGGAAGGGCAGCCAAATGGTAGATGACACAGGGAGATAAAGGAGATTTGTTTGTGGCGACCCCTTGCGGAAATAAAGCGTCTGACTATGTTTTGAGTGACTGATTAACATACAAATGCATAATAGTAATCCTAAAATTTATGTATTTGTGTGGTTCGACCTTTAACCCCAAAATCTCTTGAAAAGATCTTAATATTAAAAAAAAAAAAAATGAAAAGTTATCAGATAGTTATTATTTTAAGGTACGGTAAGTGGTAAAGAAATAATGTCGCCAAAATGAAAAATACTTGAATAAAATAAGCGAATGCAATATGGCCTCCACCACAGCGTGAAATCCATAATAATATCTTCTAAAAAAATTGGGAAAGGAGATAGATAGATAGATAGATGGATAGATATAGATATATAGAGAAATAATGTGTGGCGAAACGAAGACGGAAGGGAGTTAGCGATAAGGAAGCTTGAGAAAAATAAAAGAGTTTGAAAATGAAAAACTGGGGAGATGTATAAGCAGAAAATTGGAAAGCTGAAAGAGGGAAAGAAATCAGAGTAGGAGTAGGGACGAGGTCAGGAATTAGGGTGGAAAGATTATAGAGAATGGAGAACTAAAAGAAACAGATTTCTTTTCTTCTGTCTGTCACATAATCTCACATTGCCTTGCTAGTAACTATGTAGCTTCTTTTGCAGACGGCCACTAAAGCTATCGACAGCGGTGGTCGATAGGGTTCTGTCTTTTCACCAAATCTCTCCCTGCCATCTCTTGGTAACCATCGGAGTTCTTTTGTCCATTCGTATGCTGAAAACTTCATCCTTCACTTGTCCACTCGCTTTTCACAGAGTCTGTCACACCAATTGCCTCACCAAACTGGGGGTAAGGCTATGGCACCAGATGTCTACCTCAACTGTTGGTTTTGATTTAGGTAAAAGAAAGCCTTCTTATTTTTTTTTTAAGTAAACCAAAACCCATTTCTTCATCTTTCAATCCACCGAAATCTTCAAAAAATGTTTCCCATAAATTTCAACAATATACAGCTTCGTGTTTCATTGGAATTTTGTTGTCTCCGAACTTTTCATGAAAAACATCACACATTTCCACTTGCAAAATCCACTTTAATGGTTTACTGAATTGACTCCATAATTGTCTTTTGCCTTGCGCATTTGTTGACTTTATACTCGGGACTTTTCGCCCAGGTGGAGTACAACTTCTATGAGTGGGAGGTTCACCCCATACAGCTCATCTAAATATGGCGGAGTCAGTGATTCTGCACTTCATACTTTACCTCATTGCCGTAACGTTGTTTTAATGATTATTGGTCTTTTGAACCGTCTGCTTGCATCCCTTCCCCATTGCGAGCGTTGCACAGTACCAGCCAAGTAACTCCCTCACACGTTTTTTGTTCTATCTAAGGCAAGACTTTTCCGGTACTGTCAGTTTTTTATAGATTCAACTGGTCAACTCTGAATTTGTCTTCCTTAGGCTGTATTTCCTTCTGCCCATGACCTCCAGTCTTTTAAACACCGTGTCTAGACATCGCGGAAAAATTAATGGATCTTGATATGGCTCTCTTTTCCTATTTTTCCTGCAGAGAACAAATGTTTTCAGTCTTCCAGCATTTAGCTCTGGTTGGCAAATCGTGCTGGACAAGGAATCGCCTGTAATTTTCTATAAACATGAAAACACTGGTCGCTTATGCTTCAGGAAGGGGGAAAAGGCGTTAATGTAAGTGGAGGAGAGACAGACGATATTGATTCTTGCACAACAAAACAACAGCAGGGTAAAGGCTGTGGTTATTCTATAAGTGTAATATATCATCACAGAGTTATAGCTTTAAGGATGTGCACCGCTGTGGCCTTGGCTGGACTGGCTAGGAGTCTTTGGTCTGTCTTTTTCCTTCAGTATGATTTCCAGCAATATGTTCACACATCAGACGCGGAAGCTATATTTTTACTCTTTACTGAACCGATATAATACATCTGAGATAGGAGTGACTACTTATGTATTATAACACTTCACCGTGAATTAATGAGGCCTTTGCATATGGTAGTGAAGTATCATTATCTACACTTCTTTCACGAAACATACAAGCGTCATATTTATACCACCTAATAACAACATATAAATCAAAATTTAGAAATCGTTAATATTTCCAGTTTCTCAACGATAAACGTATATTCTTTTAGCTCACCGAGAAGCCCCCTGTTTTTCCCAGCACGCATTCTCGACATAAAAAGTCCCATTCCCTGCGTCTTGCCATATGGAGAAATGTTTGTTCTGTGACCATTTCCCACGCCGATATAAGGTCAGGAAGAAAGCTGGTGCTGTAACTCCCACTTATCACTCCGCTAACATCTCTGAGTCACCCCAAGCCTGCGCCACAGCACCGATCCCACCTCCTTTATTAACTGTAACGCGGAGACTTCTTGACATATTACACACTTTGAGCTTTCATCAAAAAGTTCATTTTATATACGAGAACACTGACGTCGAGAGTGGATGATGGTGTGTGAGAGTACACGACCCTGTGTGTGTGTGTGTGTGAGAGAGAGAGAGAGAGAGAGAGAGAGAGAGAGAGAGAGAGAAAGAGTTTAACAACATCAACACAGGTTTTATAGTTATATCTCACTATGATTTTTAAGAAGTGGTCATAACAATTAAGGGGAATATTCCAAATTCCAAATATTACATTTTGTGTTTGTGCCAATATTTTCCATAGTATATTGGTGGAGATACTGGGAGTCACACGTGAAGTAGTAGTAGTAGTAGTAGTAGTAGTAGTAGTAGTAGAAAGTAGTAGTAGTAGTAGTAGCAGCAGCAGCAGCAGCAGCAGTAATAATAATAATAATAATAATAATAATGGCAGATAATAATAATAATAATGGCAGATAAAACAAAAGTGATGATATCTAAGGTTGGTGGCGGTACTGTCAAAGACGAGGGAGAGTGGCCATGTGCAGTTTGCCACAAGGGCGTGGGAAGTAATTTCATCTTGTGCGGTGTGTGTGATAAATGGGTGCATAAGAGATATAGTGGTATCAGAGATAGACTGCGAGATAATGCTGATTTTATGTGTACGGCGTGTCGGGGTGAGCAGGTGGAGATTGTCAGACGTGAAAGGATTGAACTTGCTGGTGAATCTCTTGAGTGTGTGGAAGAGTTTTGTTATTTGGGAGACATGTTGTGTGCTGGAGGTGAGGCTGGAGCTAGCTCTGTGGCTAGGGTGAGAAGTGGTTGGAAGAAGTTCAGGGAGCTCTTGTCTCTCCTGACATTGAGAGGACTCTTCCTACGTGCTAAGGGGTCTTTGTATGCAGCATGTGTTAGGGGTGTAATGCTGTATGGTAGTGAGACGTGGGCAGTGAAGGAGGAAGATATTCGCCGGCTCAGACATACAGAAATGACAATGATTAGGTGGATGTGCAGTGCATCCCTGCGTCCAAGGCCAGGAAGGGCTGGGTTTACGATGGAAGAGTTGAGAGGTGGGATGGGACTGGAGTGTATTGGTGTTGTGATGAGGAGAGGTAGATTGAGGTGGTTTGGACATGTGGAGAGGATGGGGGATAATAATTGGGTGAGGAAGGTGAGAAGTGTTAATATTGGGGGTGGGGTTATGAGGGGTAGACCAAGAAAGACATGGGACGAGGTCATTAAGTGTGACCTCAGGGTTAAGGGACTGAACAGGGAGGCTGCAATGGATCGTGCAGCGTGGAGAGCCGCCATTAGGTGACCAAGGCCGACGCATGCAAGCATGTTGGAGCCTTTAAAAACGAACGAAAACGAACGAACGTAGTAACCAGCAGCAGCAGCAGCAGCAGCAGCAGCAGCAGCAGCAGCAGCAGCAGCAGTAGTAGTAGTAGTAGTAGTAGTAGTAGTAGTAGTAGTGGTAGCAGGAGTAGGAGCAGCAGTAATAATAATAATAATAATAATAATAATAATAATAATAATAATTATTATTATTATTATTATTATTATTATTATTATTCGCGCGAATTCAGAAGAGTTTAATAGGTTTCAAAACACGAAATACCAACATGACCATGTAGTTTTGCATCATAAATATTGGCCTAATTAAACCCTACATTTATCCACTATTATCCCGTCAATCGGATCATAAGTTGAGAAAAGAAAATTTCTGAATCACTTCTTTAAAAATTCCACAGAGGTAGATTGCCTTATAATGTGACTAACTTATTAAATAATCTAAGTGTTGTGTGGAAACATATAAAGAAGAAAAAAGAGGGACATGGAGCCAGTGAACACCCCCTACTGCTGTAGCCTCGTCAAAACAATTCCAGAACGCATGACAGGAGGAGGCAACATACTGACTTCCAGTAGATACTTAGAATCATAATGCTTAAACCTGAATCGATAAATGGGACACAGAATCCAAAATCTGACAATGATTTTTTAAGTCCTTGACAATGACGGAATATATTTGGCCTTCCTGTATGGCTGCTGGCTTTATTCTGTAGCATGGGATGCAAGTTGACCTTATATAGTAACCACAGGCATTCCACACAGAACCATGAAAAATTAGGGTTTCGAGCTCCACTTTGCGATTTAAGGTTAAGTATACGACCTTTAGATTCACCACACTTAAGAGCCTTAAGGTCCTTTAAATAAAGTTTAAATCCACTCCTGGCTCTTCTTGGAGCTAATCTAATGCTGTTAAGAATGGAGTAATAGGGGTCCATGGAGAAAGACCAAAAATGATACTACCGCCCTATTCAGTATCTGCTTAGTATTAATAATTTGACAGGTCATCCCGTGAAGTGTTACAAAAGTCAGTGTGGAACAAAGAACCAGTGAATATCGAAATACGCTAGGTTCTATATATTTACATTTTTTGATATACAAATCTCGAACACTAAAGCTGAATGCTTTCACTAATGGATTTATGTACTCCCTAAAATCCACTTTCAAGTTAAAATATAAGTCAATATTTCAAACAGAATTGGGAGAACTGAACTATATTTTCCCGTCAGATGACAAATACTTATCCGAGCAATTTTTAATGGATACAGGGGGCACTCACCATCCATTCACTCGATGTAGTGCTGCTTTGAGTGTCTGCCCTTTCCTCTCTTCCATCCTTCCTCTTCTGTCTTTCTTTCCTTCACCCGTTCCCCTTTCTTCTGCCTATGGGTGACTTTACATTCCCTCTTGAGTCTTTCTTTCCTTCATTCTTTCCTCTTCCTTCTGCTTATGGGTAACTCTACACTGAGTACCAAGCCAAATGGTTTCCTATACACCAGGAAACCATTTACTGCGCTGGGTGGTAACCATATAACCAAATTATGGCGCCTGGTGGTTTAGTGGGTAATTAAGGTGCTCCAATCGGACTGAGCCGGTGCAGGTTTATATCCAAGGGATGGTTGGGGTTTATTGCTCACGTAATGCCACTCAGGGATGAGTGAGGCTGGTTACTCTCATTTTAAATGTCAGGACCAACTTGCCTAGCCCCAGGCTTCTACGCTTCTCATGGGGCTACATAGGATTGGATGATGGATGGATGGATAGTACAGTATCACAATTTACTACAATTGAGGGCAATTTGTTCCATAAATTTACAACTCTGTTAAAGAAAAAATGTTTAGCTTCATGTGACTGAAATCGTCTGCCAATAATTTTATGCCCATTACCTCTAGCATACTTTGACCAATCACCTGTGAAATATTTATCAATGGCCATATTATCCTGTCCTTTGAATATTTTAAATACTTGAATTAAATCTCCTCATAACCTCCGTTTAGTTAGGGTAAAGAGATTCAGGGCTTCTAAACGCTCCTCGTATGGTTTATTTCTCAATCTAGGTGTCATCTTTGTCACTCTTCACTGCAGTCTCTCAAGTTTCTCCATATCCTTTTCATAATTCGGTGACCAGAATTTGAATGCAGTACTCCAAGTGCGGGTGCACTAATGAATTATATAAAAAGAGGATGATATCGTCTTTATATTCAGATGCACTACCTATGAATCCAGTCAATTTACTGGCTTTTTTTTACAGCTTCTGTACATTGTTTGCTTAGTTACAAATCATATGTTATTATAACTCCTAAATTTTTCATGGTTAATCCTTTCAAGTTGGACATTATTCATGTTATAAGTGGCCCTTACGTTTTTATTGCCAATGTTTAGCTATCTATCTATCTATTGCCAGACGCCTCAATCCCGTTTGGGGTGGCCACAAACAAATCGCCTCCAAGTCGCCCTGTCCCCCGCCATTTCACTCCCCTGCTCCCAACTCACACCCCCCTCTCTCATATACCTCTCCACCCCATCCCTCCATCTCATCCTCGGCCTCCCCCTCCCTCTTTCCCCCTCCACCTCACTCACATACACTCTCTTCGTCAGTCTTTGACCCTCCATCCTCTCCACATGGCCAAACCACCTCAGTGTGTTCCTCATAACGCTTCCTATCACATCCACATCAACACCACAACGCTCCTTTATATCCTCATTCGTCAGCCTGTCTCTCCATGTGGCTCCACAGGCTCCTCTTAAATAACTCATTTCCACTGCTCTCACTCTTGACTTGTGTCCTTCCAACAATGTCCAAGCTTCACTTCCATACGTTAGAGTTGGTATCACAATACTGTCATGTAGTAACTTTTTCACTTCCATGCTCACTTCCCTGTTTCTTATCACTGCTTTCAAAGAACCAGCAACCTTTCTTCCCTGCTGTACCCTTTCAAGCACTTCACCCTCCAAACCTCCATCCTTACTCATCACACTACCCAAGTACTTAAACGTACTCACATTTTCCAATTCCTCACCATCCAACCTCGCTGTACATTCACTGACTTCACCTCTCTCAAAGACCATCACTTTACTCTTCCCTACATTCACCTTTAGATTCCGTTTCTTACACACTCTCTCAAACTCATCCACCAAGCCTTGCAGCTCTCCTTCGTCTTCACTCAACAACACGGTATCATCTGCAAACAACAGTACAGGGAGTTTCCAAACACTATCCTCTCTCACCAGGGCCACTCCAACATCCACTACCCTACCTTGTACCTCTTTTATTACCCCATCCATGTACAGATTGAACAACCATGGAGACATGACACATCCCTGTTTCAACCCAACTTTCAAAGAGAATAATTCACTTAGTTCACCATCCACACGCACTGCAGCCTTCGCACCATCGTACATACTCTTCACAGCATTCAACAACTTCCCATCTATTCCATATATTCTTAACACTTTCCACAATCCTAGTCTATCCACCCTGTCATATGCTTTCTCCAAATCCATGAAAGCCGCATACAACTTCTTTCCCTTCTCTAGAAACTTTTCCACTAAAGATCTGAGAATAAATATCTGATCTACACAACCTCTTCCCTTCCTAAAGCCAATGTTTAGCACTTTACATTTATTAATACTGAAACCCATTTGCCACGTTTGGGCCCAGTTAAATAATTGATCAATATCACTCTGAATTGCCTGCCTCTGCAGTGCTGTATCTGCCCTATTACCTGTTTCAGTATCGTTGGCAAATTTAGATATCTTACAATATAATCCTTCATCAATATCATTCATGTACAGTATATTAAAAAAAGAACAGGACCTAACACTGAACCCTGCGGCATTCTACATGTAACGTTTATCCAGTATGATTCATTTCGATGTATTACGACTCTTTGCTTTCATCCGGTGAGCCAATCTTCGATCCACCCAAGCACACTACCACTGAAATCATGTGCCTTTAGCTTCTGAAGGAGTCTTCTTTGTGGAACTTTGTCAAAAGCGTTCTGAAAATCCAGATAGACAACGTCAATGGATTTAGTCTTGTCGTACACATTCAATATAGCGTTGAAAATGTCCAACAGATTCTTGAGGCAGGAACGATTATTCAGAAAACTATGTTGCGAATCTTTGATGAGATTATTTGCTTTCAGGTGTTTCAAGAACTTGTCGCTGATAAGAGTTTTAAGCAATTTGCAAACCACTGATGTTAAACTAATTTGATTGGTAGTTTTCTGGTTGTGCCCTGTTGCCTTTATTGAATATTGGTGTTACGTTTGCAAGCTTCCATTTGTGTGGCACCTTACTGCTTTTTAATGATAAAGAGTTCAGATAAAAACTTTGATATTCCATTCTGTAGTTCCTTTAATACTCGTGGGGATATTTTGTCCGGTCCCAGTGTTTTTTCTTTTTCTCTTTTTTAATTTGCTAATTGCTACTGATGACGAATGTGAAAACATTTTATTAAAGCTTAAAACAGTAGATCAGTGGATGCAGTGGGATTCAGTCCTTCAGTACCACATTACTAGCTTAGCAGTAACAAAGATAGGGCAGTGGCAGTGTGGGGTGAGGGTGAAAGTTGGTAATTACCCCTGCACTGGCGGTCACCTTATTCTTCATTTACCATTAATGCATTCACTCCGTTCACCTATTTTCTACCGTACATTATTACTCCGGCCACTTGACACTTCTATTCAGCATTAGAGAATACTCTTGTAGTGAAGGAGGGAAGGAAAAGGACATATCTAACCTCTCTAGTTCGAAATGTGTCTCTATTGTCGAATAAAACTGTCAGATTGTAGCAAGAATAACATTAATATTATGTCAAGGGACGAACTTTCTTCATTTCACGCTAGGAAGTCTTGCTCCCCGCTCCATCGTCAACTTATCCTCTCCACCACCTCCTTTCCTGTGTGTGTGTGTGTGTGTGTGTGTGTGTGTGTGTGTGTGTGTGTGTGTGTGTGTGTGTGTGTGTGTGTGTGTGTGTGTGTGTGTGTGTGTGTGTGTGTGTGTGTGTGTGTGTGTGTGTGTGTGTTTGTAATCCCTTCACCTTTCCCTCACTACCCTACTCACCACCATCTCTATCACTTTCCAGTTTCACCCATTCCTCCTCTCCTACCCCTAGTGTACCTGCAGTTCCGTATGCCTTTATCTATTACCCCTTTATCTATTACCTTCATCATCCATTTACGTTCATCACTTTTCATCTCAGTATCCTTCTGTCCATTCTCACCTCTCATTCTTTCCTCTGTCGCTCTACTCTTCCCCACTCGCCTTGAGCCCCTCTCACTCTTTCATATCTCTTTCAATGGGCTTAACATCTCTCGCCTTATCTCGCAGCGTCCTCTCTGTTTCCTCCCTCCTCTGACCGTCCATTCTCTCTTTATAGTCCTACTCACTGTGTCTCTCCTCTCTTGCCTCCTCCCACCCCCCACCCTCCGTCAAACCCAGCTCTCACGTCAGTCCTTCTCGCTCCCCTTTATCTCACTCCTACGTCTATCCTTCCTCCCCTGCTCTTCCTCCCTCTCATTCACCAAATGCCCTTAACTTCCTTTCCTTTTCCAAATTCAAACCTTTTCTTTTACTCATTACTGTTTTGGTCATTGCTCTCTCAGTACCTTTGCTTTTCTGGATGTTTTCGTTTTAGCGATATCATTACAGGCTTATTCCTTTATGCCTATTCGGTAAGATATTTTTTCTCTTCAGTCTCTTCCCTTCGATGACGCCATTTGTTGTTTCGTTCTTGCCATCTCCTGACGTGTTTAATCGGCCTACGATAGACAGACTTCTCGAACAGGAGGAGATAGATACCGCTTTTACTAGCCCATTTTCTGGCATGAGGCTTTACTTAACTGAATAAAATCACCGATTAGTGGCAAGAAAAACAAAATGTGATTGAAATGTCGAGGTTAATTCTTTTTCCTACCTGACAACTTTATTTCGCTCTTGGAGGGTATGTGCTAATGAAGAGGTGAATGGATTTGTGTCAGGCTCGTTCACTAGGGTACTTTCACCTCAACCTGGGGTAGATTTTTTCCTTTTGCAGCTTTTTCCATGTAGCTCAGTGGAAGTATAGGACGAAACAATGGCGCTAAGTTTTTTCATCTAGACTTGGATCAGAATTTTTTACTTCTTCAGCTTATTTCATGTAGCTCAGAATAAGACAATGCTGTTGTGGCTTTCCATTCTTCCCTTACCCACATCATCGTAACCTGCATCATACTCAAGTGTCAGTCTGTTGTTTGAACTCAGTGCTGAAGATGGAGAGATGGCAGTTTTAGGCCAAATGATAGTTAAAAGAGGATACAAGAAATCTACATTACTCCTCCACAGCTTGGGTTACACCACTTGGGAATTTTTCAGGTAGAGACTGACGTACCGCTCTCTGCTAACTGCTCAGTCGCAAAGTTCATGGGCCCAAACTTTAGGCTTATAGGCTTCCTTCTTCAGTCAGTTTCTGAAAAAGCCGCACTTAGTTTATTTCTGCATGGCACTGGATTCTAGAGGATTAATGTAAACGATGATGTAAGACGGGAGCAGGAATAACCAATGAAAAGGAGGTAGAGTACAATAATAGAGACAGTGGCTTTAGAATAATTGTAAACATGAGTGATGTTCTGTCAATAAGGTGATTTGTGTAAGGCATGTGTTTGTATGTTTTTGTACTTGTGTATGAGAGAGAGAGAGAGAGAGAGAGAGAGAGAGAGAGAGAGAGAGAGAGAGAGAGAGAGAATACTTATCATCGCTTGTGGCCAGCCCCATATTACAGAAGTGAAATGTACTCCACAGTTCAAAAACGAAATCTGGCAGGATAGGCGAACATGCTGATAATGACAAGGATTTGAGAAAAATAAGTAATAGCTAATTTTTGAACTTTGCGTGCAGTGGCCTTCGTGTGAACTCGGGCGCTGATAGAGGCTAGGAAGAAGAATATTAGCGACAGACAAAATGAATCGTGCGTGATTGCCATGTTAAGCTTCTGTATATAGATAACTTATGCGCAGTTGCTACACAGTGCTTCCATGTTAACAATCAAGTATCAGTGTGGCAACATCGTGAGCACAGTGGAAAGAAGTGATCTGTTATTAGTTCTTAGTCCTCGACTGTTACTGCCAGGAGAGCGACTGACAGTGAGGGTTCCAATAAATGATTCCAGACTCGCCGATGGTCCTGGGAGACCATGACCAGTTTTGTAGTGAGGTGAGGCGCGGGACACTCCAACACAAAGCCTCACGCAGTTTTTGTTATCTAAGAACTGTATCAACGTTAAAAATAGCGAAAGCAAAAGAACAACGACCCAGAACTAAGGGGAAAACCTTCAACTTGCTGCCACTAACTTCTCGAGACCCTCGCGGACTCATGTTTGAAAATACGATTACCGTAGTTTTGTTGTGAGTGCGAAGATCAGTACAAGATTGGTTTTACGGTCAGGGAATACCCGATTAATACGGTTCTCTTCTTACTTCGCATCTTTAAATACACTTTTAATTTGTTATATCACACCCATGTCTTTATTTGTATCAGTCCACTGTAGTCCACGGCAGAACCACCACACACCTCTATGTCCTCTCCCTCTCCTTCCCGTTTTCAGTCCCTCCTTCAGCTGTCTCGTCTTTCCTTCCTTACCACCTCCCGCCCTTCTCCCTCCCTTCAGCCTTTCCTCCTACCTTCCTTCAACCTTCCTTCCCCTTTCCTCCCCTCCTCTCGTTTTTTCCTCCTGATTTGATAGGAAGGGTTGGCTTGAGCACCTAATGTACTTGATATTTACGTGTGTCCACAAGTATAGAAGAAACTACCTAAATGCTGCTTACTGACGCGTTCACTTGTACCCACCTCTCTCTCTCTCTCTCTCTCTCTCTCTCTCTCTCTCTCTCTCGACGCACCTACAAGTAAAAAGAAGAAAAAAATTGAGAAAGATTATTTCACCAAACTTTCTGTGATTTTACTCTAACAAAACATTCAATTCTGTTCCGTGATTTAATTATTTATTTTCTACACTTCCTTGCGAGCTGAATGAACGAAAGGCTATTATTGATTATGTGAGTGTGGGTGAGAGAATGTGTTCTGAATGTGAGAACATGCAGAGGTTGAGGATGTGGGCCTTCTGACCATTACTTGGTGCTGGTTACTCAAGGTACAAATGCACTGAATAAGCAGGAGAAAAGCGCTGGAGGAAGCAGTCCAGAAACCGAGGATAAAAGCTTGCAGGAGGATGAAAAAAGGCAGAATATATGAGTGACGCGGAAGAGGGATTGGGTTGATATGATTTGGAGCAGGTGGGGGAAGTGGAAGGTGCGTGCAAGTATTCCCAGAAGAAATCTGTGCAGCATGTAAGATGGTGTGTGGGATGAAAAGAAGACGAAGGGGGGTGCAAGAACAGTATGGTGGAATGAGGAGGTGAGACAGGCTGTGGCGCAAATGAAAAAAGTATATAGAGAGTGGATGGGAAGCAGAGGCATGGAGGAAGCTGAGACGAGATGGAGAGTTTTATGGAGGGAAGAGGAGAGATGAAAAGAATAGTAAGTGAAAGAGAGTGGATGAGGAGTTTGGAAGGAATTTGAGTGTGAAGTGGAGGGAATGTAATAAAATGTCCTGGAAGGAGGTTAAGAGAGTTAGACAGGGTGATTAAGAAGTCAGTAGGGGAGTGAAAGATAAAAATTGCAGATTGTTGGTGGAGAAGGGTGAAAAAGAGAGCAGATAAAACAACAGTTTAAGGAATTGTTAAACATACAGAATGAAAGTAACACAAAATATAAGTGGCTGGGAAATTGCTGGCAGAAAGAGGGAGATGGAAGGGGAGGAAGAGATCAGTATGATGAAAGTAGTGGAAGCAGTGGGGAAAGTCAGAATGGGGAACGTCCCAGGAATTGATGGCGTGTGTGGTGACATGCTGAAGCAAGGGGGAGAGATAGTAGTAGAATGATTATGGAAGATGTGCAGATTGTCCTGGGAAAGAAGATGTATGCTGCCTTCATAGATCTGGAGAAAGCATATGACGGAGTGGATAGACAAAGAATGTGGAAAATACTAAAAATAAATGGAGTAAATGAGAAGCTGTTTAATACAGTGAAGAGTATATATCAGGGCACTAAGGCTGCAGTGCGTGTAGATAGTGAACTGAGTGAACTTTTCTATCTGAATGTTGGATTTAAACTGGGATGTGTCATGTCGCTATGACTGTATTTGTATATGGATGGAGTTATAAAATAGATGCAAAGTAGGGTAGTAGATATTGGAGTGGCCCTAATGAGAGACGGCAGTTTTGGAAACTTCCGTTGCTCTTGTTTGCAGATGATACTGTACTGTTTATGCTTGTTGAGTTTGGAAGAGTATGTAAGAAAAGGAATCTAAAAGTGAATGTAAGGAAGAGTAAGGTTGTGGTCTTTGAGAGAAATGAAATCACTGAAAGAAGAGTGAGGCTGGATAGCGAGGAAATGGTAAATGTGAGTGCATTTAAGTACTTGGGTAGTGTGATGAGTAAGGATGGAAGTTCAGAGGATGAAGTGCTTGAAAAGGTTCTGCTGGGAGGAAAGGTTGCTGGTTATTGAAAGTAGTAATAAGAAATAGGGAAGTAAGCATGAAAGTAAATGCATCGCTGCATGATAGTATTGTGATATCAACTCTAACGCATGGAAACAAAACTTGGACCTTGTTGGAAGGACACAAGTCAACAGTGAGAGCGGTGAAAATGAGTTATCTGAGAGGTGCATGTGGAGTTACATTGACAGACTGACTGACAAATGAGGAAGTGAAAGAGTGTTGTGGTGTGGAAGTAGATGTGATAGAAAGCATTAGGAGAAATGCACTGAGGTGCTTTGGTCATGTGGAGAGAATGGAGAGTGAGAGGCTAACGAGGAGAGTGTATGTGAGTGGGGTGGAGGGGGGGAGAGGGAGGGGAAGACCGAGGATGAGATGGAGGGATGGAATAGAAAGTTATATGAGAGAGGTGGGGTATAAGTTGTGAGGAGGGCAGCGAAATACCAAGGGACAGGGCGACATGGAGGCGATTTGTTTGTGGCCTCTTCTTAAGAGATTAAGGCATCTGGCTATAGACAGATATAGGTAAATAGATAGACTTCCATATGATTTTATTCAGTTTTGGGGAAACCTCATGCAGTGAAGGTGAGTATCAAGGCTGTATGTACCCTCTCCAGTTTGAGAAGTCTTTCCTAACCTGAAAGAAAATGAATAGACATAGCAAAAATAAAGGGAAAGGCGTCATGGATTCAAGAGACTAAAATTACTTATGCATGGAGCTGAACCTCATCTAGGGATATGTTGAGTTTGATGACATTTAAGAAATTGAATAAATACCTCTATTACAGTCCATAGAATGTTTTTGGGTATGGTGACTGCTGGTTCTGTTCATTCAGTTTCATGAATGTTATATTCTAACTGGATGCAATTTATCGTATAAGCGAGCAAAGGACGCGAGCTAACGAGAACACTAGGCTTTTCAACACGTGGTTGGGTGGTGAAACACAGCATCAAAACTTACTTATCGCAGCCACTGTTTAGCTACATTATACCTGCGCAAAACACAGGAAAGCTTAATATTGGGTGGTGCTGAAGGAACTCTCTCTAATTTTGCAGTTTAATTGAAAAAGAACCAATAACACTAATCTGAGCACCAAAACTCTCATCTAGAAAGCTATAAAGCTACATCGGATACATGTACTTCGACGGAAAGCACATCACTAAAAAAAAAAAAAAAATCGCCAAACTGTTAACCAAAACTGGGCTTCCTCAGAGGTAACTGATTCTGCAGTCTGCCATCCTTACACAGTGTCAGAAAAAAAAAAAATCTAAGCCAACGTCAGTACAATTTATTGTTTATCCTTGCATCCAGATCCACATCCAAATCTGTTCAACTCATCCTTGCCCACGTATCCACCAGATTTCATGGAAATCCAATAACATCTGAGATATCTTGTCCACAGACAGACAGACAAGCAGATAGACACGGGTGAATAGACAACCTTTTCCAACTTCGTTGGCAGAAGTTGGCAGAGGTAATACTCTAAACATTCAGTACAGCTAGTACTATACAGGTAATCACAGATCAATCGATTTGCAAGGATTTAAAAAAAAAAAGACTACACTAATGAGTAAAAATAGGGGGGAGGGGTGAAATTAGCAATAAAGAATAAATTATTTGGTGCTGACTGTCTGGTTGATTATGGTGATGGTTTTTGTTTTTCGCTGTCCTAATACAACTTTGCAGGCTTTAAACACGATTTTTATGATCCACCTGGCTCTGGAAACAGGTTAGGACACCCATTCTCGTAGCCCAGTAGTCCAACTTTGGCTCACCAGCAAAAGGCTGATCTCCAGACCTCAAATCACCAGGCACTTGAGCACAATAACCAGTACCTTTTCTGTGATACAAGAGGGATATCACAATCATATTCGGTGTTATGATAATGGCGGAGGAGGTTTATAACATATCAGTGGAGCCACATAGAAGGACAGTGAACACGGCGATATCGAACTCAAACTGACAAACTGCTCCCTACTACAGTGACATCGAACCCGCGACCACACAGAATATACTGCTGCTTAAATACCTGTATATTCAGTCACTGGTGGCCTAGTGAGTTCAGGCGATCCAACCAGACAAGGCTCTTAAGGTTTTCTATCTATGGGGTGTTTGGGGTTTTACGTTCACTTAATGCCATTCAGGGACACATAAAGCAGATCCCTCTTCCGTAAATTTCAGAACTGAGTAGCTTAACCACGGTCTCCTATGTTCCTGATGGGTCAAAAAAAAAAAAAAGTTTGTATTATAGATAGGTAGATAGATTGGCCAGTCATTAATAAAAATAAATAAATAAATAAATAACTAGCATTAACCCAACTGAAGAGAAGAATCACTGAACAAAAATATACCATACCAATGTCCACAGGTTTTTCCAATATTCGCTCGTGTTCGTCCTCTCCTGACCGTGAAGCAGCGCCCACGGTAAAAATATCGCCACCATCGAAGTATTCCCGTACCCGAAAACAATCAACACGTGAAAAAAATAAAGAAATAAATACAATAAAGCTTCGCCACCACGACCGTGAAGCGAGTAATGGAATGTGGGACAGGCTATCTCTTCCGCTGTTCAGTAAAGCTGTAAAAACTCTCGTGGCAAAGTTAACGACCACTGGGCTGCCGTGGGAGGAAAAATGGAGAGTCATTTTGTGGGATCTGATTAAGCCTACTTGAATCGTTTTTAATACCTTCCGCTGTCGTGCTTCAAATGACATATAATATTATTCTGATCTGGATAAGGCAAGGCATGAAGAAAGTGTAAGTGGGAGGGCCTTTATAAATCATGTTTGATCAGTCAGATACTTTTCATCGCACTTGTAAATTAACTCCACACTTTATAGAGTACCCATAGACCTTTACCCTTCTGCTTCGGTAACGTGATTGCTAATTCTCAGTGCTGAGACTAGCAGTGAATGCAGCATCTTTATGTATCATTACGATAATCTACGCAAAACTGTTTCTAGCGAACCCCATCATAATTAGAATAAGTAATGTTGGTAGGTCTGGATGCCCATCATCCACTCACTCAGTGTAGTGATATTCTGCTCCAGGGGACTCTATAGTGAGTGACAAACAAAACAATTTCCTGTAAGCCAGAAAATCATTTAATACACTGTGTGGTAGCCATATATCTAACCAATACGTGTTCACTACGTGTCAACAAGTGAGTTGGCAGAGGGTTAGTGCCCCTCCCCGGAAAGCAACTAACTAAAAAGATAAACAAAATGCCTCGGCAGCATACCAACTGTTCCTCAAGCATGTAGGAGTGGCCCTGTATGGATACAAACAGCCCCCTTTCCCTTAATGCGCTCTTAACATACCAGAAAAAACTTGAGGACTTGCCTATGCTTTCCTTAGTGTGTAAAAGTGTGACCAGTGCAGGGACTCCATTTGTGCTTAAGTTTACAACCGTTAGCCCCTTCAGTCCAATGTATTTTATTTTTGCCACCACCAGATGCTTTTGCTCAGCTTAGGAGAGACGTTTCGACCTGTAAGGGTTATGTAAAGTACTTCATCAACACCGCTCATAAAGTTTCTTAAGTCCTTAATTAATAAAGATGACCGTTGATAGCAAGAACAAAATAATAAATACCACACTGGATTGAAGAGGTCACTGAACAGTGTTATTACTGCCTGGCTTTTCTATAGTCACTACCCAAAGCCACTAAACCACTAGGGTTACTAGGCAAGGGATTTTGCTGGAAGGGTAGTTAGCATGCCGTCCTCCGCCTACAGGCTCATAGCCCTGAAAGTCATAGGTCGACATTTGAAGGTTGCTTATTTTAATATTTTTTGAAAATGAAGAATTCGGTTGTCTTTTAATGACCCCTACTGCTTAATTAGCAACATAATGATTTTCAGTCGCACTGTTCACTATACTATTTAGTGCATGGATCCCTTATAGTATCACCTCCAAGTCCTGGACTCAGCGTTGCCAGGTGTGCACGCCACCTAGGATCCCCAAGACACCCAGGTGAGATTCGTTTCTCCCTGGTACATAAATCACCAAGTTCCTAGGACTCACAGGGCCACAGACTGGGTTAGGTTAGGTTAAGGTATCTCAAGTTAAGCTAGTTTAAGTTTGGTTAGGTTAGGTTAGGGTGGATAAGGTTAAGGTAGCTGAGGTTAAATTTAGTTAGGTTAGGTTAAGTTGGGTTGGGATAGGGTGAGATGGTAGAGTGGCCAAGGTTAGGTTAAGTTAGATTAGACCGCCGAGCATCCCGAATTTTCCCCCCTGGGCAGGGATTCCAGCATCCCATGTCGTAGGGGAATGCCACGACCTAGGATCCGCTAACACTTGTTCCTAGATATGCCTGTTCCCCTTCTCACTAATTATCCAGTATCTATCTATCTATCTATCTGTCTATCCATCCATCTATCAATCTATCTATTAATCAATCAATCAATCATTCAACCAGTCAATCTATTTATCTACCTATCTATCTATCTATATATCTATATCTATCTATCTATCTATATATCTATATCTATCTATCTATCTGTAATTCATATCCGTGTCCTCGGGTGGCGGATAGGGGAAGGCCTTGCATATATATATATTTTTTTTTTTTTTTTTTTTTTTATGCGAGGAAGAAGGAACCATCTTAGACGGTACGGACCATGGGACCCCCATAGATATATAGGGTTCCACCGAATATACTGATTAAGGTGGCACAAAAATTACATCTCACCAGATACTATGTGGCAGGGAGGTGAGATTATTTGCCACAATGCCCCCAACCAAACATGAATTCTACTGTTAATGGTTTCATGGGCGTTCCTGTTGAATCGCCATCTACTAAAGGTCCAACCTCACAGCCTCCTGTGCTTAAGGGCAGGGTACCACTGAAAGTGACAGGCACTGTCTCGACAAATCAGAGACCAGGATTTAACAAACTGAAATCCATGAAGATCAACACATACAATTTAAGAAGCCTCACAGAAGCGAACTTGATAACTTAATGACTGAATTAAAAATCATTAGCTTGGATATTGTAGGTCTGAGTGAGATCCACAGAAAAGAAGAAAAATTAATTCAGCTCCAAGACAGCAGCCACCTATTTTACTACAGAGGAAGGCAAAATGAAAGAGCTAGTGGAGCAGCATTTCTAATTAACAGACACCTTGCAGAGAACTTTGTTAAATTCAGCAATGTATCTGACAGTGCAGCATGGACTGTAATTAGACTAGGCAAAAGATAAACTCTGAAAGTAATACAAGTATATACGCCGACTTCTCAAAGCTCAGATGAAGAAATAGGAACATTCTGTGACGACATCTCCCAGACTACGGAAGAAGCAAAGACCAGATATACTACACTCATGGGAGACCAATGCAAAAGTTGGCAAATCGAAAAATGGAAAAGCATGTACAGTATGGGAAAATTTGGAGTGGAAGAATGGAATGACAGAGGTGAACTGGTGGCAAATTCTGCTGAAATGCATAACATGAGAATAATGAACACATTCTTTCACAAAAGAACAGGGAGAATATGGACCTGGAGAAGTCCAAATGGAGTAACAAAGAATTAAATTGCCCTCATTTTGGAAGATAAGAATAACACGATCATAAATGTCACAATGATCAACAAAGTAAATATAGGAAGTGACCATAGAACGGTGGGTTGCACAGCCAGATTCAATTTCAGAAGTGAAAGAAAGAAGCTAATTAAAAATAAAAAGGTATGCCCAACAAAAGTAAGCGAAAACAAAGCAGCTTTTCAGTTGGGCATAACGAACAGATATCTTGCCCTAAGTTACGCTGAGTGCGACACTGATAAGGTGAATGACAAACTAACAAAAGTGCTAAGAGAATCACCAGATGTAGTAGGGAAAGCTAATACAACCAAAGCCAATAAGAATTAAAAAATGATCCTCGAACTCATGAAAAAAAGATGGGAGATGAGAGTAAAAACAAAGGAAGATGAAATAGAAAGAGCAGAATTAAACAAGCTAATCAACAAGAGAGAGAGAGAGAGAGAGAGAGAGAGAGAGAGAGAGAGAGAGAGAGAGAGAGAGAGAGAGAGAGAAACATGGATCAGAGCAAAGAAACCATCCAAAATGGAAAAAGCCTGAAACCGGTCTGATGTAAAATGGCACAAGGAAAGCAACAAATTATTTCAGTGAAAGACAAAAACGGTGAAGCCATTAAATGTAGAGATAGGATAGTGAAGAGAGTTGAATTTATCAACGAACAATATGCACCAGAGACAATAGTACTTTACCACATGCTAACTTCTCAGTTGACGCGAGTGAAATACAAGCGGTAACACCAGACGAAGTTTTTTTTTTTTTTTAATGCGAGGAAGAAGGAACGAAAGGCCATGAGCCCGCAGTAACAGTTCCCTCCAAGAGAAAAACAAAATACAATAGAGAGCCAAATTCAAGATCCGATCATTTTGAGATGCCTGGATACACTGCGTTTGAAAGACTGGAGATCATAGGCAGCAGGAAATACAGACAGAGGGAGACAGTTCCAGAGTTGACCTGTTGCATAAATGAAAGACTGGGAGTAACGGTTAACTCTTGCATTAGAGAGTTGAACAGAAAAGGGATGAGAGTATGCTCCCAGATGGGTGCTACGTGCCCGTCGTAGAGGTGGAGGAATGCAAGCAGACAGTTCAGAGGAGCAGTGACCATTAAAGTAGTGATAGAAAAGAGATAAAGATGCAACAGGGCGGCGAAGAGACAGAGGTTGAAGGGAGTCAGTAAGAGGAGGAGAGTTAATGAGACGAAAAGCCTTTGACTCTACCCTATTGAGAAGAGCTGTATGTGGGGAGCCTCCCCACACATGAGAGTTGTACTCCACACAGGGGCGGATAAAACCCTTGTATAGAGTCAACAATTGTGCAGGGGTAAAGAAAGAGCGGAGTCGGCTTAGCACACCCAATCTCTTGGAAGTAGATTTTACAAGAGATGTAATATGATCTTTCCAAGATAAGTCCCGAGTAAATGAAACCCCAAGCATGTTCAAGGATGATGCAGGATTAAGCTGAATATTATTAAACATTAGTGGGTATACCTGTGGAAGATTTTGTTGGGTTGATAGGTGTAAGAACTGAGTCTTAGATGCATTAAAAACAACCAGATTATTTTTACCCCAGTCAGAGATATGAGCCAAGTCAGACATTAGGTGTGCCATAGCCTCATCCCTTGTTTGTTGAAGTAACTGTTGAGATGGGCGTTAGGGGAACCGAATGGAAAGGTGAAGGGTGGAGTCATCAGCGTATGAGTGGACAGGGTTAGATGTACAGCTTAGAAGATCATTGATGAATAAAAGGAAGAGAGTTGGTGATAGGACAGAGCCCTGAGGAACACCACTGTTGATAGATCTAGGAGAAGAACGATGGCCGTCTACAACAGCGGCTATAGAACGACCAGAAAGGAAGCTAGCGATGAAGGCACAGATAGAAGGATAGAAACCGTAGGAGGGCAGTTTGGAAATTAAAGATTTATGCCAGACTCGATCGAAAGCCTTTGAGATGTCAAGTGCAATGGCAAAGCTTTCGCCAAAGTCCCGAAAGGAGGATGACCAGGAGTCTGAAAGGTAGGTGAGAAGATCGCCAGTGGAGCGTCCCTGACGGAACCCGTACTGACGATCGGAAAGAAGGTTGTGATAGGAAAGATGCCTTAAAATTTTTCTATTGAGAATTGACTCGAAAACTTTTGAAATACAGGACGTTAAAGCAATTGGACGATAGTTGGAGGGTTGGGAGTGGTCACCCTTCTTTGGGACTGGCTGAATGAGAGCAAACTTCCAGCAAGAAGGAAAGGTACAAGTTGACAGACAAAGGCGAAAGTGTTTGCCTAGGCAGGGTGTAAGCACAGAAGCACAGTTCTTGAGAACAACAGGAGGGACCCCATCAGGCCCATATGCCTTGTTAGTACTGAGGCCAGTGATGGCAGAAAGTACATCAGCTGAAGAAATTTTAATGTCAGCCATGAGGAAGTCAGAGGGGGGAAGTGATGGAGGAACAGCACCAGAATCGTCTAAGGTGGAAGTGGAGGAGAAAGACTGTGCGAAGAGATCTGCTTTATCAGTAGAAGAAATAGCTACTGAACCATCAGAGTAGAAAAGAGGAGGGAAGGATGATGAGGTAAAGTTGTTAGAAAGGTTTTTGGCAAGGTGCCAGAAGGAGCGGAAAGAATTCGAGTTGGAGAGTTGAGAGCATTTAGTACGGATGAAATTATTTTTAGCATAGCGAAGAACAGACTTAGCACGATTCCAGGCAGAGACGTAAAGATGATGTGATTCAGGGGTGGGTTGGCTCCGGTACCTTTTGTAGGCCCTCTCCTTGTTGCGGACAGCATTAGAACAAGCGTGATTAAACCAAGGCTTTCTTGCGTTAGTCAGAGGATATGAGAAAGGAATGTATGCTTCCATGCCCGAGAGAATAACCTCCGTAATGCGCAAGGCACATTCAGATGGCTCACGGCCATGGAAGCAATAATCATTCCAGGGAAAATCAAAGAAGTACTGCCTGAGGGCCTCCCAGTCCACGGCTCCAAAATGCCACAGACGACGTTTCCCTGGAGGGTCCACAGGCCGTACCGGAGTGATAGGACAGGTTAAGGTGATAAGGTTGTGATCGGAGGAGCCCAACGGAGAGGAAAGATTAACAGAGTAAGCAGAAGGATTAGTTGTGAGGAAGAGGTCAAGTATGTTGGAGCTCTGTCCAAGGCGGTCAGGGATACGGGTAGGGTGTTGTACCAGCTGCTCTAGGTCATTAACCCGCGGCGTCCCGTCGACGTACTTTAACGTCCACACGTTTTGTCACTGCCAATCCCGTCGACGTACATAAACGCGAAAAAATTGCAAGGTCCCTAATTTGCACAATTTTCAATTTTCGCGAGTCATTTTTGGTACGTATACACGTGACACTTTCCTCAACAAGATGCCAGGCAGGAACAATGCCTTACCCAGCATGACCTCCTCCCCCCCTCTGTATGCCATTGTCTCAGTAATTCACCCGTTATCAGTGACCTGGCCAGTATAGCCATGTCATGCCACAGTACGAAATTCAGGGCCAGAGTGATTCCCCAATCAATGACAATGTGGAGGACAAACTTTACATAGCATTAGAGGAAGAAACAGTTAGAAATGATGATCAGGTAATGTGGCAAAAAAAGGTCAGGTATTAGTGAGTGAAACAATGCTTGTAATGCCTATATTACTGCTTGAAAACCAATATACTCTTGTACTATATATAAATTCGTACCAAGTAAATAAATAAATACCGTTTATGAGTGGTGTGAAATAGTTATCCTCCCATAGAACTCGTTTTCTTTGGTGCAAGCCTGATAGAAAACCCAGTAAGGTAAGGAGGTACTCCTACCTGTAATGAGTAGTTTAAACCTCAGGTGAGCGATTTCTCTATGAATTTTCGATGTTTCTCACCAAAAGCGAAGGTTTGAGCCAAAAAAAAAAAAATTCCTAAAATGGTCGGGATTGGGGGGAGGCAGTGGTGGAAAAGTGGTCGGGATGGGGCGGGTTAAGGATAGAAAAGATGTAGGCTTGTTCACCAGATGCATCAGTGAAAGGAGAGGAGAGCCAAAGGTGGTGGTGAACATTGAAATCTCCTAGAATGGAGATTTTTGAGAAAGGAGAAATGAATAGAATGTGTTCCATCGTAGAAGAAAGATAATCGAAGAATTTTTGATAGTCAGTAGAATTAGGGAATGAGTAAACAGCACAGATATATTTAGTCAGAGAATGACAGGAAAGCCGAAGCCAGAGTGTAGAGAATTCAGAAGAATTGAGTTCAGGAACACGAGAGCAAGGTAAGTCGTTGCGTATATATACATAACAGCCACCTTTGGCTTTGAAATGAGTATAGAGAAAGTAGGAGGATACAGAAAAGGGTTTGCTGTCAGTTGCCTCAGACAGCTGAGTCTCAGTTAGAAAAAGAAGGTGAGGTTTAGAGGAGGAGAGGTGGTGCTCAACAGAGAGAAAGTTAGTGGAAAGGCTGCGAATGCTGCAGAAATGAAGAAATGAGTCAGACAGTGGTTCCAGGCACCTCGAGTCGTCACCGGGAGAGGGGCGGATGGTGGTGGCACTTATGGTCCCCCCACCTGGGGACTCCGAGGCTTGGTGAAGAGACGCCATAATTTTTACATTTTGGAAAGGGAAGTGTAGTGTGTACTGTGCATGTAGTTTGGTGTAGATAGTTAGAGAAATTTGTACTGGAGAGCATGCTGTCCTACTCTCTGTGTAACTGAGACACTGAAAAAGTTCAGCAAAGGGGGATGGTCAGGAACTAGTCCTGAGGGCTGATGAAACGGGAGCTCCAGCACTCCCTGTCATCAGCTTTCCATCCAGCTAGGGAGTACTGCCCTGCTCGACTGGTGCTACAGTCTACTCCTCACAACATTTGTCTTAAAAGTATGAAAAGATGGAAGGCCCCAGGAGAAATTGGATCAGTAGTAGATTTAATGTCGGATGCTGGAGCAGAAGTATAAAACAGGCTCGCCCACTTATTTACTGCGTATAAAAAAGAAAATTCCCAAAACATGGTGTAATGCAACTGCTATTTTTGCTTTACTAGAAAGGCGACTCAAAAGATCTTAGTAACTATCGACCCATTAGCTTATTACTAGTTATTTACAAACTCTTCACTAAAGTCCTTACGAACAGTTTGAAGAAAACTAACCTCGTTAGCTGGCAGGATTCAGAAGCTGGTACTCGACTACTGATCAGCTACACACAGTGACTTAGCTAACTGACAAAACTGCAGAATATAATAGACCACTGTTTTTAGGTTTTGTTGATTATGAAAAGGCTTTCAACTCAGTGGAGCAAATAACAATTATAAAATCATTGCGGGAATGAGGAGTAAATGAGGACATTATAAAACTTCTCGAAAGCATAAATAAAGAGAAAACTGCTACAGTTAAAATACATAAAGACTCGGAAGAAACTGAGATTGAGAAAGGTGTGTGTCAGGGAGATAAAATTTCACTAAAATTATTAACAGGATGCCTAGCAAATATTTTCAGAAGGCTAGACTGGAAGAACAAAGGAGGAAACATAGATGGAGAAAACCTAAACCATTTAAGATTTGCAGATGACATTGTTCTAATCTCAGAAACAGCACAGGCATTGCAAGAAATGTTATTTATTTTTTTTTATGCGAGGAAGAAGGAACCAAAGGCCATGAGCCCGCAGTAACAGTTCCCTCCAAGAGAAAAACAAAATACAATAGAGAGCCAAATTCAAGATCCGATCATTTTGAGATGCCTGGACACACTGCGTTTGAAAGACTGAAGATCATAGGCAGCAGGAAATACAGACAGAGGAAGACAGTTCCAGAGTTGACCTGTTGCATAAATGAAAGACTGGGAGTAACGGTTAACTCTTGCATTAGAAAGCTGGACAGAAAAGGGACGAGAGTTTGTTGCCAGACGGGTGCTACGCACCCGTCATAGGGGTGGAGGAATGCAAGCAGACAGTTCAGAGGAGCAGTGACCATTAAAGTAGTGATAGAAAAGAGATAAAGATGCAACAGGGCGGCGAAGAGACAGAGGTTGAAGAGAGTCAGTAAGAGGAGGAGAGTTAATGAGACGAAAAGCCTTTGACTCCACCCTATTGAGAAGAGCTGTATGTGGGAAGCCTCCCCACACATGAGAGTTGTACTCCACACAGGGGCGGATAAAACCCCTGTATAGAGTCAACAATTGTGCAGGGGTAAAGAAAGAGCGGAGTCGGTTTAGCACACCCAATCTCTTGGAAGAAGATTTTACAAGAGATGAAATATGATCTTTCCAAGATAAGTCCCGAGTACATGAAACCCCAAGCATGTTCAAAGATGGTGGAGGATTAAGCTGAATATTATTAAACATTAGTGGGTATACCTGTGGAAGATTTTGTTGGGTTGATAGGTGTAAGAACTGAGTCTTAGATGCATTAAAAACAACCAGATTATTTTTACGCTAAGTCAGACATTAGGTGTGCCATAGCCTCATCCCCTGTTTATTGAAGTAACTGTTGAGATGGGCATTGCGGGAACCGAATGGAAAGGTGAAGGGTGGAGTCATCAGCGTATGAGTGGATAGGGTTAGATGTACAGCTTAGAAGATCATTGATGAATAAAAGGAAGAGAGTTGGTGATAGGACAGAGCCCTGAGGAACACCACTGTTGACAGATCTAGGAGAAGAACGATGGCCGTCTACAACAGTGGCTATAGAACGACCAGAAAGGAAGCTAGCGATGAAGGCACAGATAGAAAGATAGAAACCGTAGGAGGGCAGTTTGGAAATTAAAGATTTATGTCAGACTCGATCGAGAGCCTTTGAGATGTCAAATGCAATGGCAAAGCTTTCGCCAAAGTCCCGAAAGGAGGATGACCAGGAGTCTGAAAGGTAGGTGAGATGATCGCCAGTGGAGCGTCCCTGACGGAACCCGTACTGGCAATCGGAAAGAAGGTTGTGATAGGAAAGATGCCTTAAAATTTTTCTATTGAGAATTGACTTGAAAACTATTGAAATACAGGACGTTAAAGCAATTGGACGATAGCTGGAGGGTTGGGAGTGGTCACCCTTCTTTGGGACTGGCTGAATGAGAGCAAACTTCCAGCAAGAAGGAAAGGTACAAGTTGACAGACAAAGGTGAAAGAGTTTGCCTAGGCAGGGAGTAAGCACAGTAGCACAGTTCTTGAGAACAACAGGAGGGACCCCATCAGGCCCATATGCCTTGTTAGTACTGAGGCCAGTGATGGCAGAAAATACATCAGCTGAAGAAATTTTAATGTCAGCCATGAGGAAGTCAGAGGGGGGAAGTGATGGAGGAAGAGCAACGGAATCGTCTAATGTGGAAGTGGAGGAGAAAGTCTGTGCGAAGAGATCTACTTTACCAGTAGAAGAAATAGCTACAGAACCATCAGAGTAGTAAAGAGGAGGGAAGGATGATGTGGTAAAGTTGTTAGAAAGATTTTTGGCAAGGTGCCAGAAGGAGCGGGAAGAATTCGAGTTGGAGAGTTGAGAGCATTTAGTATGGATGAAATTCTTTTTAGTAGAGCGAAGAACAGACTTAGCACGATTCCGGGCAGAAACGTAAAGATGATGTGATTCAGGGGTGGGTTGGCTCCGGTACATTTTGTAGGCCCTCTCCTTGTTGTGGACAGCATTAGAACAAGCGTGATTAAACCAAGGCTTTCTGCGTTAGTCAAAGGATATGAGAAAGGAATGTATGCTTCTATGCCCGAGAGAATAACCTCCGTAATGCGCAAGGCACATTCAGATGGCTCATGGCCATGGAAGCAATAATCATTCCAGGGAAAATCAAAGAAGTACTGCCTGAGGGCCTCCCAGTCCGCGGCTCCAAAATGCCACAGACGACGTTTCCCTGGAGGGTCCACAGGCTGTACCGGAGTGATAGGACAGGTTAAGGTAATAAGGTTGTGATCGGAGGAGCCCAACGGAGAGAAAAGATTAACAGAGTAAGCAGAAGGATTAGTTGTGAGGAAGAGGTCAAGTATGTTGGAGCTCTCTCCAAGGCGGTCAGGGATACGGGTAGGGTGCTGTACAAGATGCTCTAGGTCATTAAGGATAGAAAAGATGTAGGCTTGTTCACCAGATGGATCAGTGTAAGGAAAGGAGAGCCATAGGTGGTGGTGAACATTGAAATCTTCTAGAATGGAGATTTCAGAGAAAGGAGAAATGGATAGAATGTGTTCCATCGTAGGAGTAAGATAGTCGAAGAATTTTTGATAGTAGAATTAGGGGATAAGTAAACAGCACAGATATATTTAGTCAGAGAATGACAGGAAAGCCGAAGCCAGAGTGTAGAGAATTCAGAAGAATCGAGTTCAGGAACATGAGAGCAAGATAAGTTGTTGCGTATATATACACAACAGCCACCTTTGGCTTTGAAATGAGTATAGAGAAAGTAGGAGGATACAGAAAAGGGTTTGCTGTCAGTTGCCTCAGACAGCTGAGTCTCGGTTAGAAAAAGAAGGTGAGGTTTAGAGGAGGAGAGGTGGTGCTCAACAGAGCAAAAGTTAGAGGAAAGGCCGCGAATGTTGCAGAAATGAAGAAGAGAGTCAGACAGTGGTTCCAGGCACCTCGAGTCGTCACCGGGAGAGGAGCGGATGGTGGGGGCATTTATGGTCCCCCCCCCCCCCGGGGACTCCGAGACTTGGTGATGAGATGCCATTTTAGTGAATTTTGAATAGGAAGTGTAGTGTGTACTGTGCATGTAGTTTGGTGTAGATAGTTAGAGAATTTTTGTACTGGAGAGCATGGTGACCTACTCTCTGTGTAACTGAGACACTGAAAAAGTTCAGCAAAGGAGGATGGTCAGGAACTAGTCCTGAGGGCTGATGAAACGGGAGCTCCAGCACTCCCTGTCATCAGCTTTCCATCCACCTCGGGAGTACTGCCCTGCTCGACTGGTGCTACAGTCTACTCCTGTCAAATGACCTAAATAGAAAGTCTCAAAGTAGGGCTGAAGATGAACCGAAGTAAAACTAATGTTTAATCCAAATACACCAAAGAGTATCATCAGAATAAATGGAGAAATTCTTGAAGAAGTCGAGGAGTTAAATTACTCGGGGATAACACTAAAACTAACGAAAGACCATGATAGCGAAATAAAAGGACGCATTACAGCGGAATGGAAGGCTGTAGGTAAACATAAGGATGTCAAGAAAGTAGCATGCCAGTATGTATGAAACGAAAAGTATATAATGCATACATAATCCCAGCCATGACGTACGGTTGTGAGACCTGGATTTTTACAAAATCGTTGGAAATTCAACTAATCAGTTTACAAAGAGCAATGAAAATGTCAGTGTTGGAAATATCATTACGAAACAGGAAAAGATCAACTTGGGTGAGAGAGAAAACTAAAGTCAAAGACATTATAGAAGCTATAAAAGAAGAGAAATCGATGTGGGCAGGTCATGTAGCACGAATAGGGGATAACCGACGGAGCAAGAGGCTGACTGACTGGACTCCAAGAAATTGTAAGCGTAGCAGACAAAGAGCAGACAGGAGATAGAGAAATGAGACAGAGGAGTTTGCGGGTAAAATGTGGCAGAGATTGGCTCGGTGAAGGAATTCGTGAAGATGGTTAGGGAAGGCCTTTGTTCAGCGGTGGACTTGCAATGGCTGATTATCTGTCTTTCTATATATGAAGGCTATCCCAGCAGATATCCTCAAAATGGGCCAACTGACCTGTTATCTTCCCATCCTACATACAGGATCCTATATGTCCTTTTTCCATTTATCTTTATTTTAAATGCTTTAATATTCTCTGTATAAGTGATCTGCGTCTCTTGCTGACTTGATCACAAACTTAGATCAATAATATTCCCTTCCTCAACCCCTCACGGCCCCTGTCCTCATCATCCAGCTCCCTCTGGCAGTGACACTCTACCCCTCTGTAACGTTTTCTAGTTGTTGGCCAAGCACGCCAGCACAAAACGTTACTGTGGTGTTCCCGGACTGGCACAAACATTTACCTTAGGCGGAACTCAGGAGACAGAGGAAGGGGGAAGGGAGAACGACCGCTCTCAGCTCTCTAAGCTTTCCCATTCCAACTTTATCACTGAGGTAACTCTTCCATTTACGGCTTATAATAATCCCTGACCCGTCTCACTTTCCCCATTTCACACCTTGGCTGTCCCATTTCTCTCTCTCTCTCTCTCTCTCTCTCTCTCTCTCTCTCTCTCTCTCTCTCTCATTTTCTTCTTATGGATTTACCTTTCTTTAAGAGGATGGACTTTGGAGTTTTCAAGCTGCAGTTCCTTCTCTTCTATAAAGGACAAGTACAGAAACACGAACTGTTGCAGCAGACGCCTAAGCATCAGCGCCTTTCACCTTTTTATCCTGTTATAAGAAAATCGTTCGTGAGTAACTGACGGACAGCCTGGTTTATCGAGATGTTCTTACATTTAAAAGGCAATGAGCTTTCCCTTTCACTCTATCATTACCCCTGATGTGTTGGTCTCTTACCCTATACCGTATGATATAGTGTACAGCCTCGCCCGCCCCGCCCCTTCCTGTGGCTGAAGGTATTGTATAAATCAACCTGTCTCTTTGTTTATCCCGTGTTTCTAGAGCCCCTATAGTGTTCTAAATAACAGTTTGTACATGATGGAAGTGTGGAGTATTTCTTGGCTATTATGCTGTTAGCTTATTTTTTCTGAAGTTTCCTCGTACACGGTTTCTGCCAACCTCCTTTATTAGACAGGAACTGTGATGATGATGATGATGACGAAGCGAAATGTATACAACTGCACATTTACTTAAGATTCCCTATTCAGATGACGGCAGTACGCTGCTTGGTATGTGGAGATTGTGTAATGATTTACCCTGTTTTACCTCTCCACACCACTACACACTCGTACCACACTTTCTATTTGCGCTTATCTAACATTCTCCCAACCCCTCTCTTCTTCAACAGCAGCATTCCTCTCTCCTTCCCACACCCTTCTCCCATTTCCCTTCCCTTCTCTTCTACTTCCCTTTCCCTCCCCAGCCAGGCGTCTTCCATTTGCTCAAGTTCATTTTCGTTATTAATGAACGATCAAGGTGATATAAATAATTAGAAATTATAGAGAAACGTACCATTTCATACAATCTGGTGTATTAGAGTCAATAAAATTTTTGCACATGCTAAAAGAATACCTGATATCATTCGGGTGGAGAGGAGTTCAAAGTATTTAGTTAATCCATTTTCTTCCTTCTTCCTCTATCTCCCTCCTTTCAGTCAACAGCCCCTCCCCCCTCTCCTTTACGGTATTCATTCTAACCCCTTTTTCTCCTTCCCCTCTGCTCCTTGCTTCCTCTCCTCCTTGCCACACACGTTACCTCCACCTCACGTTGTCTCCAATCCACCCTCTCGCCACTCCCTCGCTCTCCCAACCTCCCTCCTTACCCTCCCTGTTCAGCACTTATTGTGTGCCCAAGAAGGGAGGTGATTTCAAACAGTGTGATCATCTATTCCCCTTAATTCAATAACCTTAAAACCTACAGATTTTCATAACTTCTTCAAAATAATACCATGGTATGATCAGATGTGTTGTTTGTTGTTGCTGTTGATTTTCTTGTCTTCAAAATATTAAATGATAATGCTGCAACGGACTGAGCTATTGTTTGTTTGTTGTTATTTTTGTCCGACGTTCATCAGACAAACTCGTTGGGCTGCAGGTTGAAGTTTTCCGTTCCTTGCAGTACACCTTCCTTTTTTCGGGGAACAGGAAGTCGAGAGGGTCAATGTGAGATCTGTAAGTATGAGATGCACGAGGACCTTCCAGTTCATATTTCCTCTCAGGCGTTCTTCCATAATATACAGCTGAGTTTTCATGCTTATTAAAATGTGAAGAACGTAGTTCAGTTGAAGCCCATATTAATTTTGTGACTGAGTGGTCTACGTTGCTGACTGGGAAGCTGCCGGACCATTAGCAAAATGATTCGATTCACGGTGATAAAAGTAAGCCCCAGGAATTGATGATGTGTGGTGAAATACTGGAGCACAGGGGAGAGATAGTAGTGGAGTGGATATGGAAGATGTGCAGATTGGCCTGGGAGGAAGGTAGGGTACCGGAGGATTGGAAGTCAGATATGAATATTTCCCTGTACAAATGAAAAGGGGAAAAAGAAATGTTTGGTAATCATAGGGGTAGTTGTCTTTTTAGTATAATAGGAGAAGTATATGGTAAGATACTTATTGGCAGAGTTAAGGAAATAACAGAGAAATTAGTTGGAGAAGAACCTCTCTCTGTTACCAAAGGTTTGACACACATTACATATTAACACTTGAATAATACCAAGAACATCACTCTAGTATAAGATCATATCAGTATGAAATCACTGTCACTATAACATTACTATAATATCACTTCATTATAGCATCACTTTATCAAAGTGTCACTTCATTACAACATTACAGGATTAACACTATATTTTATCCAATGTACCAATAACTATCTTACTACTCTTAATTATTACAGATACACTTTAACACAACTATCTGCACTAGCTCAATATTTTTCCTTAATAAAGACACATCTTCCTTAGGTAATTTTCCATTTCATCATTGAGCAAATAAGTTACTTTAACAATCATACTCTTTCCCTGGCCCGTCCTGTTATACCCTACCACGGCTCTGCAGTATGCTTCCAATATATTACTCAGTATATTTCACGTTTCTACTTTTTCTCCTTCACGCTTTTAGTTCCACTTTCTCTCTGTATTCTCTAACAAAGATGTTTACTCACTGTTACCGTAGAGTACCAAGACATCACTTGTCTCATCGTCGTGGTAGGGTGCTCAGGTGAGCCTATGCTATCACAGGTCTTCCCACAGTTCTCTTAGACGCTCCCCCTCTCAGACACGACTGACTTCCAACCTTCTGTCTCTCCCTCAGAAAAAGTACAGGGGACGGAAATGGGCATGTACTCTTCATATCCTTCGTTCACTTCTCTCGTCAGCCTCAGTCGGGTCTAGTCCACAACATTTTGAAATAATGTCCACTGTATAACATTAACTCACACTAAACCCGGTTACCCTTTGGTTCTGAGTCACTATTCTCTTATCTCGTTCCCACACATAAAACATATAGACCCTAATAAGCCTTATCTGGCTGTCCCTTCTGGCACACAGAAATTCCAATGAGTGTAAACACTACCTAGCGATGAGGGTAGCTGTGTGCCTTGGCACTCCCTCTTGTCATTATTCACTCTTCACTTTTCATTTTTCATTATTCACTATTCCGCGGCTTCTAGTTTTTAAAGATGTCGCAGATATCTGTACTTGTCGCGAAGTGTTTTCCGATACCCTTGTTGAAGTTGGAACAATATGACAATCTTCATGGGCTGGTTGTTGTGGTTGGCGTGGATGTGGTCTGACGGTGGGTAAGTCAGCCGTCTGTGTTGTATTCCCACTGAATGCCGGGTGTAAGTCGTCATCACTATCATCAACACCGTCGTTGTCCTCCTTGCCACTGTAGTTATTGCTGCAGCCTGCCTTGCTGCGGCAATTTGGATTTCTACATGAGGAATAAGCCTCAATTCCACAATAACCATAGTATTTTTTTTACTCAAGCCATGGTTCTAAACATCTTTGCACTTTACAAACCACAATGAATTCAGTTAATGATGACATTACTATATCCTGATAAAACGTATGTTATACGTTTCAATGTACATGTAATAATTATTTTATAAACTTATTCTGGGACCATATTTCACATAAGGTTCTATTGGGCAGAGTTGGTTATCTGCCTTTCTATAGACTGACGCCTTATTCTCAAAAAGGGTGGCCACAAAAAAATCTGTCGCCCTGTCCTCTGCCATTTAGCTACCCTCCACCCAGCACACAGCTCCCTTTCTCTCATCACTGTATCCACAATCCCTTCATCCATGACATACTTGGTCTTCCCCTCCTGTCTCCCCTTCCACCTCACTCACATTCTCCTAGTCTGTTTTTCATTTTCCAATATTTCCACAGGGTCATACAACCTCGAACCAATCTTCTTAAGACGTTCCATTACATTCATAACAATACCATATTGTTTCAGTCTGTCTTAACATGTAACTCTTGATTCTCCTCTCCACAAACTATGCTCACACTACAAAATACTAGCAATAAAAAGACGTGTCTCAATGCCACTAACATCAGGCAGATGAATTTTGTTCAACCCCAACAGAGCCTTCATTTAGAATTTAGAAGAAGGGTTTCCTCTACAGGGTTTTGTAAGATAATGTTATGGAGTATGCAGCAAGGGGAATTCTTTGGACATCTGCATTAATGTATTTCAGACCCCTGAACCGGCATTAAGCAAGCCGAAAGTATTTTCAATTGCATATTTAATTTGTGACAATTTTCAGTTAAATTTGCTCTTCAAATCATTTAAGTTTCCTGTATCTCTGAAAGGGATCAGAAGGTATGTGGACCGTTGAAAAGCAGAATCCCCAATAATGTGGTAGTAATTTGAAGTGAAAACAGTTAAGGGCGAGTATGTCATTAACTGGCTGAGTTTGGTATTCTTGAAAACTCGTCTGTCATGAGCAGCGCCAGGAAAACCATCAATGAAGGTAAAAAATTTCTCACTGTCGCATACTGCCATAAGGTTTACACTGTGTTTGTTTGTTCGGTCAAGGTAATCAGACTGGCCATCATCGGGTTCTTGTATCTCCACATGGCACCCATTCAATGCTCCAACAATTCCTGGAAACCCTGCAGAATCTTTGAATTTTCCCCCATCTTTCTTTAAGGCAACCCCAGTTGACCACTTAATGTATCTGTGTCCAGTACTACAAAAATTTTTTATTACAATTTGAACAAAATTATGTATAGCACTCTCTGTCAGCCCAAACAGTTCTGCAATGACCCTGCAAAACTGTTCCTTCCAAGAGAAAAACAAAATCCAAGAGAGAACCAAATTCAAGAATCACTCATTTCGAAATGCCTGGACACACTGTGTTTGAAAGACTGGAGATCATAGGAAGCAGGAAATACAAACAGAGGGAGACAGTTCCAGAGTTGACCTGTTGCATAAATAAATAACTGGGAGTAACGGTTAACTCTTGCATTAGAGAGCTGAACAGAAAAGAGGTGAGTGTTTGCTGCCAGACGGGTGCTACCGCCCGTCGAAGAAGTGGAGGAATGCATGCAGACAGTTCAGAGGAACAGTGACCATTGAAGTAGCGATAGAAAAGACATAAAGAGGCAACATTGCGGCGAAGAGACAGAGGTTGAAGGGAGTCAGTAAGAGGGGGAGAGTTAATGAGACGAAAAGCCTTTGACTCCACCATATTGAGAAGAGCTGCATGTGGGGAGCCTCCCCACACATGAGAGTTGTACTCCACACAGGGGCGGATAAAATCCCTGTATAGAGTCAACAAATGTGCAGGGGCAAAGAAGGAACGGAGTCGGCTTAGCACACCCAATCGCTTGGAAGCAGATTTTACAAGAGATGTAATATGATCTTTCCAAGACAAGTCCTGAGCAAATGAAACCCCAAGCATGTTCAACGATGATGAAGGATTAAGTTGACTATTATTAAACATAAGTGGGTATACCTGTGGAAGATTTTGTCGGGTTGATAGGTGCAAAAACTGAGTCTTTGATGCATTAATATCAACCAGATTATTTTTACCCCAGTCAGAGATAAGAGCCAAGTCAGACATTAGATGTGCCATAGCCGTATCCCTTGCCTGTTGAAGTAACTGCTGAGATGGACGTTGTGGGAATCGAATGGAAAGGTAAAGGGTGGAGTCATCAGCGCATGAGTGGATAGGGTTAGATGTACAGCTTAGAAGGTCATAGATGAATAAAAGGAAGAGAGTTGGTGATAGGACAGAGCCCTGAGGAACACCACTGTTAATAGATCTAGGAGAAGAACGATAGCCGTCTACAACAGCAGCTATAGAATGACCAGAAAGGAAGCTAGAGATGAAGGCACAGACAGAAAGATAGAAACCGTAAGAGGGCAGTTTGGAAATTAAAGATTTATGCCAGACTCGATCGAAAGCCTTTGAGATGTCAAGTGCAATGGCAAAGCTTTCGCCAAAGTCCCGAAAGGAGGATGACCAGGAGTCTGAAAGGTAGGTGAGAAGATCGCCTGTGGAGCGTCCGTGACGGAACCCATACTGACGATCAGAAAGAAGGTTGTGATAGGAAAGATGCTTTAAACTTTTTCTATCAAGAATAGACTCAAAAACTTTTGAGATACAGGATGTTAAAGCAATTGGACGATAGTTAGAGGGTTGGGAATGGTCACCCTTCTTTGGGACTGGCTGAATGAGGGCAAGCTTCCAGCAAGAAGGAAAGGTACAAGTTGACAGACAAAGGCGAAAGAGTTTGCCTAGGCAGGGTGTAAGCACAGAAGCACAGTTCTTGAGAACAACAGGAGGGAGTCCATCAGACCCATATGCCTTATTAGTACTGAGGCCAGCAATGGCAGAAAATACATCAGCTGAAGAAATTTTTTATGTTAGCCATGAGGAAGTCAGAGGGGGGAAGTGATGGAGGAACAGCACCGGAATCGTCTAAGGTGGAATTGGAGGAGAAAGTCTGAGCGAAGAGATCTGCTTTATCAGTAGAAGAAATAGCTACAGAGCCATCAGAGTAGAAAAGAGGAGGGAAGGATGATGAGGTAAAGTTGTTAGAAAGGTTTTTGGCAAGGTGCCAGAAGGAGCGGGAAGAGTTCGAGTTAGAGAGTTGAGAGCATTTTGTACTGATGAAATTATTTTTAGCAGAGCGAGGAACAGACTTAGCACGATTCCGGCCAGAAACATAAAAAAGATGTGATTCTTTTGGGCATTAGTCAAAGGATATGAGAAAGGAATGTATGTTTCCATACTCGAGAGAATAACCTCCTTAATGCGCGAAGCACACCCGGATGCCTCCCGGCCACAAACATAGTTGAAGACTTTTTGGCTGCAGCAGGTGGAGTCTCTCCATGGAACACAGGTTTATCCTGTTCTTGGACAATATCAAGAAGATCGATGGTTTCTTTTGTGACTCATATTTCGGAAGAAATCGAGATCTGTCTGATCCAGGTAATCACTGAAGCCTTCCTGCTTTGTCTCTGCACCAAACCAAAGGAACATACCTAATAAAAATATACAGTATGGTTCTTATATATATATATATATATATATATATATATATATATATATATATATATATATATATATATATATATATGGGGGGGAGTGAAATACGTTGACTTAGTCATATCCACAAACAGCAAGGTGGCTCACTGAAGGAAAAATAATAATGAAAATGAGCACTACCAGATACCTAATGATCACATACCTATGTGCCCTAACGGTAGAAATTCTCCACACATTGACTGTTTTCCTATCACAATTATTATATCGTGTTTTTTCCTATGAAAGTATGGTCTGACGAATTGTTTATAAGTACAGGGAGTACTGTCAACGGCATGCACAATTAAATGAATCAGACACGCATTCATACACCATGCAAGCCAACTGAATACAGATAACTGCAGGTTATCAAAAAACATCGCTACGTTTGTCTTGTTGAAACTTGTTGCCCTTGACCTGTGGCTTCTGGAGATCTTATGGACAGGTCTTTATTTCTTCGTAAACAAACAGAAAACCAGTCAGGGCCCGCCATCTCATTTTCTTTCCAAAAAGGAGGAACATTATTATTTGCACTTTATGGATATTGGTAAGCTAACTTTCTCACCTCTTTCACAGTTAATCCATAATATATATCTGCTGCATGTTTAAGATATGTAGAGAGCCCCTTTTCCTGTTCTTCTGATAGGACTTGTCTGCGTGCAACATAGCCTACTGTAAGAGTAGCACTGTCTTCACACTTTAGCCTCTCATCAGTTATCTTCTTGCAATATCGTGTCAGTGTTCGAAACGGAATGCCACAATCCCTTGCAACTCCTCGAACTGACTTGTGTTCACACTTCACAATTTTGACAGCCCTCAGCATCACATCAGGGGGTGGGAGGTTGAAGCTCTCAGTTTTCTGTTTGTATATTCTATGCATGTCTGAAAACAAGAAATTTAAAGTATGTACTCCAATGAATTTTTTTTTTAAGCAACATAATGTTTTTTAACACAAGGTGGGGCATGCTGGCACTGTGCCAACATGTGCCAATTCTATTGAGCCAACTTGTCCCAATCATAACACTTCATAAAAATAGCTTGTTAAGCATATAACAAGAAACCTTGTCTGTTGCAATGATAAATGATTCTTAAATCCTTTGTCAAATTATTGTTAAATGGATATTTAGTCCTTTATAATCTAATATATGAAACAGCGAAATATATAAGCGAAAGTAAATTACTTACTGGCAATAAAATTAAACTTTTCCCATAAATCACCGTTCTAGCAGCCTTTCAATACGCCAGCTTGTTGGTAACTGAGGAAGCACGTGGTGATCAGATGGTGTGAATATCATCGACATCTATAGTTAGACTCAAATATAAAAGTCCGTTTGGGTGGGGCCCGTGAGGGGATTCCCCTCTCTACAGCTCTGCCGCATCAGCTCCAGTACCTCTCTCTCTCTGTCATATGTCAGTTATTTACTATTTGAAATTGTGTATTAAACAATCTGTACTTATTAAATGTATTAGATAAGGCTATATAGTGCTATGAATGTGTCCCTTTTTAGGATAATAGCAATGATTTGTATAAATTCCACACCACGTGACAACGTCGCTTTGCGACGTTGCCAGAGGTCAAGGACGCTATGTATGTCACCACCTCAGACTACAGGTGACCGGTCCCTTCCCTTATAGGTTTGGCAGGGCTGTGGAGAGGGGAATCCCCAAACGGACCCCACCCAAACGGACTTCATATTTGAGTCTGACTATAGCGTTTAATATCTGATTTATTTCTACTGTGTCAACTTGCCCCTGTAGCCAACATGCCCCGGTCTCCCCAGGGTTAGATTATCAGGTACAGTATAGGCATAATGGGCAACTGCCTACCAGGCTACGGCCTGTCACGGGCCATCCAGACTTCCAGAGCGGAATAAATATACGCTTTGGGCGTCCAAATAAGTGCCATCACCCAACAGGCCATCAAAAAAGTCCATTATAGGTCATGCCAAAATTTCACTGGAAATAACGGAAAGAGATCTATATGTTGCAGGCCAACCGTCTGCGTTGCCTACCAAGCCACAGCAGGGTTAATCCGGTCCTGGGTCTCCCCTCTTGTGGACTGATGCATAATGCTTACACAATTTACAGCTTTGGATTGGAACAAAGGAAGATGCTATTTACAATCATTTATTTTCAAAATGAATCGGTTTTATTGGTGAAAGGCTGCGAGTATCAGTTACCTCGGCATTAGAGAGCTGGGCAGTTAAGGCGAGAGTCCAATGGCAGATGGGGGTTACACGCCAGCCGTGTTGTAGGACGTTGCAAACAAGCAGCTACTGTAATATCAACATGGAAAGGGAAAAATGCAACAGTGCCACAGAGACACAGACTGAAGAGAGTAAGACGAGGTGAGGTGATGAGATGAAGAATATTTGCTCCCTGTTCTTGTTTGTGGGAAGTCTCCCTTCCACTCCCCTCCCCGTCCACATTACGGCTTAACTTCACACAGGGGAGGAGACCCTTCTAGAAACCTACAGCTGCAGAGGAGTAAAGAAGGCATGGAGTCAACTAAGCATACCTAGAATCTTAAAAATGGATTATGCAGATGAGATAATGTGATGCTTCTATAATACGTTGTGAGAGAGAGAGAGAGAGAGAGAGAGAGAGAGAGAAACACTAAGTATATTGGGATATAATGAAGGACTGAGCTGCATATTGAATAGTAAAGGATACTCATGAGGAAGACTTTGAGTCAAAAAAGGAAACATTTTCTTGGTAGGTGATAATAACAGTTTATGTCTGTGGAGCGGCTGGGGTTTTTTGCTCACATAATGCAACTCATGGAAGGGAGGCATAAGTTGTAGGTACTGCAGCCACATGGCAGAGGACGGCGATGCGAAAGTGATTTGTTTGGCCACCCCTTACGGGATTAAGGACGGTTGCAAAAGAAATATGGACTCTCTCTCCTAGTACAGTGGGCGCACGACAGTAATTACTGTCCATTGCATTGGTTCGCAGTTATGTTATTTGAGTATCATAACGATGCACTTCACCATCTCAAGAACACAGTAGGTCGCCACACAATAACGTGGAGGTCGAATAATTATGTCAGTAGAATAAGAAGGAAACATATCTGATGACTATTTATTTACAACCACAACTGTCTTTTGGGAGCGTTGGTGAAATAAAATGTAAATGAATAGGGTATAAGTTAGGTAAAAGAACAGAAGAATGGGGAGGGAAAACTGCCTGTGAAAGGAAATACTGTAGCATATCAACCCGTGTCCAGCTATACCCTCTAGGGGTCAATCCTCACTTTCCTATTTTCCCCAGGGACCTGTTGCCATATGAACCAATTTTCCTCCACTGAAGTATTTTTCTCATGAGCCTATATTCCCCCATGGACCTACTTTGCCCTTTGGGATGTTCTCTCTGTTGACCAATTTTCTCATGGGCTTCTTTTTCCTGTAGACCTATTCTGTCACTGATTTTATATTCCCATAGAACCTATTTTTCCCGGGACCTTTGCTCCCTGTAGACTTGTTTTCCCTTGGTCCTCTTTTCCCATATGATCTGTTTCCCTAATGGACCAGTTTTACCATGATCCTATTTTTCTATGGACCTATTTTCAATATGGAGCTATTTTCTCTAATTGGACCTATTTTCTTTATAGATCTATTTCCCCAATGGATCTACGTTCTCCCCAGGAGGAAACACCTAATCCACAAAATGACCCAGTTTCTCCCAAGGGCATAATTTTACCAACTGGACCCATATTCAAAGAGAGAGAGAGAGAGAGAGAGAGAGAGAGAGAGAGAGACCCATTTCCACACAGAGATCACATAACCCAGATCCTGATATGTATTCATGAGAGGCCTCCTAAGGTTAATAGCGTGTGAGTGAGGCTGCCAACCGAGACTACTTAATGATAACCTCTACGACCTCAGTCAGTTGCATCTATACTCTGTGTTTACCCTTGTTTCTGTACACACACACCACAAAACCAGTCAGGAGACAGGACGTGTGTGCTGGGCATTCCCCAGGTCCTATCCTCCCCACTTACTATTTTTTAATCAGCCCATACCCCACTGACCGGGCTAACGTATGGCCCGGCCTGCACTATATGTGCAGGGAATCTTTCAACAACAACATTGTTTCTGTAGCAGTCTCTGCCTTCCTGATTCTGTCTCTGTTTCAGTAAGTCTATATCATATAAATTATTACTTACCCATGCACCAAGCGAAATTATTATGAAAATATCATTTTTAGATGAGAAAGCATCTCAATGAGCAGCCAGGTCAGCCAGTCACACCATAAGGATTTTCACACAAGACGTTTCACTCTAGCCGAGTCTCGTCTGGTTCTCTAACTTTATGGAAGCCCTATATTACCCCGCATCTATTTAATACAATTGTACCTGTTCTAATCCCAGCGTTGCATTAACCTCTTGGCACAAGTCTTACCATAATGAATCAAGTGTTGTGACACCAGTTACTCGCCCGTCAGAGATGTAACCTAATAAAGATACCAATAAAGACACCGCCATAACACTCCTTATTAAATGCAGAATTATGACTTGCGGTGTGGATTGGACTGGAGAAGTTGTGCAGCGGCGGTGGTGGTGGTGGCGGAGTGCCTCGTCTGTCCAGGAATTCATTAAGACAAGTCCTGTAATACACCAGCAGCCGCACAGCTACTCCGTCAGCCGGGTTTATGAGTCTACAATGAACACGAATGAGAAATGAGGAGGTGGATCATAGATGGCTAACATAGAATGACAGATGTAAGAGATTTAATACATCTGTGAACTGAGCAATGATTGCGAAACTTTGTGTAACTGGTGTTGTTTCAGTGAGAGAGTTTCAAGGTTTATCGCAGCACTTGCCAGCATACCATTAATACACCCATGCACGGTAGCACTAAGACGTTGTGTGTGTGTGTGTGTGTGTGTGTGTGTGAGAGAGAGAGAGAGAGAGAGAGAGAGAGAGAGAGAGAGAGAGAGAGAGAGAGAGAGAGAGAGAGAGCAGTATAACTGGGTCCAATTTCGGTTAAAGTTGGTGCAAGTGCTGAAGGCAGAGGACAGAAGAAGGAGCTCAGTCTTAAAAATAAGGGCAAGGGCGGCTCAGTTTTGATGCAGTTTATACCACGTTTAGTGGAAGGGCGGAGGGTTTAGTATCGATGAAGTCCATCAATTTTGTGAAAAAAATAAAGTAAAATGCTAAGGTCAAGGGGCAAAGAGGAACTTGCAGGGCACAGATGTTGCAGTCTCTGAGTGATATCCTTCTTGTTGGTTCCCTTTACTACTCGTATGACGGCTCCAGTCTTTGACCACACTTCCCCACCTAAACTTATTACTTCCATGACATATTGTTATGATTACGCTCTCACATATTGTAATCGGGAATACATATTAAGAGGAAGAATGATAGTTAAATAATAGATTTGTGGACTGCAGTTCAAAAAGATACACATTCGATCTCAAGCCTTAATTGACATTCCATTCATGCCAAAAAGGCAATCCCGCCAAAACCATCACAGCTGGCCTGAATGAGACTGCTTTAACATGTAATCAGTAAGGACGATGGACATTATCGACAGATGGGGGTCATGTGAAGGTGTGGCGCCATATGTCGCGTGTAGGAGGGTTGTTGGGTTCATGGGAAAGGACGAATTACTGTGACTGCACCCAGTGTCCGATATATAAAAATTAGTACAAAAGTTGCCAGATTTTCATTGTCTCCGAAGCTCTTACTAAATTAGAAATTTATGAACGCGTGCTGTACAGAAGAGTAAGTGCATGTATAACAACAAAAACTTCTTCCTTTTGTTAAGCTTTTTCTTTCCTCTTTTTTCTCATCTTATCTATTCTTGGCAGCAAGATCACCAGCAAAAGAGTAATAGGTAAATATAAAGCAAAACAAGGCGGAGTACAAACAGCGTGCAACATCCGCCGCCACTATCTAAAGGCCGAAGATTTGACTTTGCCCTTTGACCTTCATCTTTGATCAGTTTCTCCCAAAACCGAGTTACTTGACCTAATTCATGATTAATCCTCAACATTTCCACCAAGTTTTGTTCAAATCAAACCAAACCTGCTTGAGTTGACTCTGGTCTGATCACTGACCTTTCCCTGTGGCCTTCACCTTTGACTGACTGTTCTCATATTATAATCTCTATATCCCCTTTTTTAAAGTCAACACTTCCACAAGGTATATACTAAATCGGATAAAAACCATTAAGTAGACATTGCCATGTGATGCTGACGTTTGACTTTCTGATCTACAAAACAAGTCTATTTGTTGGCTGATCCGCAACACTTCCATTAAATCTGATCTAAACTCCATGAAAACTGCTTTGGTTAGTTTGTGCACACTGACACACGGGTCGACTTGACCCTAACCTTTGAATTATTATTATCAAAAAATGGCCCCCCTTTCTTCCCCGACCCTAAACCATTCCACCAGGTTTGGTTTAATTTAAATAAAGAAAAATGTTTAAGGTGGCCTTTCCCTGTGACTTTCATCATTAACTACATGTTCTTAGATTCGAAACCTTAAAGTCATGCATTAACCTTAATCATTTCACAACGTTTGGTCGAAACCAGATAAAAACTGTTTAATTTGACCTTTTCATCTGATCGTAGCCTTTGATCAATAAATCTAAAAATGATACTGGTCATCCCCATGAATGATCCTTAATCCAGCCACCAAGTGTGACTCATATCGAATCAAAATTGTTTTGTTTTGCTCACACACACACACACACACACACACACACACACACACACACACACACACACGGGTCGAAATTCGACCTTGCCTTCTGTCCCTGAACAATGACAGATTCCTCTCAAAACTAAATCACATTACTCTTGCCTTTCCCTTCTACCCTCCACCTAAGTTTGGTTTAATTTGGATAAAAAGTGTATAAGTCAGTGTTTTAAAGTCAGACTTTGAATTCGGCCATTGACCTTGAACTTTAACATACTCTAAAAAACGAAAGCTTTACTTAACCTTTGCACCCAACCTGGAAAAAAACGGATAGAAACAATAATTTTGCTCTCTCTCTCTCTCTCTCTCTCTCTCTCTCTCTCTCTCACGCACACACACACACACACACACACACACACACACACAATCGGTTCGTCCTCCAACCCGGCTGTTCATCTTACATCGGGTTCCAATCAGCCGGCAGAGTGACCTGTCTGGAGGTGTCTGGTTGCAATGAGTCAGAGAGAGAGAGAGAGAAAGAGAGAGGGAGAGAGATGTGTGTGTGTGTGTGTGTGTGTGTGTGTGTGTGTGTGTGTGTGTGTGTGTGTGTGTGTGTGTGTGTGTTGCTGGCTGATAGACTAAAGCTCGTAGGTAATCCTTAGCCGAGTCATCTTTACTGCCGCAGTTGATTAAACTTTTTTTTTTTTTTTTTGCAGAATGATAAGATATGATATTGCCTGATGCAAACTCGCGCGTCTCCAAGCGTCAGGATGTCTCCAGCTCTGATTTTTTAGGCACTGAAGATTTGGTATCGCCAGTATCTGTGGATTAAAATATCGAAAGTTTTCCAGGTGCTGTTGACTTCCGGTATCGGATATATCAAGATACTTATGGTAGATGGACACTGGAAGGTAACAACAGATAGAAAAGGGATCCAGACGTCAGGAGTTTTTTAAATGTATAGACATCAGATACAACTTAGTGTGGAACGTTTCTCCTTCTTAAAATGAAAACAAAGAAGTTATTTGGTTCAGGTGGGCGGCAAAGGTACAAGAGCAAATCGGAAAAGTAAGCAAAGATCTGACAGACTTGCAACTGCAAGTCAGGGAATTTCAGGAAAGGACAAAAAAATGTAGACACACTGTATTGGATGAACAATGAAACAGGAAGCAAGTGAAAACAGTAAGATACATGCGAAAATGACTTAGAGGGAGGGGAGTCGGGCTAATACGTAAGCAGGAACGCCAATGTATGCAGAGGGAAAAACAGCCAAAGAATACTGAGTATGCAGCAGCAGTGTGACAAACACGATAAACATCAAGAAGAGCTTCAACTGGTGAAAATATTGTAATAACATTTGGAAACAGGACTGCAGAATTACAGTCAAGGGTGAGGCAACCTCAGTTACAACATGTAAACAAGAGTGACAGAAGTGCAGGGAGAGATTACCGAGGAGTTAATGCGAATCACGAACCAACAGAGACAGGGAAATGTTGAAAGGAAATGGGGTACAAATGAATGTTAGGGTGATAGGTATCCAATCAGTAAATTAAATGGCTACGGCAACAGTGATTAGTTGAGTGAAACAGTAGGGAGCGAAGACCAAACTTTGCAGGAATGGACTGAGAATAAATCAGCAGGGATAGATATGAGTGAGACTAACAAATTCAAACGAACTCCATGAATTGACAAAGAGCGATGCAAACTGGAGTAAAAGAAATGTAGGACAGAGTGTCAAGGGTGACACACATGAATGTAGTATGACTGTTAAGGGCATAAAATAGATTATGTATGATGTAAGAATAAGCAATTATATAGGACGACAAAATGGCAAGGAGGGGAGACAACCACAGGTGGCAGATAAGCATCTTTTTCACCTAATAACAATTCACATTCCCATTGTCTGGCTCTTCTACACGTCGATCGACTCAGGAGCCCAGTCGCTCAGTCTTTTGTTGAAATTTTATCTGTGAGCTGCAGAGACAGGTATGTGATATTATCCAATAAGTATCCCATAACTGAGCCCTGCACCACCACACTGCATCACCATACCTGCATAACCACACTGTACCACCACACAGCATCACCATACCTGCATATCCACACTGCACCACCACACAGCATCACCATACCTACACAACCACACAGCACCACCGCACACCATCACCATACCTGCATAACCACACTGCACCACCACACAGCATCACGATACCTACACAACCACACAGCACCACCACACAGCATCACCATGCCTGCACAACCACACACCACCACCACACAGCACAGCCACACTTACAACACCACATAGCACCGCTACACCTACACAACCTCACAGCACCACTATATAGCACCACCACACCCATCACTACACAGCATCATCCCACATGCACCACCACACATGCACCACCACACATGCACCACTACATTTGTATCAGCACGCCTGCACCACCACACCTTCACCACCAAACAGCATTACCATACAGCATCACCACAGAACACCACCATATGCCACCACCACGCACACACCGCTCCACACACACACACACACACACACACACACACACACACACACACACACACACACACACACACACACACACACACTACTAAACACAACCCCCACACAGCATCACCACCTGCACCACCACATCTGCACCTAAACAGTACACCTACACCACCACACAACATGGACGCTGCTGCTGCTTCGCTCTACTCAAGAAAAACAGCGCCACCAAATGAAGGGGTCTCATCAGGACTCAGACCATATAACCGTATGTTGTGCTGTGGCCTCACTGTTTTCCACGACCATTTAATATTTGGCGACTCTGGTGGTCATGGTGATGATATTGGGGGACGGGGGGGGGGGAGAGAGGTCACATCACAACACACGGATACATGGTCTGAGTCCTGATGAGGCGCCTACATATCCCTGCGACAGTACCAACACAAAACACAAATCACAAAGACTCCCCTTACCCACACTGTATTTCAGCCCCCAGCACCACAACACGCTTACTCACCACATGCGCCACACTGTCACAACACAGACAAATTTTCAACACAATCTGAACCAAAGACTTCTGACATCGACCAGTTGAAGTGGCGAGATTACTACATCCCACTGGATTCACGTCCAGATGAGCCAGAGGGAGCAGCAAAAAGAAATAAATACAATTAAATTATTTACATGGAATGCGTTACACACACACACACACACACACACACACACACACACACACACACACACACAGCTCGCCGGTTCAGTGGTAAACGCTCTCGCTTAGCATCTGCTAAGATGGGGGTTCGCGCCTTGCAAGGGATGTGGAAAGTTTCACTGACGAAGCGGGTGGTCACTGTCCTACTTGAGCAAGAGGATGGGTGTGTGCGTGTGTGAAGGTCAAAGCTTTGCCCTTAGATCGGATTATATGAGCTGTCAGCTCTCTTCCTGGAGGGTAAAATATTGATGATGAAAACCATCACGTGATCCTGACCGACCCGGGGACTTAAACACACACACACACACACACACACACACACACACACACACACACACACACACACACACATACACGTGTCAAAGGGATGTTAATGAGCGTTGCACTAAATCATGCTTAAACCAAAAGAGCATAAACACTAAAATGAACTAAAAATAAAAACTGATTAGCATTTGAGCCAAGTCATGATTGTTAACATTTCCATATCAGTCATTCACTCTTGGTGGACAGGCAGGGATGGCATTTTATTTTTTCTATTCCGTAACTTTGCCTGTGATTATTATTAATTTTTTTATCTGTACATTTGGACGTATTTGCATTGATGTTATCAGTTACTATGATTGTTGTTGTCACTCTTATTGTGGTTTGTATTTCTACTCAAACCTTTGCTTCCATTAGCAAGGCTTGAACTGGATCGTATAGCTCAAGTCAGGTGTGCACCGACAGCCACTACCAAACATCTTAATTACTTCCACGGTTTTACTAACCTTCAGCTGTTTCCTATTCGTCATCATCACCATCACCGTAAACAATGAGCATATTAACGGTCATATCCTGTTTGTTCTTCCTGATTTATACACTTCTGCTCATGTGATTTTCTTTACCGCCCAGGAATTTTCGGAGATTATGTTCAAGTGAAGATATGAAGAATAGTCCTGTGTGTGTGTGTGTGTGTGTGTGTGTGTGTGTGTGTGTGTGTGTGTGTGTGTGTGTGTGTGTGTGTGTGTGTGTGTGTGTGCGTCTGTGTGTGTGTGTGTGTGTGTGTGTGTGTGTGTGTGTGTGTGTGTGTGTGTGTGTGTATTCGGCATGGGAGGGGTGTGTACGTGTACATGAGGAGTAATCATCAAAGAGGAGGCGTGGGGCAAAATGAGGGGAGTGGTATGTAGTAGTTGTGGGTGAGATTGAAATGAGTTGTTGACAGGTAAGATGAGAATACCTCTGTGTGGGAGTGAGAAGCACCAGTGGGTATGGATTGGTGTGAATATGATCGGGGTGATTATGGATGAGTCATGTTTGTGGTCGGGGTGAGGTAGGGTGGTCGATATGCTTAAAAATGAAAATCCATTTGCAATAGTTTTAGGTGAGGAGAAGTAAAAGCAGCGGTAACTAACCAACCAACTCTCCTCACCTGAAACTTCCCTCTACATTATCGCCCTGGTCGGCACAGAAATTCCCAGTTTTCTCGTCCATTCACGAAATAAGGGGCCTCGTTCACAGGCGAGGCAGCGAGCGAGGTGTTTGTTCTTCTCAGGCCACTGACTTTTTTTTTTTCTTCTTACAACTGCCAGATAAATTTACTCAATTTAGATAACTTGTCTGGTAATGAAGGAGTTACTCAAGGCTTTATATAACACCTTAAGTTTCAAAAGTCTTTCCTAAGCTGAAAAAAATAGCGTTTCATAACAAAAGTGCAAAATTAGAGTGATGGTACTTCGTTTGGCTCAAGCGGTGATGACCAAATTGTATGCTGTGTGTTGAGTGGAGTCAGGGCAACACACACACTTCCTAAGACACTCTTTAGTAAGGTCTGATGATGGCAGTAAAAGTAACAGACATATTATCAGACTCTCTCTCTCTCTCTCTCTCTCTCTCTCTACCAACCTTTTATCCCGTATGTACTAAACCATATTATCCATTGCTCTCTTTATTCTACTAATAGTTTTGCTGCTAAACTTTCTCTTCATTTTGTCCTGCAACATTGTAAGCACATGTCAGTACCAACATAATTTTCCACCATCTGATCACAACTACGCAGCTTCTTAAAGTTATTGACAGTCTTGGTGCCTGTCTGACACATGTAATGTCAGTGCATTAACTTTTTTGCTAATTGTAATCTCCACTCCATTACGCTCTGCTCCCATTATCTTCTGTTTTCTTCTGGTTTTTCAACACTCTTTTTTTGTACTTTACCTTCCAGTTTCTTTTCTGTATTTATCGTTCTTTACTGGACCTTATCTTCGTCATGCATCGCTGATGATGTCTTGTTATTTCTGACTTTCTCTTTAACCTCTTATTTCTGTTTCACTTTTAGTCTTTTCCATTGTATCCTGTTCACATTATTATTTGATTTATAATCTTTATACTTCACTCTTTGCTTCTGCTTTGTTTTCCTTTCTTAAGTTGATGTTTCATCCAGGTTGCCTTCTGATTCTGTGTATTGTCTTCTCTGTATATCATTTACAGCATTGTTCACACATTATGTGTTGTTTCATCCTTCATTGTTTCTGTGTCTTCTGTCTACAGCCTTTGTAACATTTATGTCTGTTTCAGTTTCTGTATCCCCTTCTTCAATGACCCTTATGCTTTCCAACGCTACTGGATGGCATTAATATCATCATTTAGGCATTAATATATAAGCATTGATATATCCTAGCACAATGGGTAAATGCTTGCACCAGAAGTCATGTCTGGTGTACAAGGAAAGTCGCATGCTTATTCGAGCCACGGATGTCAAAACGAACTCCATTTAGCTCAGACAATACAAGAATTTCATGATACTGCAGTATAACCAACTTGAGCCAGTTCTCTGACGTCATGGAAACTACCCATGAAAAGATACCACACACACACACACACACACACACACACACACACACACACACACACACACACACACACACACACACACACGCACTCACACACACACACACACACACACACACACACACACACACACACACACACACACACACACACGTCGGTATAATATAGGCTGGGAAATCGGAGAGGTAGTCAGAGAAGGAGAGGGGAGAGCTTAGCCAGGAGAATAGAGTAGGAAGACATCAGAAAGCGGTGGGTCTCGTCACTCTGTCACTGTCTCAATAAAACCCACTTAACCCCAATTGTCTATACATCACCTCCATTTACGAGACAAGAGGGAAAGCTAGAGGGAAAAGTGAGACAGAGCACGACCCATGAAGAACCAACCAACGCCTCACAATTTTATCAATAGCTGCCCACGTTAATCTCCACTTCCTGAGCTACGAATATCTACAAGGGCAGCACTATCAACACTGGTGGCTTCTGCTATCTACGATACATTTACGCATAGGCGTACGGGACCCTTCTCATCTGGGGGGGCTGAACTCTCTCTGCCCGAAATATATTTTGCCTGTAAATCCAAGCAATTATATATATATATATATATATATATATATATATATATATATATATATATATATATATATATATATATATATATATATATATATATATATATATATATATATATATATATATATATATATATATATATATATATGTGTGTGTGTGTGTGTGTGTGTGTGTGTGTGTGTGAAGGAAGAAACCACACTTCATGAAGACATTGCACATTTATTCTACACACCATGTAAAAATGAAGGTTAACTGAACTGCTAAATTTCACCCACATTTACATAAAGCCTACAGTATAAAACTGAACTGAGTAATTAGTATGGGTTATACTTTTTAATGTCTATCTATCTATATACCTAGGCTGCTTCCCCCAAGGAAAGGGAGGTAGCCGAGACAGGACGACACACTCCCCATTTACTCATCCATTCAAACACATTCATTCGCATCTTAGCCCCAAAGGGGAGAACGGACAGATCCTCACTGCACCACACCGCACAAGGGTCAACTGCGCAATGCAATCAGTGACATCCGCAGCAGGGCCCGACAGCAGAACTGGTTTACCCTTGCCACATCATAACAGACCCATCCCCTTACCTGCACCTGACCTGACTAGCTGATCAGCCCAAATGCGGGAGAATATCCCCTCAGGGCTGCGTCATCACTTATTCACAATTTCTCTCCATTTATTTCTGTCACGCACAGCCACTCTTCCTTGCTCAACAGACATCCCTCTCGCATCCAGCGCTCTCTTCACACTGTCCATCCATCCTATTCGTGGTCTTCCTCTCAGCCTTACACCTCTCACATCAGATCTAGTTATCTTTTTCACCAATCGCTCATTATCCATTCTCTCCATATGCCCAAACCATCGCAACACCCTCTGCTCAACTCTACCAGCCATCTCCCGAACAACTCCAGTTCTCCTTCGCACTTCAACATTTCGCACCCGATCTATACGCGTCACTCCACACATACTCCTCAGACACCTCATCTCCATTACATTCAAACTTTTCCTCTCTGCTACACCCATATTCCATGTTTCAGCCCCATATAACGCAGTAGGTACCACAACACCCTCATACAGCCTTCTCTTTACATCCATTCTAAGCGAACGACATTTAAACACTTTTTTCATTCCCCCCAGCACCTTTCCTACTTCATTTATTCTAAACTTCACTTCTGCATCTATTCTTCCATCCACAGCAACATGTGACCCTAGATATTTAAAACAATCTACCTCCTCAAGCAACTCACCATTCAAAACTATATTCATCCCCCTACCATCTATCAACCTCGTACACTTCATCACTTTACTCTTATTCTCATTTACTTTCAATTTCCTCCTTTCACACACCCTTCCAAACTCCTCTACCAACTGTCTCAATCTCTCCTCTGAAGCGGTCACCAGTGCAGTATCATCTGCAAACAGCAGCTGCTTCAGATTCTACTGTCCACCATCAACATTCACCAGACTCACTTTTTAATGTAATATACTAAATAAATAATAGCTGTTACTGAAATAAATTGCAGTGGTTGAATGGTATAAATATAGTAATTATTAAAAATTGCAGTAAATTATAGTTCACCTTCATACTAAATTAAAACATGATTAGAAAAATGAAGTGCTTCTTTTCCTATCCATAATAAAGTTAAGACTTACAGAAAAATCAAGTTAGAAAAATATTTTTCACGTCCCTCTCTTTTTCCAAAAACATCTATAATTTTGTCCATATCTTCTTCAGTCACTCTAGTAGCATATTCTCTTTCTATGTTGATAAGTGCTAGGCAGCTAACTCTTGCTTGACCCATGGTGCTGCGAAGGCAGGATTTCAGCTTACGAAGTCCACTGAAAGACCTCTTTGCTGAACATGAAGTAGCAGGGATGACAGCCAAAAGAGATACAACTTTCATGAACTCGGGTACCATTTCTGACAGTTCATTTTCGTGTAGAAACTGGACAACATCTGATGCTGTCTTGAGGAAGACTCCTTGTCGCCTTTGCTTAAACTTAAAGAAGTCTCTGTTCTGCTTCCATCAGATCCTTGTCCAGGCCATAAAAGTTTGCAACTAGTTCATAGTCACTTTGTGATGGTGAATCACTTAGTGCAATGGCATCAAGAGCACACAGAACATCTTGATCATTACCCTTGAAACGAACTTCCAGTTCTGACAGGACCTTGTCAATTGAATTGTAATACGTGTTGACACGATGATGCTGTACTGGTGTCAGTGGTTGGGCATCCATCCCTGTCAGCTTCATTCCTTTGTTCATCAGTAAAATTACACTTGAAAATTTACTTAGCAAAGTATGAAAATATTATATACCTGGAATTTTGTCAAAATTCCTGGAAATATCAGGGAAAAGTCAGGGAAATTTTTGCTGACCAGAGTGGGAACCCTGTGTATAGCATTATCTGTCACACTGTCCACACATTATATAAAATGTTAAACAGAAAAAAATCATGCATAGCTATATAAATAGCAGATTACAGCGAGGACTCTACAAGAGTTTGATGCAAGTGAAAAGCTAGATTGGTCAGATCCAGCTTGATGAGATAAAATAAATAAATAAATAAATAAAGTAGACGTGCTGGAGAGCACATCTACTTTACCTCCGTGCATGCACCCCACCATACGATTATGCTGATCGAGTGTGTGTGTCTTATGTCCCTCAGTATACATGACACAGACAGACAGACTGTCAGACACACAGACAGACAGACAGACAAACAGACAGACACCACGGAAATTCCATACTATTATGCTTCGCTAACGCTCATAAAAAAAATAAAAAAAAGACTTTGGTCACATTGGGTACCGGTTTTCTACAAAATATTTTACATAGGCTCATGATTAGAAAGAGGAATAATAGTAATAATCCCAGTATCACAGGCTTTAAGAAGAAAAAAGGCAGATGAATCGCTCTCAGTATGAATCAGAAGTGAAATTTCAGAGCACCATCGATTCCTCCTCCTAGTACTTACCAAAAACTGCTCAATGTCAAAAAAGAATAAGTCCGGATATGTGTCACTGTGCAGCTTCCACTCAAGCCCTGAGCAAACTGGCGGGCGGGACTTGGGGACTCTGCCGACGCAGAGTGTGTACTTGTTCTCCCGTCCTAGACACGTACAGTTAATGACTTATGAGCCTGTCCACTATTACGTAATTTACGAACGGACGGTACGGACACGAGCATCCAGCTCAGCCTGTCAACACTGGCTGATAGTTTATTTATAAACAGTAAGAACTAAGAAATATTTTAAAAAGTACAGAAAAGGACCGTTATGGCATTTCGTTTATTAAGGGAAAAGTAAAATTTCATATATGAAAAGAAAACACTCAAGGACAGGATTTAGCTCACGATCCGCCAGTTGAATAGCCTTGCTACATTGGCTACTCTGCCCGAAAATTTGTGTCTACCCAAATCTTGGGGGGGCTGCAGCCCCCCCAGCCCCCCTGGCTCGTACGCCTATGCATTTACGATACACCTACAATCTCTCTATCTAATTAACACCTCGTCTACGTCTATCGACGACCATTTATATTTCCGTTGCAATTTTATCAGTTCCTTCACTTTATTCTCTTTATTTGTTTCTTTACATTATTGACGTAGTTTTTTTCTTTGTGTGTTTCCGTTCTAATTCCATTTTCTACTTATCCTGTAAATCTGTCGGTTGCTTGGCTGTACATTCTACTTCGCCATTTACATCTGCATTCCTTATGTATTCTTTGGATTAATATGAGCTGTCTGTCCTCACTGTCAGACCAATGAAATCTCTCAGCTTCGGGTCTGCAGTCTTCTCGCCTGCATCATCTATGCATTTATTTCCTTAGTTGTTGTATTTAACCCCTTCAGATACTCATCTGTTTGGGTAATTTATGTACTTTCCTCATCTATCGTACCTTATTGGATTTTTTTTCTTATTTTACTCATCTTACGAATGAATGTGTCTGAGTGGATGAGTAAATTGGGAGTGTGTTGTCCTGTCTCGGCTACCTCCCTTTCCTTGGAGGAAGCAGCCTAGGTATATAGATAGATAGATATTTTACTCAGTGTTTCCGTGAATTCTGTCTTTTCTCTCCTTCCACGTTCATCTTCACGCCATACTACCATAATGTTGTGCTTTTCTCCTCCAACACTATACATTACCTTTTATCATTTCTGTATCCTCTCCCAGTATTATATTTCACTTCTGTGCCTTCTAGTTCCTCCTCTCAACTTTCTGTTTAGCCCAAAGCATGTTTCCTATCACATCACACAAAAAGGAGACCTACGGCGAAGTTATAACCAACTGATTATGAAAGTACAACGTTTACACCTTCCTGCCTAACCTATGACGGTTTGTGGAGCCGTACCTATATAAACAGGTTAACTTTTGCTGTATAACATTGCACACCATATAAGCCGAGGGTAAAAAGTTGAGACTGACATACCTCCAAAGTAGAAGACGAAGAAGAAGAAGAAGAAGATGATGAATGTATGAAAATAAAGGAAAGAAAGAAAAAAGAAAAGAAAGTGTCGGAAAATGAAATTACTGAAAATCAGTCCCACTATTACTAACACCCACTTCACCTAAGCAACTACCTATCTGTTCCATATATCACAGCTCCTGATCACAGCTGTGCTGCACAAATCATTCCAATCCTACCGCAACCCTTCCCAAGACACCATAGTTTATGAATGTTGCATACAAGTATTTTGTCCACTTCAAGTTTGCCATAAAGCTGTGTGTGTGTGTGTGTGTGTGTGTGTGTGTGTGTGTGTGTGTGTGTGTGTGTGTTCATATTTTTTTATATGTGCGAGGAATAAGGAACCAAAGACTGGGCCCGCAAAACCTTCCTTCCGAGAAAAAAAAAAAAAATACAAAGAGCCAAATTCAAGATCCATTCATTTCGAGATTCCTGGACACACTGCGTTTGAAAGACTGGAGATCATAGGAAGCAGGAAATACAGACAGAGGGAGTCAGTTCCAGAGTTGACCTGTTGCATAAATGAAGGACTGGGAGTAACGGTTAACTCTTGCATTAGAGAGTTGGACAGAAAAGGGATGAGAGTTTGTTGCTAGACGGGTGCTACGCGCCCGTCGTAGAGGTGGAGGGATGCAAGTAAACAGTTCAGAGGAGCAGTGACAATTGAATTAACGATAGAAAAGAGATAAAGAGGCAACAGTGCAGCTAAGAGACAGAGGATGAATGGAGCCAGTAGGAGGAGGAGAGTTGATGAGACGAATAGCCTTTGACTCTACCCTATTGAGAAGAGCTGTATGTGGGGAGCCTTCCCACACATGAGAGTTGTACTCTACACACGGGCGAATAAAACCCGTGTATAAAGTTAACAACTGTGCAGGGGTAAAGAAGGCGCCGACTTGGCTTAGCACGCCTAATCTCTTGGAAGCAGATTTTACAAGAGATGCAATATGACCTTTCCAAGATAAGTTGTGTGAATGAAACCCCAGGCATGTTCAAGAATGACGCAGGATTGAGCTGAATATTATTAAACCTTAGAGGGTACTCCTGTGGAAGATTTTGACTGGTTGACAGGTGTTGTCAGGACTCCATATTATAAATACAAATCATAACAGAAAGCATGATTGATAGATAGATAGAGAGAGAGAGAGAGAGAGAGCACCAGACAAGGTGTGGGAACGGGAAATTACCTTGCAACTTTTTAAGTGAAGGAATGTTGATCTTGCACCGGAAGCAGTACATACACACAGACATACAGTGTCCTAGAAGCTTCCACGATAGTAGAGCACACGTGACACGACCCCTGCTACACCAGAATGTAGGAATTTTGAGCTCAGAAGGAGACAGGCCATAGAACCGACAGGTAGTAGGGGGAAGGAGGCTAGCAACATGGGCGAGAGGGTGGAAGAGAGAGAGAGAGAGAGAGCGAGACAGGAGGTAGCTCGCGGGACTCTACTTTATACTTCACTCGTGTGTGAGACTTTGTTAATATTTCCAAGACAAATAAAAATAGTCCCATACTCATCTTTACCTCTACTGTCATTACATGACAATGGGAATTAAGATTATCTACTTACAAAACTACTCACGTATAACAACCGCTCGTCCAAGAGTCTAATATATATATATATATATATATATATATATATATATATATATATATATATATATATATATATATATATATATACTGATCAACAAAACACGCTACAAGAAGTTACAAAGTTACTGTAAGAGTGTAAAAACTGAGTCTTTGATGCATTAAAAACAAGAAGATTATTCTTACCCCAGTCAGAGATACGAGCTAAGTCAAACATTACGTGTTCCATAGCCTTATCCCTTGTTTGTTGAAGTAACTGCTGAGAGGGACGTTGCAGAATCCGAATGGAATGGTGAAGGGTGGAATCATCAGTGTACGAGTGGATAGGATTAGATGTATAGCTTAGAAGGTCATTGATGAACAAAAGGAAGAGGTCTGTCTGGTAAATTACCAATATGCTGGGAATCGAACCAGGGACTCTCAGATGAGAGCCAGGCAGCATACCACTACACCACGACCAAGTAAAAGTTAACTCACGTTGTCACAAACTTGTAACCAACGTCCCTCCGCCCCCACTGTGGGCCTCAAGAGGATGAGTTAACCCCCTGGCACTCGGGCAAGTAGATGCTTTTAATCTATCCCAAGCACTTACGGCAAGTCAGAATGAAGGGAGAAACCTGTACTGTACACAGGAAAAATCATCTGGTAAATTACCAATATGCTGGGAATCGAACCAGGGACTCTCAGATGAGAGCCAGGCAGCATACCACTACACCACGACCAGGTAAAAGTTAACTCACGTTGTCACAAACTTGTAACCAACGTCCCTCCGCCCCCACTGTGGGCCTCAAGAGGATGAGTTAACCCCCTGGCACTCGGGCAAGTAGATGCTTTTAATCTATCCCAAGCACTTACGGCAAGTCGATTCCCTGGCTCTCATCTGAGAGTCCCTGGTTCGATTCCCAGCATATTGGTAATTTACCAGATGATTTTTCCTGTGTACAGTACAGGTTTCTCCCTTCATTCTGACTTGCCGTAAGTGCTTGGGATAGATTAAAAGCATCTACTTGCCCGAGTGCCAGGGGGTTAACTCATCCTCTTGAGGCCCACAGTGGGGGCGGAGGGACGTTGGTTACAAGTTTGTGACAACGTGAGTTAACTTTTACCTGGTCGTGGTGTAGTGGTATGCTGCCTGGCTCTCATCTGAGAGTCCCTGGTTCGATTCCCAGCATATTGGTAATTTACCAGATGATTTTTCCTGTGTACAGTACAGGTTTCTCCTTCAAAAGGAAGAGGGTTGGTGATAGGACAGAGGCCTGAGGAACACCACTGTTGATAGATCTAGGAGAAGAACGATGGTCATCTTCAACAACGGCTATAGAACGACCAGAAAGGAAGCTGTAGATGAAGGCACAGATAGAAGGATAGAAACCGGAAGAGAGCAGTCTGGTAATTAAAGATTTATGCCAGACTTGATCAAAAGCCTTTGAGATGTCAAGTGCAGTGGCAAAGCTTTCGCCATCCCGAAAGGAGGATGACCAGGAGTTTGAAAGGTAGGTGAGAAGATCGCCAGTGAAGCGTCCTTGACGGAACCCATACTGACGATCAGAAAGGAGGTGGTCATAGGAAAGATGCCTTAAAATTTTTCTGTTAAGAATAGGCTCGAAAACTTTTGAGACACAGGATGTTAAAGCAATTGCATGATAGTTAGAGGGTTGGGAATGGTCACCTGTCTTTGGGACTGGCTGAATGAGAGCAAACTTCCAGCATGAAGGAAAGGTACAAGTTGAACGACAAAGGCGAAATAGTTTACCTAGGCAGGGTGTACGCACAGAAGCACAGGTCTTGAGGACAACAGGAGAGACCCCAACAGGCCCATGTGCCTTGTCAGTATTGAGGCCAGTGATGGCAGAAAATACATCAGCTGAAGAAATTTTAATGTCAACCATGAGGAAGTCAGAGAGGGGAAGTGGTGGAGGAACAGCACCAGAATCATCTAAGGAGGAATTGGAGGAGAAAGTCTGAGCGACAAGATCTGCTTTATCAGTAGAAGAAATAGCTACAGAGCCATTAGAGTAGAAAAGAGGAGGGAAGGATGATGAGGTAAAGTTGTTAGGTTTTTGGCAAGGTGCCAGAAGGAGCAGGAAGAATTCCAGTTGGAGAGTTGAGAGCATTTAGTAAGGATGAAATTATTTTTAGCAGAGCGAAGAACAGACTTAGCACGACTCCGGGCAGAAACATAAAAAAGATGTGATTCAGGGGTGGGCTGGCTCTGGTACCTTTTATAGGCCCTCTCCTTGTTGCGGACAGCATTAGAATAAGCTTGATTAAACCAAGATTTTCTTGCATTAGTCAAAGGATATGAGAAAGGAATGTATGCTTCCATGCCCGAGAGAATAACCTGTGTAAAGGTCAAGGCACACACAGATGGCTCCCAGCCATGGAAGCAATAATCATTCCAGGGAAAATCAAAGAGGTACTGCTTGAGGGCCTCTCAATCCGCAGCTCCAAAGTGCCACAGATGACGTTTCTTTGGAGGGTTCACAGGCCGTACAGGAGCGATAGGACAGTTTAAGGTAATAAGGTATGATCGGAAGAGGCAAACGGAGAGGAAAGATCAACAGTGTAAGCAGAAGGATTAGTTGTAAGGAAAAGGTCAAGTATGTTGGAGCTCTCTCCAAGGCGGTCAGGGATACAGGTAGGGTGCTGTACAAGCTGTTCTAGGTCATTAATGATAGAAAAGATGTAGGCTTGTTCACCAGGTGGATCAGTGAAAGGAGAGAAGAGCCAAAGGTGGTGGTGAACATTGAAATTTCCTAGAATGGAGATTTCAGAGAAAGGAGAAATGGATAGAATGTGTTCCAAGTTAGAAGTAAGATAGTCGAAGAAGTTTTGATAGTCAGTAGAATTATTAGGGGATAAGTAAACAGCACAAATATATTTAGTCAGAGAATGACAGGAAAGCCGAAGCCAGAGAATAGAGAATTCAGAAGAATCAAGTTCAGGAACACGGGAACAAGATAAATCGTTGGTACTTATACATAACATCCACTTTTGGCTTTGAAATGAGTATAGAGAAAGTAGGAGGATACAGGAAAGGGTTTACTGTCAGTTGCCTCAGACAGCTGAGTCTCTGTCAAGAAAAAAAGGTGAGGTTTAGTGGAGGAGAGGTGGTGTTCAACAGAGAGAAACTTAGAGGAAAGGCCGCGAATGTTGCAGAAATGAAGAATAAGTGAGTCAGAGAGTGGTTCCAGGCATCTCTCTGAGTCGTCACCGGGAGAGGGGCTGATGGTGGGGGAATTTATGGTACCCCCCCCCCCAGGGGACTCCGAGGCCTGATTTTCTGATGCCGCCATTTGACTTCTAATTTTTGAAAAGGAAGTGTAGTGTGTACTGTGTATGTAGTTTGGAGTTGACAGTTAGAGAAACTTGTACTGGAGAGCATGCTGGCCTACTCTCTGTGTTAATGAGACACTGAAAAAGTTCAGCAAAGGGGGATGGTCAGGAACTTATCCCGAGGGCTGATGAAACGGGAGCTCCAGCTCTCCCTGTCATCAGCTTTCCATCCATCTTGGGAGTACTGCCCTTCTCGACTGGTGCTACAGTTTATTCCTACCAGGGATAATCTGGTGAGAAGTGGTATGACAGAATCACTGGAGTAAATATTAGACACATTGATAAAGCAGCAGCAGCGAAACCTGGGTCGATCGTCCTTCACGCTTTCACTCCAGCCCAACACTCCAAGGTGTCTTCTCAAACGTGTCCTTCCATTTACATAATGTCTCTTCCCTTAGTTTCCCACAGCCTGCTTGCTCCCGCGCTCGTTTCTGTGTGTGTGTGTGTGTGTGTGTGTGTGTGTGTGTGTGTGTGTGTGTGTGTGTATAGTTCCATAAGTGAGGAAAAACACAGACATTTTTCCTTCGTCCATGCTAATACGGGTACACTGAGAACAGAGTTGAGAAATAAGCACTTTACGTATCGTTTAAGCTGATCATACACTATTGTTGCTCACTCAGGGTAAAGCTTATACCCATACAACAGCAATGCATCGAATATTCCACCAGCGGTAAGGTATTTACGTCAGTATAGCAGCAGTAATACCTGCGTGAGCACCTCTGCATACGTTACAGGATGCCCCTCACCTGGCAGTATGTGGCTGTGGCTTCTCAGATATATATATAAATTCTGACGGACTGTAAACTTTCTTTTCATATTGCACGAACCTTGTTGTATGGTTACCTGCTTTGTAGGTGTTATTTGCATATTATTTTTGCTAGACATTAAACACCAGCTCCGTGAAAGGGAGGTGAAAATTAAAATGAGTTCCATAGATTGATGGAACTTATAATATCCTCTCCAGGCTTAGGATGTGAAGGATTTAACGTGAAGATATGAGGCACTTAAGGCTGTGCTGGGGACGAAGGTGGCAAGATACAAGAATTTCATATATCAAATCATATGAAAATTTGTCGTTTGGATGATAAATGTTTTTTGTCTATACTGAGTATAATATCTGAGAGAGAGAGAGAGAGAGAGAGAGAGAGAGAGAGAGAGAGAGAGAGAGAGAGAGAGAGAGAGAGAGAGAGAGAGTTTGTCGTTTGGATGATAAATGTTTTTAGTCTATACTAAGTATAATATCTGAGAGAGAGAGAGAGAGAGAGAGAGAGAGAGAGAGAGAGAGAGCGACTGATGATAATGCTACGGAAAGGAGGCGAGGTAAATGTTACAAGTGTGCAGTAAAATAAAGATCTGGGGACGGGGAGAAGACTATGGGGGAACTATGGTGGCTGTGGCGGGGGTGGAGGGGTGGGGGAGGGGAGTAATGCCAGGAGGGGGAAGGGGAAGTCATCAGCATCGGGGAGGAGGAAGTAAAGGAACAATCAGAGAGGAGGAACATGAATCAAGGTACGAATAGATGGGTAGGGTGAAAAATATTGACAAGTTTGAACACGTGGTCTGTTGTCCTAAGAAATTACTCTCTCTCTCTCTCACCCTTACACACACACACACACACACACACACACACACACACACACACATTACTGGCTCGTTTTGCTCTGCTCTTTTTCGCTCACCCTCGGTCGTCTCCGTAGAGGTCATTGTCCGGAAATGTGAGAGGCAATAACAGTCAAGAGGAAGAGGTGAAGGCGGTGAGACGCACGTAACTGATGTGGAGAGAGAGAGAGAGAGAGAGAGAGAGAGAGAGAGAGAGATTTCATTTGCTGGCAGAACAAAGGAAGAGTATAATCTCTCATAGGAGATTTCGTGGATAATAATAGCTTCTCCTGGAGGTCTTTGTGTTAATTTTCAATATATGGTAACTCAAATCATATCAAGTGCTTTTTGGCAGCTGATTGGTTCACCTTACTTCTGGTCAATGAAAGAGTTTATTTCACATTCCAGCAATCACTCTTACATTTAATCTTGTCCTAATTCCTTATCTTCTTTCCGTCCCTCTATTGATAATATTTTTTGCTTATCTACAGATCTGTATATATACTAGATCACCGTTCCATTATCCCTTCCTGTCCCAGTTACGAATCTTACATCCCAGCATATCGGTCTGACCTACTGGTTCCATTCCAAGCCATCCTCAGACCAACAAGCACAAGGATGTATGGTACGTTCCTCAATATCATACTTCAGCTTAACCAGAGGTCTGTTTTTTCTCCTCCTTCAGTTCCATTCATCTTCTCAATTACTTGCAGGTCTCTTTTGCTGTTCTTCCCACATTTCATCTGTGATAACGATTTCCTCAAGCGAAATATGATCAAAGACTAGATGTGAGGGGAAGGTAAGAATTGGTGCTGGAATATTCCCATCTTTTCCTTTCCTTTTAGTTGAGTCGTTGAAAGTCCAGCTCGTCTCAGTGGCCCATTGTGAACTTATTCGTCCCTCTTATACAGATGAATTTCCAGTCCATCGTGTTCCACTTCATCCTCCAGCATGTACAAAATTACTGTTGTCTATTAAAGCTGACATTTTCTATTGGTTCTGCAGGAAAATGTTTTCTTACGTTATTTTGATAAACTTACAATCATTAAATTCAAGATATTTTTCTGATACGCATGCAGTCATTCGCAACATCTTAATTCACCCTTCCCTCAGGCATGTATTTCCTGACATCATCCTTCCTACTAATCCTTGGCCTGTCTTTTATTTCCTCACTCTAATAATGAGACAAAAAGACCTTAGTGATAATGCTTGAGCCCTGTTGCATCTAGCTCCCACTTCGCCCAGCCCTCTGTGTGTGTTATACGTCATGGATGTGCACCCAACCCACTTCCAACACTCAGGTATACTAAATGTTCTTTGGGACGAATACTTGTGTTAATATTCAAAGATTTTTCTAAATGGTCTTTACTTTTATCACTGACACTCAGTAGAGAGAGTGAAGGTCAGTTCTTGACAGGTTAACTACTTGAGCAGATTTGTCCACTGTTAATGATGCGCCCAACTAGACAGGAAAGGAATAAAGATATTTCAGTATTCCGAAGAGAAGCTGCTAACAAATTTTTAGGCCGAACAGAAAATTGTATTTTTAACCCCCGTCCTCTGGACAGACTGCCACTGTTGCTACTTCCACGTTTATGTTTCCCTTACTAACACTTCCCACAAAAGTAATAAAGTAAAATCTATGTAATCAGGACAGTGTACTGTAATATACAGTGAGTGCAATGTGTAATTTAGTTTTTTTCCTTTCCTTGTTTCTTCCTACATCCTCTCAGCTCCTTCCCTCCCTCATCATTCTGTTATCGTTTCATCCTTCCGCTCAGTTACCTCTCTCACCCGTTCCCTCATTTTGTATTCCTCAATCCCAGGAGTTCCCTTCCTATTGAATATCACAGTATATTCGTCCCTTTCCAGTTTCCTCTTACTATATTTCCTTCAGTTATTTCGCAGTCTCTCTCTCTCTCTCTCTCTCTCTCTCTCTCTCTCTCTCTCTCTCTCCTAATTGTCTTCCTCCATACTTTTGCTCGTTTTACTTTTTTCGAGCTTAATTACGGCTTGCTTTTTATCAGTTGCCCATTCTAAATTGTTTTTAGTTCCGCCCTCTCATATCTAGATCTTTGTTCGACTCACTACTCCTGATCTACCTTTTTTTTTTTTTTTTTTTTTTTACCTTACTTCTTCATCTTATCCAACACTTCCTTGTTTCTTTCATTCTTTCATCTTGGTTTTCTTTTATATTTTTATGCTAATATTCGCATCGCACTTCAGTCTGTTCTCTTTCATTCTCTCTCATGCTATTTCGGCTTTTGTTTCCTTTTACAGATTTTTTTTTTTTTTACTTTTGAAACTTTTTTGTTCTTTCCTCTATTTTTTGTTCTTATGATTTCATTCTTATTCTTTAATCCAACGCATAACCATACCCCAAAGCCTACTTTCTGTCTTCCAGCTCTCCCTACTGATCAAACTTCCGTCTACTTCATTCCCCCCCCCCCTCATTTTGCCAATGATGTTTATTCATTTTGATATATTTTGCTTCATATGGTAATCTCTTCTCCCTCTACCACTGTTGATTCCATACCCCACCTTCCTGTGTATCACTCTTCCTTCTGTCCCCTGACTCATGTCATCTTCCTTTCTCTTCTTGATTAATTTTCTCTCAGTTTTTCTCACGTCACGTCTCCCACTGTTTTCTGTTCTTTCCCTCCAGCTTAAGTATGCCCATCATTGCCTTTTCTCTTCTTCCCTCAGGCTCTGATCCTCATCCCTCACCATGGTTTTTTCTTTGGTTTGTACATTTTCCCTTCTTGCCTGATCAACCACTCATCTGTTTTGTCCTCCTTGTCTTCTTCCTGTTCCTAACCTCACCACCTCACCATCGTTCTTCATCTGCCACACCTCCTCCTCTCTCCTGTATCATTCGCCACCGTTTATTCACTAATGTCTCTATTCCTGCTTGTACTATTGTTCTGGAAGGCGCTCCTACAGCATACCCTTCCTAAGTACCAGCGATGGAGTGTGTGGTAGGGCGCTCTGGCTACGCTGACACACTCCCTCACCAGCACTGGGCTGGGTGGTCGAGCGATGCGGCTATACTGATACACAAGGCTCAATGAATACACCATAATGACATCAACGAGACAAACGGTATTACATACTTTTATCTACATGCATCTCGCCCGCAGAATGGTTCTGTGATAAGGACCCAGTTTGAGAGCACGAAGACAGCTGCGACGATAGGGAGTGGGACAGCTTGACATCTTCCTAGTGAACAGTTAAAATATTTTTTTTCCAGTTTATCAGTCATTCCATACGTCGCCAAGGATGTGAAGTGGATATGAGTGTACAAGAGTGTATGACAGTGAGGTGGTTGAGAGGGGAATGAGAGGGACACAGAGAACAAGGAAGAGTCTTATTGCTTTCCTGTCCTTGACTCAGAGACACGGCACAGTTTCGGTAATAATATCCTACCCTTTAACCAACTGCCTCGAAAGGAGCAATAGGTCTGTTGCTGTTTGCTTTCATTTTTTTCCTTTGTATTCCTTTAAGGGGTAGTGATAAGGTACGAGATCACGTATGGTAGGTTGTGTTGTGGGAAGAGGGGTCGTTACTGAATAAGGGCATAAATGCCTGGAGAACATTTTGTCAAGGCCACCCATCACAAGGTGGTCAGTCAAGCAGAGTCAATCAATAGATCGATAGAATAAAAGTGTACACTGTCCACACATCATTATTCACGGGAGAAACAGCAGCATTCCAGTAAAACTTAAAAATGTAATTTGTATTTTGTTCACTTCAGAGGTTCCTGGATGTTGGCAAGGAACAACAGCCGAATCATAGTCAGCAACATTTATCATCGGATATATTGAGCTATGTGACTGTAAGCTGAACGAACGAACAAAGAAACAACCAGTGACCATTACAGTTACGTCCTCCCTTCACAGGGTGGAATAAAAAATGAAGATGGGAAAACTGCCAGCCTTTACGACAAGCCAGATAAACTACATTCCTGCCCCTCCATTTTTTTCCTACCTGGTGCTCTCCCTCACTCCATCTCCCGGATGCCTTACCGGCGGGGTTGGACTAACATTTATTTTCCAGGAACCTGTAGATTAAACATGCCTCGGTGGCAGCAGTGATTTACACTGGTATTCGTTATTACACATTCCCATCTTAATTTCCTCTCTTAGATCGATGAATTATATGTGAATGGCTTATGTACTTCAGGATTTTACTTTCAGCTGGAATAATGAGCTCACTGCCTTCCATTAAATACAGTACTTTTCCTTTAGTGCAAGTGATTATATACTCGTAAGGATAAGGTGCAAACACGCAATAAATGCTAGTTTAAGGTCGCGACACCGGGAGGTTAAGGCGTTGGACTTCTACTCCAATTCTGTTACGAATTCGGAGTGGTTAATCGAGGTTGTCCGTCATGTGCTGCCACCAAGAAATGTAGGATGGTTACCTTCCCGTAAATGTAATAGGTTATGAAATGGCAGTCTTCCTTGATTCTTTATACCTGGCCGGGACAAACTTCTTCAACCCGAGAACTTTTTTTTTTTTTTTCACTGAAACAATACTGGACATAAGTTATCTAAGAGGCGCATGTGAAGGTACATGGAGAGACAGACAAGCAATTGAGAAATTAGTGTCTGAGTTTTGGAGTTTTATATACAATAGTCCAACTGAGAGGCTGTGGTGATACGGTGAAGATTACTTTAATATGAATGGTAACACAATAAGGCAGAGAGAAACAGCGGAGGTAACAAACTGAGAGAATTAACAGATCTATAAAGAAAGCACAGGGGCCTAAAAGAAAGGGAAATAATACTGGTTTTCTCTTGAACCTTCCTCTGTCCTCCTTAACCCTCCTTGTCTCATTTCTTGTGCACGCTATGGAGTGTGATAAGGGAATGAAACAGAGACAAACAAAAAGGCAGAAAATAGACTACAGAAATGACAAAAACAGAAAACAAGAGAACAAGAAAGAGGAGAGTAAAGGAAAAAGACAGAGAACAAACAGTAGGGAATAAAAAACGGGAGACTAGAGAAAGGTGAAAAAGAATAACAGTAAAAAACATGGGGTATAATACTAACGGCATTTCATTATTTCTTCATAATGTTATTTATTTACAGTACCGTAGTATCTTTCTATGGCTGCAATAGATTTCCTCACGGGTACTGTATATTTCGCTGTGTGTTATTTTGAAACCATTATTGTTCATTGCAATTTAAAATTTATTTAGGGCATTCACCCTTCGTCTCTCCAGTCCATTTCTCTCTGTATGAATCTGTGACATTTATATATACTAAAAATGTGTTTTCAGTACTTATGACCCTATGACAAGTCGTAGTTCCTGTCTACTGCTTCCTCCACTCTTCCACTGCCCCTCCCCCCCCCTCTCTCTCTCTCTCTCACACCATAACTAAGATGCTTCTTTGATAGCTGTGGCCTGTCCATACGTTTATCTGTCTATTTCTCTATGTATAGCAATATCCCTTAATCAAGGTAGGGGTGACCACAAACGAATCTCCCCTATATCACCCTGTCCTCTGCCATGGGGTTGCCAGTTCCTCGGCTCAACTTCCGTCAGTCACTTACCTCTCACTGGTTGAGCGACATGACTTTGCAGTCTCGTTGAAATCTAGCTTGAGGCAGGGGGTGAGAAAGGGCAAGTTGCGGGTCACCGGGTCACTGGGGTTTGATTCTCAGCAGAGTCGTGGTTGGGATGTGAGACAGGCCTGGTGAGACAGGCATAGTGGCAGACAGGCTAGATGATAGACAGGCTTGGTGACAGATGGCAACAGTTACTGTGGTTTATGGTAGACAAACTTCATAGCAGGGTAGGTGGTAGACAGCTTCTTTCTTTAACATCTGTCTTGACAGTAGATGGCAGGCAGATTCTGTATTAAACGTCAGACAGACTGTAGGAAAAGTGTGTTCTTGACCTCGCTGCCACCAAAATGTGAGATGTAAGCCCATAGATATAGAAGAGGAATTCGTTTTTTTTTTTTAAAGACTCACTACAGTGACAGGATACTTCACTGGAAGAGAGTTGTGCTACACTCTTGGGATCTCTCTTCCTCTCATAATTTCATGCAAAAAAGGTAAGTGAGCTTCGTTTTAACCAGTGCCATCACGTTACGCTGAGTTAAGGAATTCTCGGATGTGTTCACATAAAACAGTCATCTCAGTGATCCCTTCCAGACTACACCACACTAATTCTCTACACACACACACACACACACACACAGACACACACACACACACACACACACACACACACACACACACACACACAAAACCATGTCAACAGTGTGTGTGTGTGTGTGTGTGTGTGTGTGTGTGTGTGTGTGTGTGCAATAGATGGCAATGGAGGGTGCAGTGAACGAATTGGGAGAACTGATTAAGTAGATGAATACAAAGAAATGTGAAAAGCAAAGAGAGACCAAGACTAACAAGAGAGAGAGAGAGAGAGAGAGAGAGAGAGAGAGAGAGAGAGAGAGATTATTCTGGGCTGTAAGAGAGAGGGGGGGAATTATTCTTGGTTGTATACATACTTGTTTGCTAATTAAAGTACCGTATAAGTATGTCTAATGTATACATGTGATTGTTCAGTGTGAAGGGTGTGTATACCTTGAAGAATTATACATACACTCCGAAAAAATGAGAAATCTTAAGGAGGTTATTCTATCACCAAATTATTATATTCATCTTAGGAACAACTTCACTTCGTCTACATATTCATCTTAGGAGTAACTTCACTTCGTCTATGAGTTAGCCTTTTGACGAGAGGAACTGAATAAAATCTTGAGGTGGTGACCAGAACAAAACAGTTAATGGGGGCTAAAGACCGTATGGTTAAACCTGAAATCGGGAAGTGGAATGCAAATGTCTACATTTTGACGGTCATTTATACAAGGCAAGTGGTTGTAACGTATGGTCAGCCTGCATCCCACACAACAGAATGCAGTTAGCAACCATACTGGAAGGCCAAATAATGTCCATCATTGTCAAACATTTTAAAAATCATAATTAAAAAAATTTAGTGCCTGCATCCCATTCGCGATTTCAGGTTAAGTGTACGACCCTGAGCTTTATCCGTAATGAGAAGCGGAGTCATTCCTTGGCTGAATAATATCGTACTGAGATAGCAAGAGAGAAACAGCTGAGATTTCTGTTAAGTGTTCGAAGTTTAATGAAACTGTGTTCTCCCAAATGACAAGAAATGGCTCCATCCCTCCATGCATCCACCATCCACTCCTTTTCAGCAGCGAATGGGCCCGGAATCCGGTTATCCAGTCGCGCTATTTAAGGCGAGGATGACCTAGTGGCATAATGTGAGCAATAAACCCCAACCACCCCACAGAAGTAAACCCATGGGGGCCTTGTACTGTTGGACCACCTAAGTACACTAGACCACCAGGTACCTTTCGGTAATAAGGTTATCATTCAGTAGAATAAACAATTTCCCTAAGTGTACTAATACCAAGTCTGTTCACTTTCCGTCAGCGCGCAGGGAGGCATGGCTTGTGTGATGTCAGCTGGCTTAAATAACAGAAAATGTATAAGAGGGCAGACTCAAATTAAACATTTATGATAAGGGAAAATGAAGAAGGGGAAGAAGTGCGGACTCGTTTAACCCTATAATATAGCAGTAGGTTCCCTCACACCTTCCCTCACATATTTCAGTCCCTTTCCTCACTTCTCTGGACTGAAAATGTGTCATGGTCTGATAACTGGGGCAAGCATACACTCACCATCAAGGTCAGGAGTCCACTGAACACTGGGGTTTCATGCTAGAGTCAGTCGACGTCACTCCGATGCTCCACACCCTGCGCGAGCTTGGAGCTGTTTTAGAAGGAAGTGATCTGACTTGTTATTGGTAGACTTAGCAATTTCCAAGTATACAATGAACCATATGGCTTGTCACTCTGAGCTCCCCAACGTACCCTAATGCACCATAAATCTAAATAACTTATCCGGCGATAGCGAGAAGAAAGTAGTTATCAAACGTGGTGAGACGATTAATGAAAACTTGTCCTGCGTAACATAACAGTCACTTCTAAGCTGAATGAAAATCTCCAGCGGTGGAAAAAATTTAATAGTTACAGTTTTCTCGCCGTCTGAGTCAAGAACAAGAAAACGTACCGGTATCATAAGCAAAACATTCCTGTCTTCTTTCCTGATTCCTTCTCCATGAACTTTGGCAGCAAATATACTTTGTTCCTTATAAATTGGCGCATAATTCCTATAACTTCATTTGAATATGGTGCTAGTAACGAACCAGTGCTTTGCAAAGGATATAGAGTCAAAGTAGTGTTTTGCTCTGCCACTGAGGTATGGGGAAAAACCTGCAAAAAGGACGAAATTCTGCGCCTAGTTAAAATAATGGAATAATGCACTGACTTTCGTTTTTTGACCACCGATCCTTGTTATCAGTGATGTTTGCTTCGGATTCAAGGAGCTGATTTCCAGAGTCCGTGGGTATAAAAACAGTGATATCAGGACTTTTTCTTCCTATGGTAGACACGACTTAAAAAAGCGTGATCTGTACTTAATAACGTAACAAGCATTCCCCTGATGAGAAGTTGAAGTAGTATTTATTTCAAACGTTTCATAGTGAACTTTCCTTAAACACAAGAAGGATTAAATGAACGATTGGTACCGGTAAACAGTACAGTTGACAAGTTTCCAATTTTTTATATAAATATCCATAATCACTATCATGACCGTCACATATATCAGTAACAACCATTACTATTACTATCATTACTAACACATCAGCATCTACAACCATCATCACTAACACTGCCACATCTACTACAATCATTACTAACACTACCACATCTACCACTGTCATCACTAACCTACCACATCTACCACTATCATCACTAACACAACCACATCTACCACTATCATCACTAACACTACCACATCTACTACTATCATCACTAACACTGCCACATCTACCACTATCATCACTAACACTAAATCTACCACTACCATCACTAACACTACCACATATACCGCTATCATCACTTGCATTACCACACCATGCCACCTTCTCACATCACACCACACCATACAACCTTCTGTCATCACACCACCACCGTCTCACAGCACTCCACACCATATCACCACCTTCTTACACCACACAATACCACCATTTCACAGCACACCATACAACCCTCCCACACCACATCATACCACCTTCTCACACCACACATCCGGGAGTGAAGGTGTGTGTTAGGTAGGGACGCCCACCATCCAATCACTGGATGTTACTGCCTGGCGTAGACTCTGCACTGGGTGACAAACCAAATGATTTCCTATAAACTAAGAAATCATTTATTACTTCCGTCGGTAACCATATAACGTAACGACGCATGGTCTCGTAAGTTAAAGCATCCTAATTGGTTTGAGTCTGTAAGTGTCTTTTATCCAAATGGATGCTGGAGATTGCTGCTCACATAATGCCACTAAGAACATTACATTTCCTCACTGATATTTTAGCACAGGGCCACTACGTTCCCCATGGCAAAAAAAAAAAAAAATGTAAACAAGGAAAATATGCGTTAGTAGCAGATTAACCCCTCCAATATGACAAATATTAAACTGCATTTTTGCTGTCATCTTACAGTTCTCTTCAGACTATGGAGAGAGAATAGGTTTTGGCAGAGATGATTAATAATGTTTCTAACCCCATTACTATCACTTGGTCTGCCTAATGTTTAACAACATTTTGTGTGTGTGGGAGGAATAAGGAAAAACATGTACGTTTTTGAAGGGGTAATTAAATAATAACCAGCATTAACACCAAATAAAGCAAGTTCATACACCCATCATCATCCAGTCCTTCTTTGCACCATGAGGAGCTTAGGACCCCGCGGTTACGCTAAGTAGTTACGATATTTAAGGGTGGGTAGCCAGTCTGACTCGTCCCTGAGTGGCATCATATGAGTAGTAATCCCTAACCACCCCTAATAGGGTTGGAGCGCCGTAATACATCACGCCATCAGGCGGCATTTGCTTATATGGTTACCATTAAGTGGAGTATATAGTTTCCTGAGTTACAAGAAACTATCAGACTTGTCATTCAGGGCAGTATCACCTGAAGGCAGCACTATGTCGAGTGAGTGGATGATAAATAAGGAGAAAATAGGAAAGTAAACAATAGTGCCAACCACATTCCCTCAGGCAGATGATGTCCTTTTCATTCTGATAAACCTACCCCACCAGAAGATAATTTTCAACAATGGAAGGAGCAACAGTAGGGAAGGGTTAATGAAGACTCCAGCTAACCATTCTAGTCCGAAAAATCATATAAACAGAATAAGAACGTCTAGAAAATGCAATGTCTTTGTTAGAAGGAATTACTTAACGAGAAAAACAATGTGAAATTCACCATGAAAGACAGTGGAAATAAAGGAAAATTGTCCATTAAGGAGAGCAAAAATGGAACAAAATCCTAGTGTCGAGAGAGAGAGAGAGAGAGAGAGAGAGAGAGAGAGAGAGAGAGAGAGAGAGACGAATGCGATAGTATAGCCTTAAAGAGGGAAAGAATCAGAATTAAAGAAGAAAAAAACAGTAAAAATGACAACACATACGGTCAATAAGCTTTACAGAACGAATGAAGGGAAAAAGAAACAAAAAGGAGAGAGAGAGAGATAGAGAGAGAGAGAGACGAATGCTATAGTACAGTCCTAAAGAGGGAAACTACTATAGTACAGTCCTAAAGAGGGAAACTATCAGAATTAAAGAGAAAAATAAAAATGACAATAAATACGATCAATAAACATTACAGAACGAATGAGGCGAAAAAGAAACAAAAGAAGAGAGAAAGAGAGAGAGAGAGAGAGAGAGAGAGAGAGAGAATTACATAAGGATAACAGCAGGTCCCTGTCTATGATCCACCTTTTATGCCCTAGTCAAACTGCAGGCTGTGACAGGCGGCGAACCGCAACACCCTGTGATCCTGGGAGTCGCGTGATAGCTGCGTCTAAGGTCCTTCCAATTTATCCAGATCGTTTGGGCGTTGTCCCTCACGGGAGTTCCACTTCGAGCGACGCTGCTGAATCTGTACCAAAACACACCTCTCTGTCTCATGTCAGCTATTTACTACTTCTAAATGAAATTTACTTACAGTATATATATATAAAATTCTCTAATATGGCTATATAGTGTAAGAAAATGCCTATTGTTTTTAATAATAACAATGACTTTATATAAATACCACAACACTTGGCATCGTTGCTTTCCAACGTTGTCGCGCTTGTAGGTGAGTCAGTGACGGTAGGTCAGGTGTCAATCCGCAGGTCACTTTCTCTGACCGCCATTAAAAGATAAGCTCCTACCCCTACTACTCGCCCTCGTCTGCTCCACAGTCGAGAAAAAGAACTTATTTGCAGCGTAAAAAAGTATTTTTTAGAAGAGAAGCCAAACAGAGGACCCATAATTGAACACAAAAACTGTTGCTCGAACAGCAAAGGCCACCAACGTGAGTGAAGTACAGTCAGACGAATTTGCTCTTCCTTCAATGAAGCCTGTATTACACAAAAGTCACCAGAACAAACTATAATAATTCATAAAACTGTATAGACTTTTTATAGAGATAAATCACCATAAACTGTAGATTTTATATGCGAGAGAGAGAGAGAGAGAGACAGACAGACAGACGAAGTCAGGAGGCTTTTCCTCAAATTCTAATAAGTCATAAAACCGTATAGACTTTTTATAGAAATAAATCTCCATAAAATGTTGATTTTATATGCAGAGAGAGAGAGAGAGAGAGAGAGAGAGAGAGCTGGGAGTGAGGGTTAACCCTTGTCTCTAATATGAAAATTGGCCCAGTAGAAACTGTGGCAACGTCGCACGTAGGGGAAGTCCCGTGAGGGACAACGCCTAAACGATCTGGATAAATTGGAAGGACCATAGTCTTTGCATAGCGGTCACATTACACTGGAGTCGCAGGTGATTTGGGGGAGTTCAGGGTGCTTGCAGATGGTCGCACGTAGGTCGGTGATTGGTCTTGCGATGTGTCGTACGACATGCCGCTGGTAGGTCTTGCAACAGGTGGTTGCCACAATTTGTGATTTGGAGTGAGGGAACGCACACAGGTTGAGATGTGATGCACGCTAGGTTAAGACAGGTACCGACGGGTTGCGACTCAAAGAATTTCTCAGTGATTTGTCGCACCATGTTTCTTCGACTACTTGTGTGCAGAACCGACAAGTGGAGATATTGTGTTGCGTCAAGTCACTTAATTTTAAGTATTCCCCTAAAAAAACAAGAAAAATTAATTATATTTTCTCAAAATATCTAAGTAATTGGTCTCCAAAATACTTTAAAAAACATTTATTTTACCAATAATAACACCCAATATAAATAACGTATAATTCCTGGAAATATCTTAAAAGAAATATGAAAACAACCAAAAACGTTTCTTCCGTTTTTTTTTTTGTTTTTTTTTTACATCGGGAGGGCCTTTTATTAACTGAAAACATATTCATATCATTGTTTTCCTTTTGGTCTTATTAATCACAGCTTGGGCTTTTTTTTTTAATAATTAAGTTTATCTTAAAAATAGGAATATATTATTTTTACCTTAAATTGCCTCCTTACCGTGTGAACCCGGTGAAAGTTCCTCTCATCCAGAAGGAGCTTGGCTACCTGTTGGACCACAAGATGATTGAGCCCTGTCAGAGCGAGTGGAGTTCTCCTGTCACTCTAGTCCCTAAGCCAGGTGGGTCACAGCGGCTTTGCATTGACTACAGACGTGTTAATCAGATGGCCAAAACAGACACTTACCCTCTCCCTCGTGTGGAAGATTGCATAGACAAGATCGGAAGGGCTAGGTACATAAGTGGGTTTGATTTGTTGGAGGGATGCTGGCAGGTACCTATGACTGAATGTGCTAGGGAGATCTCTTGTTTTGTAACATTAGGAAAGACTTTTGCATGTTCTGTAATGCCATATACAGATTGTTTTAGAGTAATAAGATATTTCCTTTGTAAATTTCTTTTTTCTTTGTGGGGAGGTGTTACATAGCCTATGATTTCATCATCCTTTGTGTAATTTTAACGCACAGTATGCTGCATGTTTGATCACGAGCGTGTTCTGCCTCAGTCCCCCCTTTCTACCGTTATAGTTGAGTAAGTCGTTCTCTCTGTTATTCAGAGCGGGATTTTCAGCTCTTTGTCCCCATGACTTCATTTGCGCGTCCTTCTTACAAGTTGTATCAAGCTCTCCTGGCCCCTATATAATGAGCTCAGTCTCTGCATCATTGCCACTTAGATCTGCTCCTCATTTTGTTCACATCTCTGTCCTCCCCTGTACAGATATTATTATTGTGAGTGCTCAAGAAATCTCCAAACATCTAGCAGCTGTGTGTAATTTGAGTATAACTGTTGTATTTTTTCTTGTGCTGTGTAGCATAAGGTTGATTCTTGGGCCTAGTGAGGTTTTTTGATTAATGTTGGGTTTTATGTCAGTCATTTTTGATAATTGTTTGTATCTGTAATAATTTATCTTGCATTAACTGAGCATTACCCAGTGTTTTTCATTTCATCAGGGCTAACTTAGATAAATTTACTCTTGCTAATTTTGTGTTGATAGAGGCTATTGCAGTTAACCATATATTTAACCTGTTTTTGCCATTACATTATCCTTATGAGTCCTGAATGTTTTTTGTTAGTTTGAGCATTAAACTTTAACTTGTAATTTTACCTAACTCTTTTGTTTTGAACCTGGACCTTTACGGGACAGTAGTGATTTTTAGTATTCTCACTTAAAGTGTACATTATCTTTCTCTGTTCCGTAACAATATATATATATATATATTTTCCTGGTTCATATTAATGATCTCTTATCTGTCACCCACAATCCCATCCACTTATACGCAGATGACTCAACACTACATAGTTCATTCACACTCAGACACCCATTTACAAAGGCTAATATCTCTACATCTCAGCTTAGTACAGTCATCTCCATAAATCAAGACCTATCTATGATCAGCGAATGGGGCCAAAACAACCTTGTCTCTTTAAATGGTAGTAAAACTAAATATATTAAACTTACTAATAGACAGATATTGCCAAATTCGTATATTACCATCAGTGCTACTAATATTCCCATCTCCAAAAGTATTGAAATTCTCAGCGTTTCACTTAACAATGCCCTCAGCTGGACCTCTAATGTCAGATCACTTGCTAAAACCGCCTCAAAGAAACTTGGATTATTGTACAGAGTCCATAACTTCTTCGCTGATGAGCAGTTAGCTATAATTTATAAGAGTCACGTGCACTCTCAGCATGAATATTGCTCACCCTTGTGGAATGGATGTAGAGAGGTTGCATTAAAACAACTTGCCAAAAATCAGAACAAAGCTGTTAGAATTATTAACAACCCTGCCATTACAAATAAACTACCTCCCCTGCAAGTAAGAAGGAATGTTGCCTCCCTTCCATTATTTTACAGATATTTTTTGGCAAATGCTCAGACGAGGTTGCGTCCATGGTGCCACCTCTCCATGCCTTCCCTCGTGGTACACAGGCATCTGGTAGCACTCATGACTGGACTGTCACTCAGCCATATTGCAGAACTTCTGCCTATCAGAATTCTTTCATTCCCCGAACTGCATCTCTCTGGAACTCGCTTCGCCAGAGTTGTTTCCCTCCAAATTTCAACCTACAGCTGCTCAAGTTTAAATGTTACTGATACTTTATGAACGAAGGACACCAGTAATCTGGTGTATGAATTATTATTTTTATATTCATGTGTTTTTCCTTCTTCCGTTTTATTCTTTAAAAATATATATATATATATATATATATATATATATATATATATATATATACCTAGGCTGCTTCCCCCATGGAAAGGGAGGTAGCCAAGACAGGACGACACACTCCCCATTTACTCATCCATTCAAACACAGTCATTCGCATCTTAACCCCAAAGGGGAGAAGGGACAGATCCTCACCGCACCACACCACACATGGGTAAAATGCGCAGTGCAATCAGTGACATCCGCAGAAGGGCCCGACAGCAGAGCAGGTTTACCCCGCCACATCATAATAGACCCATCCCCTTACTTGCACCTGACCTGACTAGCTAATCAGACCAAATGCGGGAGAATATCCCCTCAGGGCTGCGTCATCATTTATTCATTCACAATTTCTCTCCATTTATTTCTGTCACACACAGCCACTCTTCCTTGCTCAACAGACATCCCTCTCGCATCCAGCGCTCTCTTCACACTGTCCATCCATCCTATTCGTGGTCTCCCTCTCAGCCTTACACCTCTCACATCAGATCTAGTTATCTTTTTCACCAATCGCTCATTTTCCGTTCTCTCCATATGCCCAAACCATCGCAACACCCTCTGCTTAACTCTACCAGCCATCTCCCGAATAACTCCAGTTCTCCTTCGCACTTCATCATTTCGCACTCGATCCATACGCGTCACTCCACACATACTCCTCAGACACCTCATCTCCATTACATTCAAACTTTTCCTCTCTGCTACACCCGTATTCCATGTTTCAGCCCCATATAATGCAGTCGGTACCACAACACCCTCATACAGCCTTCTCTTTACATCCATCCTAAGCGAACGACATTTAAACACTTTTTTCATTCCTCCCAGCACCTTTCCTACTTCATTTATTCTAAACTTCACTTCTGCATCTATTCCATCCATAGCAACATGCGACCCTAAATATTTAAAACACTCCACCTCCTCAAGCAACTCACCTTTCAAAACTATATTCATCCCCCTACCATCTACATATATATATATATATATATATATATATATATATATATATATATATATATATATATATATATATATATATATATAACTGTATTTAATCAGATAGAGTACTTTTATTTAGAAATATTTAAGGCAAATAATTTTCAGTACATTTTCCAAATTCATTACACCAGTAAAATGCAGTAAAAAATTTATTGACTGGTAATCACTTAAATACTGCTGATGAAACCCATGAAATATACAAACTCAGTAAAGGCAAAGAAAAATAACTATTGTCTATTCGTTTCATATATTCCTTGATTACATAAAACATTGATGGTCGCAACAGAGCTATACTCGAGGGCCGCATGCAGCCCAAGGGCCTAAGGTTCTACATTCCAGGAACCACTTCAATCTTCAGTAATGACATGCTTTTTCATTTTATTATTCCTAAGTCTAGACGATTAATGGATGAGTTACCCAAGGAAATTATGCGAGCTGCCATTACTTCCACAGACGAATTTTCCTAATATCTCTAAAATTATCTCCGTCACTATGACTTTATGGAAGGCATTACTCTGAATTAAAAGAACCCACTTAGTTAACTCGTACGGCCTTTATCTGGGTTCATGCGACACTGCATTTTACGTTAAATTTGCCGAAGTTACTAAGACAAAAACGACACACTGATACCGTTACAGAACCAGTATAAATGGTTGATAACTGTATAATAAGGACAGGTGATGGAAGGTAAAGTGTGTTTCTTGCGTTGATGAAGGGGAAATTATGAATTTAGTATTACACACACACACACACACACACACACACACACACACACACACACACACACACACAAATCGGTCATTGGTCAAGGAAACAAAGGGGAGAAAAAAGTTAAGTTTATGCATATTATTTAATTAGTGTATGTGTAATATGCTGTTCAGAACAACAGTAATTCACAAATCGCCATTGACTGGTTAACTACGAGTATATACGTCTTCCTATATCCAGACGTCGTACTCCCTGAAGGGGTGGTCATAACCTAATTGCCTCTACGATCACCTAGTGTTACGCCATCAGGCTGCCCTCTTTCCAACTCACAACACCCTCACTTACCTTCATCTTATCCTCAGCCTCCCCTTGCCCTTCTCATCTGCCACTTCAGTAACACACACACTCTTCTAGTAAAAATTTCTTTCACCATTTAACTCATAAGACAGAACTATTTCGATCTACTGATCTTAACGCTTTTAAGCACATCCACACCAACACCACAACCCCTTTTAACTTCCGTATTTGTCTGTCCGTTTCTCCACCTGGCTACACATGCTTCTCAAATAATCTTCACAAATCTTACTCCTACCAGGTGTCCTTCCAACACAGTCCAAGCACTTCAGTACGTTTGAATGGGCATCATAAAATTAATGTGACTTCTTTACGACCATGCTCACTTCCCAACTCTTACCACTACCCTTAGTTAACCTGCAACATTTCTTCCCAGCTGTACCCTTTCTTGCACTTTTTATTTTAACTTTCCGTCCTGGCTCATCACACTCTCCAAATACTTGAAGATGCTCACCTCCTCCATTTCCTGAATAATCAGGCTTACTGTGCACTCCATGAATTCATTTCTTTCAAAGACTATGGGTTTACTCTTTGACACATTCACATACATTTCCCACACACTTCCAAACTCTTTCGTCCTGCCTTACACCTCTCATTTATCTCCACTTAATAAAGAAGGAACATCGGTATAATAAATGCATGGTTTTCCTGTTAGAGCATAACTAAATAGCAGATAAAAATGTGTTTTACTGAAAAAAAAAAATGATTTGTCATGCCCTTGAGTAATGTACTAGTGTAGAGATAGATAGATAGACAGATACACAAGTATATATAAATGTATGTATGTATTTATATACGGAGCGTTTTCAAATATCTACTGCATAAAACATAATGCACAATACGTAGAAAGACAAATAAACAAATAAGGAAATTGTTCGGGTGTATTGTGATGGCGTTTGTTGATGTGGATGTGCTGGAAAAAATATAAGAAAAGTTTCTTAAGCTTTTTTGGCCATGTGAAGAATATGGGGAAAGAGAGACTGGCTAAGAGAGTGTGAGTCAGTGGAGGGGGGAAGACGGAGGGGATACCGAGGATGAGGGAGGGATGGGATGGGGAGGTATATAAATGAGGGATGTGTGAGCTGCAGGGAGAACAACCTGATGGTTGGCGACCTAGTTATATGGAGGCGATTTGTTCGTGGCCAATCCCTCAGGCATTAAGTTGTCTCACTACAGATTACAGTTAGTTAGATAAATGCACAAACTGTTACTGCACTGTACTGTTCTGCCTAACTATGAAGAGTTGGATGTATGTAAGATAATTTTAGAGCATGTAGATTTCTAATACCCCCCCCCCCTCCCTTTTTTTTTAATATGCTTGAGGTGGCAACTTTCCAATCTTTGCTGATGGAATTGTATTTAAAACTGTAATCTGACAAGATGTTAATGTGTTGTTTTTCTTTTTTTACTCTTTGTCTCTTGTGTGACTTAATTAGGTCTGATAGTAACCACACTTAAACTGAACAATGGATTAGACCCTTTTCTTTGTTCAAGCAAAACTGGTGCTATGCAAAGTATTTGTACAGTTCAGTGGTTTCTAAAACTGAGTGCTGTTACGGAACAGAGAAAGATAATGTACACTTTAAGTGAGAATACTAAAAATCACTACTGTCCCGTAAAGTTCCAGGTTCAAAACAAAAGAGTTAGGTAAAATTACAAGTTAAAGTTTAATGATCAAACTAACAACAAAACATTCAGGACTCATAAGGATAAAGTAATGGCAAAAAACAGGTTAAATATATGGTTAACTGCAATAGCCTCTATTAACACGAAATTAGCATGAGTAAATTTATCTAAGGCAGCCCTGATAAAATGAGAATGCCAGATAATACTCAGTGAATACAAGATATATTATTACAGATAAAAATATTATCAAAAATGACTGACAAAAACACATGAATCACAAAAACCTCACTAGGCCCAAGAATCAACAACTTATGCTACACAGTACAAGAAAAAATGCAACAACACTTATACTCAAATTACACAGCTGCTAGATGGTTGGAGACTTCCTGAGCACTCACAATAATAACCGTACAGGGGAGGACAGAGATGTGAACAAAATGAGGAGTAGATCTAAGTGGCAATAATATAGAGACTGAGCTCATTATATAGGGGCCGGCAGTGGCAATAATGTAGAGACTGAGCTCATTATATAGGGGCCGGCAGTGGCAATAATGTAGAGACTGAGCTCATATAGGGGCCGGCAGAGCTTGATACAACTCACACACACCACAAAGCCAGTCAGGAGACCGGACGTGTGTGCTGGGCATTCCCCAGGTCCTGTCCTCCCCACTTACTCTTTTTTTAATCAGCCCATACACCACTGACCGGGCTAATATATGGCCCGGCCTGCACTATATGTGCAGGGAATCTTTCAACGAACGAACGATTGATACAACTTGTAAGAAGGACGCGCAAATGAAGCCATGGGGACAAAGAATTGACAATCCTGCTCTGAACAACAGAAAGAACGACTTACTCTACTATAAGGGAGGACGGAGGGAGTGAGGTAGAACACGCTCGTGATCAAACGTGCAGCATACTGTACGTTAGAATTACACAAAGGATGATGAAATCATAGGCTATGTAACACCTCCCCACAAACAAAAAAGAAATTTACAAAGGAAATTTCTTATTACTCTAAAACAATCTGTCTAAAGTCTAGATAAGCAATCTGCAATAACATTTTCTTTCCCCTTGACATGTTGTATGTCTAATGAATACTCCTGAAGAAGTAGACTCCATCTTGTCAATCTCTGATTTTATCTTTAAACTTACTAAGGAATTTCAGTGGGTTATGATCGGTATAAATGACTATGGGGTCAAAACCAGAACACAAATAAAATGAAAAATGCTGTAAACCCAAAATCAAGGCCAAAAGCTCTTTCTCAATAGTTGAGTAGTTCTTTTGAGGTGGAGTGAGCTTCTTACTGTAATAAGATACAGGGTGTTCAATACCCTGATCATCCTCTTGCAGCAAAACAGCCCCAGCTCCTGTTTCACTTGCATCAACAGCCATCTTAAAAGGCTTAGCAAAATTTGGAGTAGCGAGCACTGGCTGACTTAATAGGATAGCTTTAAGTTTACTGAAAGAGGATTCACAGTTATCGGTCCAGACAAATTTAACTCCCTTTTTCAGTAGGTCTGTAAGTGGTGATACAAGAATTGAAAAGTTAAGAAAAAATCTCCTGTAATAACCTACCATTCCCAAAAATCTTTGTAGCTCTTTCCTACTTTTAGGTCTGGGAAGATCACTTATAACCTGAACCTTAGCTGCTGGTGGTGCAACAAGTCCATCACCAATTACGTACCCAAGGTACTGAACTTTAGCTTGACGAAGCTCACACTTTGATAAGTTAGCTACAAGATTAGCCTGAACCAAACGCTCAAGAAATTTACTGACATGGCATAGGTGATCTTTCCAGTTGTCACTGAAGATTAATACATCATCAATATAAACAACACACCCTGCCAAACCCTCTGTTACAACATTCATGAGCTTCTGAAATGTGGCTGGTGCATTCTTCATACCATATGGCATTACAGAACATGCAAAAGTCTTTCCTAGTGTTACAAAACATGAGATCTCCCTACGTAACACGTTCAGTCATAGGTACTTGCCAGTATCCCTTTAACAAATCAAACTTACTTATGTACCTAGCCTTTCCGATTATGTCTATGCAATCTTCCACGTGAGGGAGAGGGTAAGTGTCTGTTTTGGTTATCTGATTAACACGTCTGTAGTCGATGCAAAGCCGCTGTGACCCACCTGGCTTAGGGACTAGAGTGACAGGAGAACTCCACTCGCTTTGACAGGGCTCAATCATCTTGTGGTCCAACAGGTAGCCAAGCTCCTTCTGGATGAGAGGAACTTTCACTGGGTTCACACGGTAAGGAGGCAATTTAATTGGCTTTGCGTCTCCAACATCGACATCATGCATCAACACAGTGGTTCTTCCTGATGTGGCACGGAACACTTGCGGATACTCCTGAAGTAATGCCGAAAACTCCTGCCTTTCCTCGGGAGGTAGATGAGAAAGCTTAGTCTGGAGATCATTCATGATATCAGGATTCTTCCCCAAACTATCACTCAGGCTCATGCTGCATGGGAGAACTTCACTTGCAGACTCGGGTGGAACAGGTACAGTGCAGACTGGGTTATTTTCGTCCCGCCTCTAATATAACTTTAGCATGTTGATGTGACAAAGTTGCTTGTTCTTTCTACGATCTGGTGTGGCAATGACATAGTTGACATCACTGAGTTTCTTCTCCACGAAATAAGGACCACTAAACTTGGCTTGAAGAGGTTGCCCATGCACTGGTAGCAGAATCAAAACCTGATCTCCTGGCTGAAAGTGGCGTAACCTGGACTTCTTATCATACCAAGTCTTCATCTTCTCCTGAGCAGCTCCTAAATTCTCTCTCGCCAGCTGTAAAGCAGTGGACAGCCGTTCTTTGAACTTCATCACATACTCCAGCAGGTTGACGTCATCTTCCTCCGACAGCCAGCATTCCTTGAGTAGCTTAAGGGGTCCTCTTACTTCATGGCCAAACAGTAGTTCAAAAGGTGAGAAGCCCAGTGATTCATTTGGAGATTCTCTTGCGGCAAACACAACGAATGGAAGACCTTTATCCCAGTCTTTCTGATGTTCCAAACAGTATTTCTTGAGCATCGATTTGAGTGTTTGATGATATCTCTCCAACGCTCCTTGGGGATGGGGATGGTAAGCTGAAGACGTGATCTGGGTGATGCCCAACTCTTTCAGAGACTGATTGAAAACATTTGACATGAAATTACTTCCCCGGTCTGACTGTACCTCCTTGGGCAGACCAAACTTTGTGAAGAACCCTAGAATTTCCTTAACCACGTTCTTTGCTGAGATATTTCTAAGTGGAATGGCTTCAGGATAACGAGTAGCCATATGAATCAGGGTCAACACATAAGAAAATCCTGAAGAAGTCTTAGGAAGAGGGCCCACAATATCCACCAACACACGGGTGAAAGGCGCCTCAAAAGGAGGAATGGGAACTAGAGGTGCAACCTTTTCGATCTGATTACACTTCCCCACAGCTTGACTGGTGTGACAAGACTTACAATACCAGGAAACATCCCTGAAGATACCTGGCCAGTAGAAGTGTTTCAAAATGCGTGCCACAGTCTTCCTCACTCCAAGGTGTCCTGCCAAACTGGAATCATGAGCCACTCTAATGATATCCTGCCTACAAACACGAGGGATGACAACCTGATGTACAACCTCCCATTCACAGTCGGCTGATGCTGTTGGGGGTCTCCACTTCCTCATAAGTACTCCTGACTATATAATAACAAGTAGAAGCACCAGCTGACTCTTCCTCACTGCAAGCAGAGTTAGCTAGACCTTTCAACTCAGGGTCAGCAACCTGCAACTCAACCAACTCTTGACGAGACAAATTATCAACACTACGAGGTACTGCCTCATCTGGTGAGTGGTCCAAATTAGCAAGAAAAGTGTCAGCTAGGATAACATCATCATCATCATTATCCTCTAAGTCACCAGTAACTTTAGACTTAGCCCTAGTGACAGCACATGCAGGGAACACATCAGGGACATCACAATCCTGGGTCGCAGCCACTGGTTCACTAGACAACTGAGGAGCTGGACACACCTGACTTCCACCAATATCATTTCCAAGTAAGAAAGTTACACCTGACATTGGGAGTGTCTCAACCAACCCAATCATAACGGAACCATTAACAAAACCAGACTCTAAATTCACTCTGCACAGAGGGACAGAGAAGTAATTATTCCCTACACCTTGTAAGATTACAGTTTCATCAGAGGAATTAACATTAGAGCCTAGAACACTGGTCAGCATAAGGGATTGGCAAGCACCTGTATCACGATATATTTTAACTGATTTCCTGTCATTACTGTCCAGAGGACTGACAAAACCATCAGACAGGAAATTAGCACATGAACTCTTGAGAGTGTCACCCACGTTACTGCTCAAAAGAGGAGCTTCATCATGAGGATTTAATTTACCCCTCAAAGCAGGTTCAATTAACTCAGTTAAAGAATTCTGGGAACTCTCAAGGGTGGACACTAGACCAATTGACTGAATATTTAAAGACTCTTTTTTGTTCACATCACGCTGTCTCCTGAAACATTTCTTCGTAGTATGACCAAGCTTACTACAATAAGTACATTTACTTTTCTGAAATCTAGAGGTGAAGCTGGTATTTACTTCCTGAGAAACATCATCTTTATTCTCTTTCCTGTTACTTGTACTCTGGGTAGAGGCAACGTACTTACTCTCAGCTTTCCTTTTTTCTCTAGAATATCTCTTGTGAGTGAGAACATATTCATCAGCTAAAACTGCAGCATCAGACAAATTATCTATTCTTTTCTCATCAAGATATAGGCTTACATCTTTATAAATACACCTTTTGAAGTCCTCCAGCAAAATCATCTGCTTAAATTTGTCAAAATCAGAATCCACATTCTTAGAATTTAACCAATGCTCTAACAGATCTTCTTTGATTTTTGCATACTCAACATGGGATTGCTTATCTTGCTTATAAGTTGTCCTAAATTTTACTCTATAGGCTTCAGGAACAAGCTCATAGGCCTTAAGAATCAAGCTCTTAACTACATCATAATTATCAGATTGATCCTGAGGCAAAGATGCATAAGTTACTTGAGCTTTACCGGTGAGAACAGTTTGAAGGAGCACTGGCCAATACTTTTTGGGCCAATTAAAACCTGTAGCTACCCTCTCAAACAACTGAAAATACTTTGTTAAATCAGATTCATTAAAAGGAGGGACAAGTTTAACATTTTTAGCCACATCAAAATCATCAGAGCTAGATGATCCAGTTCCACATTGTTTCATGCGATACTCATGGTCTGCCTGAATCCTAGCTAGTTCAACTTGTGCGTGAAACTCAGTCTCCTTAGCACGAGCCTCCTGCAGGGCTGGCTTTAACTTAGCTATTTCAATCTGCGTTTGTTCATCTGGAGGAATTAAATTGAACAAGCTTTTATTAATTATGTCAACAATTTGATCTTTAGAATGATGAGAGCGAACAGCAATTCCCAATTGTTGAGCAACAAGCTTAAGTTCATTCTTTGTTCTGTTTTCTACATCACACACTGTTTGCACATTTGACAAAAAATCTTTGGTTTCATCAAGTGTAGTAATAGTAGACATCATGAATAAATCACAGTCGCAAAATATCAAGCAATATCCTTATGATAATATCCTGAATATCCTGATAAGAGGTCGCCAATTTTATGTTACGGAACAGAGAAAGATAATGTACACTTTAAGTGAGAATACTAAAAATCACTACTGTCCCGTAAAGTTCCAGGTTCAAAACAAAAGAGTTAGGTAAAATTACAAGTTAAAGTTTAATGATCAAATTAACAACAAAACATTCAGGACTCATAAGGATAAAGTAATGGCAAAAAACAGGTTAAATATATGGTTAACTGCAATAGCCTCTATTAACACGAAATTAGCATGAGTAAATTTATCTAAGGCAGCCCTGATAAAATGAGAATGCCAGATAATACTCAGTGAATACAAGATATATTATTACAGATAAAAATATTATCAAAAATGACTGACAAAAACACATGAATCACAAAAACCTCACTAGGCCCAAGAATCAACAACTTATGCTACACAGTACAAGAAAAAATGCAACAACACTTATACTCAAATTACACAGCTGCTAGATGGTTGGAGACTTCCTGAGCACTCACAATAATAACCGTACAGGGGAGGACAGAGATGTGAACAAAATGAGGAGTAGATCTAAGTGGCAATAATGTAGAGACTGAGCTCATTATATAGTGGCCGGCAGAGCTTGATACAACTTGTAATAAGAACGCGCAAATGAAGCCATGGGGACAAAGAGTTGACAATCCTGCTCTGAACAACAGAAAGAACGACTTACTCTACTATAAGGGAGGACGGGGGGAGTGAGGTAGAACATGCTCGTGATCAAACATGCAGCATACTGTACGTTAGAATTACACAAAGGTTGATGAAATCATAGGCTATGTAACAGTGCACAGACCACAATCCCTGTTTCTTATTTATTTTTTATTTTTTTACAGAAGATGAACTGAGAAAGGAAAAACAGAAGAATAAATAAATAATCCACACACCAGATTACAAGTGCTCTCCATTCATAAAAAATCGGTAACTGCTGGACTTGAACAACCGTGGGTTGAAGTTTTGGGGAAACAATTATTGGGAAGCACGTTCCAAAGTGATACTGTTCTGGGAATAAAAGAATTCTGATAGGCAGAAGTTATGCAATATGGCAGCGTAACATTCCAGTAATGAATGCCCGTGTAGCGTGGTGGAAGTCGGGGAGAGGTGGCACAATGCATGCGACTTAGTGAGAATTTGCCATGAAAGTATCTGTAAAATAATGCAAGGGAAGCAACATTCCTTCTTACCTGCAGTAGACATAGCTCAGTTGTAATAGTAAGGATATTAATAATTCTAACAGCTTTGTACTGAATTTTGTTCAGTTGTTTAGTGCAACCTCTCCACATCCACCCCACAAGGGTGAGCAATATTCCAGCTGAGAGCGCACATGACTTTTGAAATAGCTAACTGCTCGTCAGTGAAGAATTTATGGATTCTGTACGATAGTCCAACTTTCTTTTAAGTAGTTTTAGCAAGTGATCTAACATGTGGGGTCCAGCTGAGGGCACTGTTAAGTGAAACACTGAGAATTTCATTACTTGTAGAGATAGGGATAGTGATAGCATTTAAGGCAATGTAGAAATCAGGCAATAACTGTTTATTAGTAAATTGTATATATTTGGTTTTCCTAGCGTTAAATGAGTCAGTGTTGTTTTGTCCCCATTCAGTGATCTTAGATAAGTCTTGATTTATGGAGATTGCTGAAATGAATTGTGCGTCAGAAATATTAAACTTTGTGAATGGGCGTTTATGTGTGAATGAACTGCGAAGTGTTGAGATATTTGCATATGAGTGAAGAGGACTATGGGTGATAGATTAAAAATCATTAATATGAATTAGGAATAGGTTTGGAGCCAGGACAGATCCTTGTGGAACGCTGGCATTAATTGAGCGGAAAATGGAATATATATCATCTACTTTTACTCCCATTTTTCTCTTGCTGAAATATCAGGAAATCAATTGATCAAAGGATGATAAGCCATAGCAATGGGGTTGAATAGCATGGAACGGTGCCATACTCAGTCAAAAGCTTTAGAAATATCCAGGGCCACTGCATGGGTCTCTCCATGTTTCTCAATTGGCTGATGGATGAAATGAGTCAGGAGGTTGAGCGTATCAAAAGTAGGTCTTTCTTGGCGAACACCATCCTGACTGTCACAGTGTGTTTGTTGATTGTAATCTCAAATACTTTTCCAGGAGAAGATGTGATAGCTATTGGTCTGTAAGCAGAGGGAACAAAGGAACTTTCTTTCTTGGGAATTGAGTGGATATTGGCTTCTTTCCAAGAACTGGGGAATGAAGAAGTATGTATGCACAGTCTGAATAATTTAGCAAGAACAGGAGCAAGTTCTTGGGAACACTTTTTCAAAACAATTGAAGGAATTCCATCAGGGCCAGGGACTTTGTTAGTTGGTAAATTGTCTAGGATCGATTTGGGTGTCTAGTCTGTATCTCAAGTGGAGCAATTTAGGAGAGTCAGATTCTAGTACAGAGACTTTCTGATTGACTTCCTCTCAGGTAGAATTTCTGGCAAACGCACAGGCGGGAATGTTTGCTTTTCCACTTGAGTCATTTGGAGTGTTACCATCAGAAGATTTTAGTGGAGGAATTGGTGATGGCTTGTTAAAGTTATTACTGAAAGGAATGAGTGTTGACCAGAGTATTCTAATGTCATTAGGATTATTTACTATTTTAGGTGCTTAGTTGTCAAGAGAGATTGATTTAGCGAAATTTATTACTGTTTTTGCATATTTTCTAGCAATTTTGAATTGACGGGGATTCAGATTTTTTTTTTTTTTATAATTTTAAGTAAAAGTTATATGGTAGGGACGTTTGGGCTGTTGCTCTGGCACAGTTGATGTCAAACCATTTTGGGGAGTCCGATCTTTTATTAAATCGTCGACTGGGTATGAGCCATTCCATACCAGCTTGTATTAAGTCACAATTGTGGGACTGGGTAGAAATGATGTCACTGGAGAAGAAAGACTGCCATGGAGTATCAGCAAGATAATTTCTAAATCCATCGTAATCTAATCTACCAAAGTGTGATATGGTCACCCTAACAGGTTCAGAACGAGGAAGTTTGAGACAACTGACTAATGAGGCTTTGATGAGATTGTGGCTGGAAGATCAAAGTGGTGACAGTACCTCTATCCTTCACTGATTTGGGTTATTTGTCGGGAACAGGTCCCAGAGACAGGCGTTATGGTCAGGATTATCTGGTATTCTGTTTGGTTGTTTTACCCATTGCGTGAGATTAAACGATTCTGCAAACAACTCGCATTCTAGACCAGTATCGTCAGTCCTGACAGAATGCAATAACCATTCTACATTATGAACCTTAAAATTACCCAAAATGGTAATTTCAGTTGTAAAAGGTGATGCTTAGGTTGGACAACAGTGTGGCTGTGGAGTCAAATACTCTGGGTTCTGAAGAAGAATTAGGGAAGAGATGAATTATAGATATATTTGGTAATTTTTAGGTAATTTAGTTGGCATAATGAACGAAGTTATCTGAAGTGAAGTTCAAAACTGTGTCCACTGCAGATTCAGATATGATATAACAACAGGTGCCACCATTGTAACGGAAGTTTGTGAGGAGATGGTAACCAGGAAAACAAAATGGAGATATATATGTCGGTAGAGTAAGAGACCACGGTTTCTGTATATATACATTTTGTTTATGCATACATGGTGAATGCACACGGTCACAATGATAGCCATCTGTATTAAAGTGTTTCCTAGAACTGGTGATTTTCAGTCATTATTTATTTTTTTTCTCTTGTTTTAATGTTACACTAACAGTCACCAACACAGACGCCGACTCTCGGTCATTCAATTAGCTCAGCGTAACACCCGCATGCTGCAATAATGCTTTATCAACCTATGCACTATGGTCAATGAAAATTAAATTTGTGATGTTTCATTCATTATTGTACGTAACAGGGAAATTGCAATTTAATATTTAATTTGCAGCCAGCGTTCGAGCTGAAATATATATAATTTAAATGAAAGTGTATCATCACTGGTAATAAATTAGTTCATTCCAGTTATGTTGCAGGTCAGAGCGGGGTGAAGAAGAGACTAAAAAAAGATGCTAGAAAAGAGATGAAAACTCCAAATACGAGTATTATACAAAAGATCGACAGCTTGTGAAGCATAGCCACAGCCAGGACATTGAGGGAGAAGACGAGGCAGACAAAAGAGTAGATGAGCCTTTGAAGTAAAACAATTATGAACCAGAAGAAAACGAAAGGTTGGTTTTCATACAAACTGGTTGTTATTCTGTTCATTACAACTTTAGTGAAGAGTTTGTAAATAACTGATAATAACCTAGTGAGCTGATAGTTATTAAAATATTTTGAGTCGCCTTTTTTGTCATCAAAATAGCAAATGCATTACACCATGTTTTTGGATTTTTCTCCTTATTTATACACTGAGTGGGAGAGCTTTTTTTGCACTCCTCTATCTGGCAGTTAATCTGCAACAATTTCACCTACTCCTGGAGCCTTCTCTCTTTTGATACTTTTAAGAGAAATGTTTACTTCGTCTGGTGTTACCTGAAGTATTTCACTTGTGTCACCTGAAAAGTTTGCTATTGGTACAACTGTCTTTGATGCATACAGTTCTTTGTGAAATTCTTCAACTCTCTTCACTATCCTCCCTCTGCATTTAAAGACTTCACCATTTTTGTTTTTCAGTGATTTTGTTGCTTTCCTAGCGCCATTTTACTTCGGGCCTGTTTCATACTTTTTCATTTTTTAATGGTTTCTTAGAGTTGATCTATGTTTCTCTTTCTTTTTACTCTGTCACTTGTTAATAAGCTCATAAAATTCTGCTCTTACTGTTTCATCTTTTTTTGTTTTTTCTTTCATCTTTAGTCTTCTTTTCATGAGATCGAGTCTTTTCTGGATATCTTGTTGGCGCTGGTTGTAGTTGCTTTCCCTACTGCATCTGCTAATTCTTTTAACGCTTTTGTTAGTCTATCATTCAACTCATGAGTGTCACACTCAGCATAACATTAAGCTTGACATCTGTTCGTTATTTCTAAATGAAAAGCTGCTTTGTTTTTGCCTAGTTTTATTGGGCATACCTTTTCATTTTTAATAATCTGTCTTCCACTTCTAAAGCTGATTCTGGCTGTGCAACCCACGACTGTATCGTCACTTTATATATATATATATATATATATATATATATATATATATATATATATATATATATATATATATATATATAAACTGTGACATTTATGATCGTGTTATTCTTATCTGCTGTAATGAAGTCGAGTTCCTTCTTTGTGTCTCCTTTGGGACATTTCCGGGTCCATATTCTCTCTGTTCTTTTGCGAAAGAAAGTGTTCATTATTCTCATGCTATATATTTCAGAAAAACTGACTACCATTTCACCTCTGTAATTCATATCTTCCACTCCAAATTTTCCCATACTTGCTTCTCCATTTTTCGTTTTGCCAGCAATTGCATTGAAGTCTCCCATGAGTATAGACTACTGTATGTCGTCTTTTCTTCTTCCATAATCTGGGAGATGTTGCCACAGAATGCCTCTGTTTCTTCATTTGAGCTTTGACAAGCAGGATGGTATAATTTTCGGTACCACACTCTATATCTTTGCGCGAGTTTCACTGTGTGTGTGTGTAATTCACCGGGTCTGTCAGGATCACTTGATGGTCGTGATCGTCAGCTTTTTACCCTCCCGCAAGGGAGCTGAGAGCTCATATAGTCCGATCTAAGGGCAAGGCTGTGACCTTCACACACACACACATACACACACCCGTCCCCTTGCTCAAGGGGGACAGTAACCACCCACTTCATCAGTGAAACTTTTCGCAACCTGAGCGAGGCGCGAACTCCCATCCACCAGTTGGCAAGCGAGAACGTTACCACTGTACCAGCGAGCGGTGTGTGTGTGTGTGTGTGTGTGTGTGTGTGTGTGTGTGTGCCTTAGCTCCTTTAAGGCTATTTTATAAATTTGAATGAAACTTCCCATGTGAGTTCTCCTGGGTACTCCAACGGCCTTCCACTATGTACAATTTTCCTGCCATGACTCTTAGAAGGAGTAAGCTTCCTCACCGAACTAAAACTTCTCTGAAATAGTGAAAGGAGGCCAGGAATGGCTTTGATACTTTAGATGTTGAACAATGGACTCTCATCCGTAATGCGATATTTGAGGAACGTGTCCGCACCCTCATTGATTCTTTGGGGGGTGGGGGGGGGATCAGTCACTTTCCCGAAAATATAGGCGATCAAAAATAGGGGAAAGTGAACACATGGATTTCAACGAAACTTTCCTAGGTCAATTCGTCTTGTTTTTGATAATGTCTTCTTATGCATAAAATTTTCCACCATTCTTTTTCTGGGTCAGCCCCTCTCAAAATCATATAACGGATACAAAAAAGGGATGGGATGACAGATATCATATGATATCCTGGTACACGTTCTAGAATGGACCCCCATCCTCTAACTACTACTACAACTACTACTACTACCACTACTACTACTGCTCCTGCTACTCAGATTTTGTTATTCTTTCAAATCGGCATGGACACCGCAGGATTTGGTATGTATTTTCCCGGATTTCTCTGAATGGACAGGAGGAAACTGCACATCCACTTTATTTAATACTAGTGCTTTCCCTAAAAAATTTGTTGGACTGACTTATATCATTCCATCACAAAATGTTTGCAAATTCCATTTTCTTTGTTTCCATATAGTTATTCAGACCACAATGACCAGTTCTGACCAAAAAGTCGAAAAAAAAAAATGCATTTCCGTCAATTTCGCATTGTCGCCTCGCGCACTATCGGCAAAATATTTCTTTGGTGTTTTTCTGACTTTCCTAGACTTACCCGGACTTAATCCAAATATAATTAGGTCGATATCTATTGCCATTCTCGTGGAAGAAATTAACAAATGCACAGAAAGACACGAACACACACAGCTTGAATTTATTGTTTAGATGGTGACAGAATCACTGAGTGTGACAGGAATGGGAAGGGGGAGAGAAAGCAGACGATGAAATACAGGAAAACACCTGGAATTCAATGCATGGATCAAGGTGACCATTTGAAGACTGGCAGAAGGAATGTTTTGTCCTGTCGTATATAACAGCAAGAGGGACAAAAGAGAATGCTTAGCTATTAGAAATATGAGCTGGGTGAACATGCCAAAGGTCAGTGGAAGAATGATTACTAAAGGTGTACTTCAAAACACTATCATACCAGGAGGGAAAAAGAAGTTTTAGGTGTGACATTATACGCGCGCGCGCGTGTGCGTGCTTGCGTGCGTGCGTGCGTGTGTGTGTGTGTGTGTGTGTGTGTGTGTGTGTGTGCGGATGATGTGTTTGCTTTAAGAAACATATGCAAAACATACAAACAGAAAGGGAGGGATTTTCATGCAGTTGTTCTTAGTCTGTAGAAGGCATATGATAGACATAATAGGGAAGCTTTGCTGCAAGTGTTACTGATAGGGAAGGAAGGAAAAATCTCTATCCACTGAGGAGTTTTGTCATCTAAGTAAGGCATATGTAAGAATGGTAAGAAAAGAGGGTAACTGGTTTGAGGTAAAGGTGTGATTCCATCAGTGATATGTGATGTCTTCATAGCTGTTTAGTCTGCTCATGGGTAGGCTGGTGAAAGAAGTAAATGTAATGGTACGGAAAGATGTACAAGTTTATGAGATGTCAGTAGTGGAGACTGGGAAGTAAGTTGTTCTTCTCTGCAGATACGTAACTTTGATCACACAGTAAAAAAGCAGAAATTCAGCAGCCAATATGAGATTTTAAATGAGATTATGAGAGCAGGTACACCTAAGCATTAACGCGAGAAACAGCAAGGTGACGAGATGGATATAACAGAAATTCCGGGCACATTGATGTAAGAGTGTTCCTCTATGAGGAGGATACGTAAGAAATGGCATTAGATATTCTGGGGGTGGGCATAGCAAGAGATAAAACTCAGGAATATAATGTACAAAAACATTAGGATAGGTGGTGGAAATGTGCAACTCCTAATGACTAAGGAACATGAGGAAAGAGATATCATTGCCTGTCCATGTAATCTGCATGCACAAGGGCGGGTTGATGACTACTCTGTTGTATAGATGCAAGGTATGGGCCCTGCATGTTACCGAATAAAGTGAACTGATGGAAATGGAGTGCCACTAGTACATCTCTCTCTCTCTCTCTCTCTCTTCTCTCTCTCTAGATAGGTAGATGGATAAGTAGATATAAATGTGTGTGTGTGTGTGTGTGTGTGTGTGTGTGTGTGTGTGTGGAGAGAGAGAGAGAGAGAAAGAGAGAGAGAGGAATGTTAATGAAGGTATAAAAATGATATCGTCACATGGAGCACATGGGAAATGACATACTTAAATGAAAGTTATGCATATCAATAGCAAAACGAGTGAAAGGGAGTGGCCAGAAAGGAGGTTGCAGAGCAATGTGGAAGAATTTCTGAGTCCGAGAGACATGAGCGTCAAGAAGAATAACAGTCTTATGTGAAATGCAGGAAGTTATAATGAAATGTAATGTAGGCAGATGAATCCCTGTTAAGTATCATGGATCAGGTAATTTGCAGGGTAATCAGTGGAGCCTGACACTTTATGTTTTAATCCTGCTTTTTCACATGCTGGCTGAGAAAGTACATGTATCTGAAAGATGTGGCTCTCTCCTTCATTTGCTTGAGCATATTCTGTATTAGAAATATTTGTAAGATTCTTTTTGTATAAGAATTTTGTACATACTTGTGTGTATTTATGATTTTTTACAGAACAAAATGCACATAGCAAGTGTCATGTAAAAGTGTGTGAAAATGTGAGTATATTAAACTGGGTCTGTCTATGGATGGATCTGGAGTCCTCATGCGGCAGTCAGCCCGTCGTCAGGTGCGGAGCAGGGTCCTTCCCACGGCGAGGCGCAGGGAAACATGAGGAGGTTCTGCTCCCACTGTCGCCGCAGCTGCTCAACCTAGAGTACACAACACCATCATTTGGAGACTCCTCTTCAGCGCCAGAGGGAAACAGTAAATTGCAGCATTACGGGAGAGGGAGATCCAGAGCAACTGAAATGGGAAGACAGAGGCCTTATGGGAGAGGGGAAAATAGAGGGTAAGGAAGGGCAGGGAAAGGGCTTGCTACTTGCTGTGGGTATAACTGGATGGCAGGTTATATGACGACCCGGAGATTGCTCTGCTGTATATTACTCATCATCATCTTTATCATCGTCCGGACCTCTCTCACCCCAGGGCAACTTCCCAAATCTCTTTAACTCGTGGGACCTGAAAGTTTAAAAGCCTTAATATACTGGGAAATTGGGAAACGGATTGTTGAACTCCTGAGAATATCATTATAATCCACTGAAATAGTAAGACGAGTATTTATTTGCCAAGGAGCAGAGTTTCCTGGCTTTTACGGCACGTTTTCAGCTTCCCGGCAAGTTAGTAACGTACATTTATTTCCTTATATAACAATAATTATTTTCTGCAATGATCATCTAAAATCCACATACAAGTATTTTCAAAATTTTCAAATGATACAAGTTCAAGTGAAACATGTTGATATACCATTATATATTATGCAAGTATATTGTCATGCTTTTCCTTCAGTACCTTCATTTATCAAAGTTAGAATTCCGCCATCGGCCTATACAGTGTAGATCAACTTGTTTCATTATAAACTAAGAACAGTACTGGTATTAAAGGGTGTGCTTAGGACAATACTTTTTTTTTTTCAGTCTAAATATTCTACGCATCAGTACATGAACTACTTTGTATATAAGCATTTTATTATTTACATGCTTTCCATGAAAACAAGCTACTGCACTCTAGAATGCAGCTGTAAATGTAATACACGTTGTTTGGATGTTGAGCAAGAGCATTTACTTTAAAAACTGCAACCCTGCTTTGCTTCACTTAAACAGCGTCACACGAGTATACAAAAGCATTCTGAGTATTACGTATTCATTATGCAAATCACAGGCACAAATGAAGGCAAAATAATAATAATGATAATAATTTACATATAGACAGACTCCAACAAACTACTGACCACCGGTGAGAATGGACAATTGATAACGAACACCAGGTAATGAAAATGTGAAATTCTGCTCCAGACCTGCACTTTTAATATGCCAAATATACTGGCATTGTAGAATTCATAGATCATTTTGTTTTCTCATACTCGAGCTGAATATGTTATAATCAACCAAACACATCCGATTGATAGTTTTATCCAATTCATAACTGTTCTGGAAATATATTGAGGAGAACTGAATACTGATCTTTCCACAGTGTTATTTGAAATTAACAACTCCAGAGATGGTCCTCCTTTACTCACGAACTATGCGACATAAAGATACATAAAATTTCATGGGTATTCATGAAATTTAAATGCTTTCGATTTATAAAAGAAAGTAATTATTTAAGTGATAATCAAGCCATTCAGAAGAAGAATATCTACACACACACACACACACACACACACACACACACACACACACACACACACACACACCGTCCCTATCTCTCCACCTCACCCATCAGCAACTCCTATCCAAGACACAATCACCACCCATACGCTGCCGTGGAGGACGGCTGCCACACCTCACCATAAGAATCTGGCAACATGATGCTCTGAATTATAGAGGCTGGATTGGTTTACGATAGAGAATGAGGACGAGGCAGATGGTAATATGATGATCAGTGGCAGTCAAGGTAAAATTAAGGACATCAATGCTGGGTAATGATTGTAACATTTAGAGTGCAGAGAGACTCATACGCAATACAGCTGATCTATAGTAAGTTCATTAAGGTTGTGTTTCTCTCTCTCCCTCTCTCTCTCTCTCTCTCTCTCTCTCTCCTAATCCATGTTCAGTAACGTAGTGTGCTTACAAGAGAAAAACATAAGCAATGCTAAGCTGTTTTTTTTTTTTTTTTTATGTGTCCGACTCTGGGCAAAGGCTTCAGGGCCTATATCTCGGGGGCAGTAGCCTATCCCAAGGCCCAGTAGTCCTCCTACACCTCCACATGTCACCACTTCGGCGCTAACACCCGTTGCAACACTTCACCTGACGAAGCACATCCCCCCACCTCCCTGCAGACCTAACCAAGCACAAAACGGCCCTCACCCTCCAAATGTTTTCTATTAAAGGTGGACGTAAGGAGAAAGTCTTGAGGACCCATAACCTGGGCCCTTCAGATTCCTTGCGCACGTCGCAGTGAAATCTCTGGATATATATATATATATATATATATATATATATATATATATATATATATATATATATATATATATATATATATATATATATATATATATATATATATATATATATATATATATATATATATATATATATATATATATATATATATATATATATACGTCATCATTTTTTGAAATCAGACACAGCACTCTATCTATCAAAAGGCACCAGGTAACTATAAGACACATAAGTACGTGAAATTTCATGACTCTATAGTGAATACTTTCTGAGTCCTGGCCCGGAAACGAAATCTCTTACCTGCCGCCATGCTGCGCAGCTCTACGGACGGACACCAATTGATCCCAGTGATAACACCACCCTCCTCTGACTTTGTCAGGTGAAGGGTATAAATGTGTTTCGTGGCTTTGTGGCATGACTGTTAATGTTGACAAATGAGCGTCTAATATTGCCTCAGGTACCACCATTCAGCCACCTATCCATCAACCAGTAAAAGTGCGATCACCATCATCAAGCGTCATTTCATCAGTACAATAGCCAGCACCACCACCCACTCTCATACTTCCACCTCTCACTCTAGCACATAATCCACTCAAATAACACCACCACCCACCATCGCTACTACAACTACCAGCACTAATACAACCACTACCACTACCACAACCACAAACACCATCGCCACAGCTAATAACGTTAACAATAAAAAACAAGAATATTAGTTTTACAACGCTGACCGCCGCCAAGAAGAGCTGCTATACCTTCACAACTACCACTACCACCGCGGTAGACAAAAAAAAAAAAAAAAAAAAAAAAAATGCAAGCCCATGTTTTACCAGTAGTGGGTGTCTAAGATTTTTCTATCTCTTACGCTCAGTGTGTAACTTTCATCCTTATTTACGTGGAGTATAATGCGTTCTGAATCTCCAGCCCCCTTAGAGTTTTTCTCGCATACACATTACGAACAAGATATCAACACTGACAACACCATAATGACCACACTACGCACCACTGACAACACAACAACTTTCTGACAACACAGCTCAAGAGAAACGATAGTACAAACATGATGAAGAGAAATACGTAAACATGCCTGACACACTTGCCTGACACACTGGTCCATCACACCTTTTTACCCAGTTATCTGCCTGTCAACCCTACTCACCCACCTGCCTCACCTCCTTCTGCCTATCTATCTATCTAACTATCAGTCTATCTATATATATGAGGCCTCACCACTATCGCCCGGCGTTTGGCTGAATCAGTGTTTGATAAGTGTACTTATACTTTCATAATTGACCCACATGAGGGAGATGGTGGGTGATAGATGGAGTAAGCGGAGGTGCGTTGGGATGTGTAGTGTTGTGAGTTGTGAAGTCATGTGCGATATGAACTGTTGCGATGTGGAATGTAGTGTATTGTGATGTGGAGGAAAGTAGTGTGGTGTGATGTGAGCTATGGTGGGTTGTGATGAGGATTTTTGTGATAATGAATGAGATATGGTGTGATGCGGAGCGTGGTGTGTTTTGGAGTAATGTGGAGCGTGGCGTGGTGTGAAGTGGGGTGTGGTGTGGTGTGATGTGGAGTGTAGTGTGGTGTGATGTGGAGTGTGGTGTGGTGTGATGTCGAGTTTCGTGTGCTGTGGAGTAGCGTGTGCTGTGCTGTGCAGTGTGGTGGGGTGAAGTGATGTGATGTTGTGTGACTTAATGCCACACTACCTCATGCTACTGGTGCTGTGTGGAGTGAAGTAATTCGGTGCTGTGTGTTGAGGATATTATCAGATGCTTCCTACAGTGGCTGCCTGACACACCATCTCAGCACACCACCACCACCACCAACACACACCAGCCCATAACACCATCATCAGCACCACACACGCCTGTACACAGCCTAGTAAGAAGATCCAGGTAAAGTCAAATAAGTTACTGAACAGAGTAAAGTGACTCATCTCAACCAATAATTATTGCGGAAGAACCTGCTGTATTTCGTGCTGTGGTGGCTGACATAATCCACAATACTCGTTGTCATTCAAAGTTTTTTTTTTTTTTCCTCCATGCAATTTCCTGCCATCTATTTCACTCATCCTGACGGGTAATTGGGAAATAGATGTATTGGGCTTCGGGAATTGTTCTTGCTGTTGCTATTTTTCAACAGTATTTACATATTTAACAATGTAGATGACCAGTCAGACTATCGAGTTATTTGCCACGTCGTTTTATGGCAAACTGAATTCTTTTTGTATGGAAAGCCTGAGTCCAGAGAGATTAATTGCTGGAAATGGTTCTTGCAGGTTGTTGACTGGATGAAGACTTTTGACGGATGAAGTGGTTACGACGTGTGATTGTGGTGGTGTGTGGAATGGATAGGATTTAGTGCAAATCTGTGGACCTTTTGGGTGTTTGTTTGAGATAATGGATAATAATGAAGAAGTAACATAAATGGACCTTTTTCTCTCTCTCTAATGTAAAGACTTCACTGTTTTTTTCTGGGTTACGCAGTCGATCGTGCTCATGGGAGGCTTGAAGCGGAAATGCTTTTGCGTCGTAATATATTGGTCCCGTACTTGTAATTTTTATGCATGGAGAGAGAATTTTGTTACCAGTCTTATAACATCACTGGATGTTATATGAACCTTGTATAAACTGCGTCGTTTGTTGCTTGGGGAACGACTTTTCTTGTAAACGGTAGTTAATAATTAATTCATCTTCTTTCTCGAAGGTTGTGCTTACGAGGCTTTTCTTTACTGAGTACAGTGTCAACTGTCACTTGTTCTTGTCAGTTTTTGTTGAACGGATTGGTGTGCCAAGGAGACCACTCTTTTCCTATCCATGTCTTGTTCTTATACCCTAATCGCACACTCTTCCAGAAACTGCCTAACACGATTCACGAAGCATTATTGTCATCACCATTCTGGACGACAGATATGATTGGACGTCTAGCAAGAGATAGTTTATTAGAAATGAAAAAAAAAAAAAAAACTCCAACTACACAAAATTATTAAAAAAAACAAAAAAAACAATAAAAGCAACGGAGAGAAAATGAACACTGGTATATTGTCGGAGATGCAAAATTGGAGTAATAACGAGTGAATAAGAAGACAGGAGGCGAGAGGTAAAGGGAATTTCTTTTGGAAATGAAAAATCTGAGCTAATGAGGGTCTGGCAAAGCAAATGAATGCAAATCTGACAAAAAGAACATGGAAATGTTGAGTCAGAGGAATTTGAGAGGGTAAGAAATAAAAAAGAGGAAATTCCTGTAAAAAGTGACAAAAGAAAAATTTAGGTAAAGTGATGATGTGCCGGAAGTGTCTGAGAAGTAGGGTGTGTTAAAAGATAGATTGACTCTGAGGGATGGAAAATGCTAGTTTTATATGTGATTCAGTACATGTGTGGTAGGTCTCCATATTATAATTGCAAACCATAATAGATAGATAGATAGAGAGACAGATAGAAGCAGGAAGTCAAATGATGAGAAGGTGTTGTGTCTGCGAGAATCCAGCAGTGCTAAACATGCTTACGCACTCTTAACACTGAGGAAAGCTGACGACAGCGGCCAGTAAGGAGATGATGCAGTTAGCTGTCAGCAGTCCTCTCGTGAGAAAGATCTGGTAACCATGAGGAACATACGTGACACACCCCTGCTACACCAGATTTTAGGAAAGAGAGTTTAGAAGGAGACAAGCGACCCTAGAGAGAGGTCGAGACGGAGATTAGCCTTAGAACAGAAAGAGAGAGAGATAGCGAGACAGGGAGGTAGCTACCCGGGACTTATACTCTTCCCATAGAGAGACCTGTTTAATATTTCCAAGACAAATAAAAAATAGTCCCATACTATTCGTTACCTCTCCTGCCTCTACAAGCAAATACAAAGTCGCTGCTTTATGATACAAAGTCTTTATGACATTTGGTAGCAGCGAACGTATACGAACCTCGTCTACGAATCAACATTAAATTCCTACAAAATATCAAGATTGAAAACAACCAACAACATCAGCTCCTGACAGTATTCTCTCCATCAAGCCCCCTCCGTCTCCCAGATGATTACGCTGATGCAGAGGTCAAGAGATCACTCGACGCCTTGCAAGTAGCTTAACGACAAACCAGCAGATCTACGGACATCGTCTCCGAATTAAAAGCAAATTTCTACAAAAGCAACCGAGACTACAAGATTAGCTTCAGTTCTACATTGAATCCTACAAAATACAGCCTACAGTGAGTAAATCACAAGAAAAAAAGGACCAAGAATACATCAAGAAAGAAAGAAAACAAACAAACAAACAAACAAACAAACGGAGAGTGAGAGACGACTCACAACTCATAACCACCAGACCTCACCCTCCTCTCTCTGCTACATCCACCCAACCTCCACCGCTTACGCAGGTGTGAAGAGGTCAGGACGACGAAGCAAACACCAAGTCCATATTCACAACTTATCTTACTCACCCGTCTTCACTCAAGTTACTCATCGCTACTCATTCACTCACCACAGCTACCAGTGTGGGAAGCCGACGTCACCATGTGCTGAGACGACAACACGCCAATCAACCAGCGAAGGACAACGCTATCACCACGTGCAACACCACTCACACCATTTTCCTCCACGGTAAAAATTAGTGAGTTACATAGTTACTTCATTTATACAATACACAGTGATAGACAATAAGCTTCTGCACAAACATATAAAACGTGTTGTATAGTTACAGTTTAAATACACATACTTACTTCAATTATCTGCATAACTCAAACACTAAATAATCACCAACAATAAATATTCTACACTGTATATATTCATTCATTTATTATAACATTTATTTACTACCAGCGAGTGTTACCATTTATACCTACATAAAATACGTGTTTCATACATACAACTATACATTATTACATCTACAAAGTAATAAAGAAAATATACCATCACAGTTACTCAGTGAGCAATTAAAAGAACTGTATTAAACATTTATTAATTAAAGCTACCTAGTGGAAACAGATAAATTAAGTTACAAGGTAAACTAGAGAAAAAAAAAAAATGGCCAACACAAATGCCGTTAGCAAGAGTGAACATCTTCAACACAATCGTGAAGACAAAGATTTCCACACAGTGCTGACACATATATTACCCACGATAGGTACAGGTGAACAACAAGTCAGTGTGTATAGTTAATACTGTATATAGTGTATATATATATATTTTATATAAAATAACAAAATATGGGACTATATAATTTCATTTTCAGTAGTATCTGTGCAATATAAACTAAACTTTAAAAAAGTATCCCAAGGAAATTAGCCAGTAATTATGCAACCATGAACAACATAGAAAAAGCGTACACAAGCGAAGAAAAACAAACTATAGAAAATCAATACATAAAAAAAAAAAAAAAAAAGTAAGAACGAAAAAAGAGAAATAGAGTAAGATCACATAACAAACAAATGAAAATAAGTGTAAGTGTTACTACATATGCCAAAATACCACATAAACTACAAACAAAAAAGCAAATTGTGTCTCCACAAACAAGTGGCATGACACATCATCACTATCATCGACCGCAGCATATGTTAGGACTGCAGTTATTACAATTATGTTACTCCATATTACAATTATGTAACTACAATCGATATGTAACAATTATGTAACGACAAACGATTGCATTATGTTACACTAACTACAATTATGTACCTACAAACGATATGTAACAATTATGTAACGACAAACGATTGCATTATGTTACACTAACTACAATTATGTACCTACAAACGATATGTAACAATTATGTAACGACAAACGATTGCATTATGTTACACTTTGCCAATTATGTAACAGTTGCATTAACAAGATGTAACTTTTATGTAACTTTAACTACAATTATAAGGCCAAGACACTTATGTAATAGTTGCATTAACAAAATGTAACTACAATTATAAGGCCAACACAATTATGCATTAACACAATATTTAGTAACAATTCATAAAATGTTACAATTATGTAGTACCACAATGTTAGTACAATATTATGTCATACAATTATAGCACAATTCTATATTACCAGTATCATCATACAAGTTAGATGAAATATTAGACATTACTAAAGTGATAACTCAAATATGTAATGTATAACTTAGCAGTATTACCATTGCACAATTATATTGCATTTATTCAAATATGTATACAACTTGTTTAAATGTAATATTACTGAATAATCACTATTTACTATGAATAATATATGTATACAATATTCATACAATTATGTTACTTTACAATATTATGTATTTCACTTAATTAGCTTATAAGTTCATTATAATGTGTATATAATATGTATTAATATGTTATAACTATTAAATGTCGATGGTACGCCATTTTTGCGCGGCCGAGCAATGTGGTAGGTCTCCATATTATAATTGCAAACCATAATAGATAGATAGATAGAGAGACAGATAGAAGCAGGAAGTCAAATGATGAGAAGGTGTTGTGTCTGCGAGAATCCAGCAGCGCTAAACATGCTTACACACTCTTAACACTGAGGAAAGCTGACGACAGCGGCCAGTAAGGAGATGATGCAGTTAGCTGTCAGCAGTCCTCTCGTGAGAAAGATCTGGTAACCATGAGGAACATACGTGACACACCCCTGCTACACCAGATTTTAGGAAAGAGAGTTTAGAAGGAGACAAGCGACCCTAGAGAGAGGTCGAGACGGAGATTAGCCTTAGAACAGAAAGAGAGAGAGATAGCGAGACAGGGAGGTAGCTACCCGGGACTTATACTCTTCCCATAGAGAGACCTGTTTAATATTTCCAAGACAAATAAAAAATAGTCCCATACTATTCTTTACCTCTCCCGTCACTACATGACATCTGGTGGGGAAACTACTACAAGATATAAAAGCCGCTCGATCACAAGTCTAAAATATGCTTCTCTACAAGTAACTACAAAGTCTTTATGAATATAGCTAAATATACTTCTCTACAAGTAACTACAAAGTCTTTATGACACATGAAAACTGATCTGTGCAAAGAAATGACGAACCCGTGAAATTTCAAGAAATATGGAGCTTCAGAGTGGATTATCGTGGGGAGATTAAAAGATGAGTATAATAATAATAATAATAATAATAATAAAAACTGTTAGCAAACAAGCAAGTGAATAACTGAGTAGAATTTTAACTAGATTCATGGCTGATGAAATAATTCAGTGAGATGATGTTATGAGAGGAAGAGAAGCAAAAGAGAGTAGCCTATGTTGGAAACACCTTTAAAGTAAACTATACACACACACACACACACACACACACACACACACACACACCTATCTATTTATCTATCTGTATCTACATATCTGCATCTATCTGTCTATCTATCTATCTATCTATCTATCTAAAAGGATGTCATGAGGGACCTCCTACTTCTGAAGCCTGTCATGGTGTAGTCGCGTCCTGGCCTTCCCTGTGTACCCTCACCTCGCCTTACAGAAAGCTGCAGATTTTTTTTTTTCTAACTGACTTAGCTTGCCATTTCGTGATTCAAGTGATCCTGCTTCGTCTTGCTTGATTTTTTTTTTTGTCTGCAAGTCTGGGAGATTTATTTCTGTGCCACCTTGATTCTGTGCCATAGTACAATATGTTACTCGCTCATATCAAACCATTTATAACCAATAAAAGGAACGCAGTTTTTAAAGTTAGTATCTAGTAGCTCTCCTTATATTCTTTAGGATGTGTAGGAGGCAAGTAGGTACACTTTCGGTCAATTACGAAATACTGTAGTTTCAACACTGAATTCTTCCCAACACTGACGAAACTCTACTTCCACTAGTGAAAGATGTCACTATAGTCAGCTTGGCCTTATGTCTATCTATCTAGCTATTGCCAGACTCCATAATCCTGTATGGGGTGGCTGTTAGTCTTTGAGTTAGTTGTTTTACGGGGAGGGACACTAACCCTCTGCCAACCTACTTGCTGACACGTAGGGAACACTTATGTGTTGGTTATATGGTTACCACCCAGCATTGTAAATGATTTCCTTGCTTACAGGAAACCATTAGGCTTGTCACTCAATGTAAAGCCACCTGAAATGAAAAGAGGAGAAATAAAATGTGACAGGAATGATGGGAGAACTAGGAAGAGAAGAGGACAGACACAGAAAAAGAGTGATAATGGTGAAGGCAGAAGTATGCAGCACAATATCATGTGAGTGGATGATGGTGAGTAATAGGAAGAGAGGGGACAGACAAAAAAAAAAGAGTGATAAATGTGAAGGAAGAAGTAGGCAGCACTACATATAGTGAGTGGATGATGGTCGCCACCACCTACCACCTTATGAGAACCATTAATTTATCTTTAAATGAAACGTCTGTCTGTCTAAACGTCAGTACCTATGTGCATGTGTGTGTGTGTGTGTGTGTGTGTGTGTGTGTGTCAGCCTATATGTATGTCTGTGTCTATGTGTGCGTTTGTGCTTGGGTGTAGCGATGTTCTGTGCAATCTGATCCCTGGCAAAAATATTCCATTGATGATATGGCAAAACACCCACAAAATGTCCTCAAATCTGATCACAGCACTGAATGTCACTTCTCATGACTTCGGTCTAATTTGTAGTTTATGGCGAAGTGGATATTGCTCTTCCTTTACCGAAGACTTATCTGGAGTTAAGCTACTTCTAGGTACGGTAGCTACTACGACTAATATCCTAATGTAATGAGTACTAGACAGTAGAGAAATTCCCTTCGATAAATTTGGTAGAATCACATGAAAAACAAAACTGCTGTGAAATAATGCCTTTATCACTGGATGAAGACACGAGAAGAACTGAGCAGTAAATGAGTGGATAGGGTGGAGAGGCATATGGGGAGGGGATGTGTGAGTTGGAGGAAGGGCAGACAGATGGCGGCGGAGAGGGTGACATGGTACTGATTTTTTTGCCAACCTTTCTGTGATTAGAGGGTCTGCTATTGATAGGTAAATTTAGTTAAGTCTAAATTGCCAGGAAAAGTAATAACACAAAGAAGTAGCGCCATAAGAAAGGAGAAATAATGATGACAAAAAGGGAAGGGTAAAGCAGAGCGAAAAAGAAAACAGAAAACCTGGGGAACTAGAGGAACAGCAGGAGAGGCCTATATTTGTGGGGAAAATGCTAGAGAAAATAATAGACTTGATTTATCCTTACCTGTGAAGCTGACAAAAATTGAGATGCATGTTTGTAATTCTCTCTCTCTCTCTCTCTCCAGTGTTTTCGAATTCTCTCTGCCCTTTTCGTTTTTCGCTCTCGCATCTGTTCCTGTCCCCTTCCCTACCTTTCCACCCACCACAACGTTTCGTTGGCTCACCAACCCTGTGTTCATTGACCATTTTAAAAAGTTCCTCAAAATGTTCGAACCTATATTTTTATCGTGAGGCCAAATTTGAGATGTGACTGTTATGGGTTCGAAATACTCTCTTTTATTTTTCTTTGCGTCACTGGAAAATTTAGTGACATGCTAAATCTTATCTGAGCAGGACAGGAACAAACCTTCTGTCAATTCTGAATGACTCTAAAGAAACTGAAGGCTTTTTTTTGACGTTAGTGCGACCTTGCCTGTCAAGATTTTGGCAAAAAAGTGAAGAGGAGCAGAGCAGGAAATAAAGACGAAAACAGGCTTATGGTAACTTACACACACACACACACACACACACACACACACACACTTACTTAAAGTTATCCTTCTACTATAGAAGACTACAGCTACAATACTCACTAGAATGGTGTGTTTCTTAGTCTTTGATGCCAATGTGTGTGACTGTGCAGACCAATCCTGGATCAGCGAATTTGGCCACACAGTCGGCATGTCAAGTCAGGGTTTGCTGGAAGAACTCTGTTTTGGTTGTGCCTCCGTTGTCTTCGCTCTTCTCTAGCCAGGTTTCGAGTTTCGTTAAGATGAATGGTTCCTTCACTGCAGAGGACTTGCCACTGTTTTCTGTCAGGGGCACTGGTTTCAAGATGTTTTGGTATGATGTTGCACTTCTGCAGAGTTGTCCTTATATGATCTTCATATCTATTCTTCTGTACCCCTGGGTTATGACATGCTGCAGGGAGTTGGCCATACAGAACTTGGCGGGGAAGGCGGTGCTCAGGCATGTGAAACATGTAATCCAATCCATCTCAGCTGTTTTCTGGCCGGCATGGTTTCTATGCCGATTGGCCTTGCCCGCTGGAGAATTTGTAAGTAAGGTACTTTATCCTCCCGTGTGAGTCCAAGGATGCACTGTAAGCATCGGATGTGGAGCAACTCAAGCTGTGACACTGGTAAGCAGCCAGGATTCAGCACCATGTAAGACGGTGGAGAGGCATAAAGCTGTACATACTGATACCATCGTCTAGATTCTCAAGTTTCTGTTTGCAAAGATCTGAGACGTCCAAAAGAGGCTGAGGCGTGGTTGATTCATTCAAAGACGTCTGTATCAATGTTATGTTTGTCTGTGAGCACGCTTCCAAGGTAGGTAAAATTATGAACCTGTTTTACATTTTCGCTGTTTATATAAAATGCAAACATCTATGCTGAGTTGTTTCTCTGAGATATTATTATTATTATTTTCTTTTTATTTGGAGCCCCATTGCATGGTTTATGTTGGAAATGATGGTGAGACTGCTGTAGGGCTTCTGGGGTATGTGCAAGGACAGCATAGCTATCAGAGTATTGTATCTCTAAGAAATGAGCCATTTCAGTCTGCAATCGAGCTTGAAGATATTTGTTGGTGACTTGAAAGAGTGACTGCCGTGAGATAGATGTTGAAAATGACAGGAGCCAGGATGCATTCTTGCTTTACGCCTGTAACCATTTGTAATATGTAGTATGTAAGTATAGCATGTAAGTGTATTGTAAGTGTGTTCTAAGTAGGGCGCCATGACCTAATCCCTTACTAAGGCCTGGCCTGATTCAAATTTTGCTGATACTCTCAGTTTATAGGAGCACTGGGAAGAGTGAGGGTGGAGATTGAACAGCTGTGCTTAATAAATTATCAGAAAACCACTCGCGGACTTTGAATTCACCTACAACTGACGTCAAGGGGGTTTAATACGCCCACATTCACGATGATGGGATTTGCTCTCACCTATGGGCATACGAGCATTCATTATGCAGGCTCTTCAAGATGGTAAGAATTTTTTTTGGAATCCAAATTTTGAAAGAGCATTCCATAAAAGTTCTTTGTTGACAGTGTCAGATGCTTCTGCCAGATCGATGAATGCAATATAAAAAATCACTGTTCTTGTATCTGTCGGGCAAAAAAGATCGTATCACAGGTACAGCTCCGGACAGATGAAACGGCTACACCCCATCCACCAGCGACTTGGTTTGGGTCTCAGTGGTTCTGGTAACAGTTGCAGGTGGAGGGAGGGGGGATGTGGGAAGGTGAGGAGGGGAGAAATGTGGGCGGAGTTCTATAGGGGGTAGTGTGGGAGGGTGAAGAAGCAGCGCAGTCTGGCTGGTGGGAGGGGGAGACGAATGGTTGGGTAGCGGAGACGAGAGTCTGCTGGAGGGTAAGACAGGTGAGTGTGATTAGATGAAAAGAAATTACAAAAAATGAATTATTATAATATCTGCTGCATATATTGCATTTTATCTACTAAATAAAAACACTGTCTATTATTCACCACCGTATTTGGGTATCCTACTCATTATTATTATCCTTTGGATATTAGGCAATAAATAAAGATATTGGACGGTCTTTCGGACCCGAACCAATTTTTTCATAACTTTTTTCTTCAGCTATTTCCGTATTCCTATTATCCCTCGTGCTTGAAGTCCCCCTTTTTATCACTTTCTCCTACGCCCTACATTTTTTTTAGGCATAAGGTAGTTTAACTTTCTCTTTAAATAACCATATTTGTCAACAAATATTCCTTTCATTAATCTATTTAATTACCTTTTTTCTTTCAATATGCATTCGTCTAATAATGGGTGTTACACCTTAATTGGCGCCGCTATTTGACGTTTTGAATAAATTTGGTCTAAATTTACGCATATATTGCAGTCTCTCTCAAGTAGTCTGACAACCTCACACATCCTCCCCCCTGATTTCTCCTTCTCTCGCTACCCGTTCCCTCCTTTCCTTTTGTAGTACTGTTTATCTATTCTTTCTCATACTTTTAACCTCATTCCTTCTTACAAACTTTTAGTGCCATAGGAATTTCTCCCTTATCACCTACAGTCCTACTACATGAAAGTGGAAAAAACTGCCATCGGGAAAAGAATAACTGGAAATTTATGGCGAAGGTTACGATATTAGTTATTTAGAATGAAAGTATTGGCACATACGCATTCTTGACGTGATTATCACAGCCACAACATTTCGCCTTCATAAAACAGAAGGACTATAGGTTTCATGCATTACCTCCTTACGTCCAGCATTACTGTGCAGAACGCCATGTATAACACATTAAGGACCACAAGGACAGTACTGGTAGTCATCGTGATTCTCATGAATCTCTCCATAGGCTATTGAAAACAGTGCTTTATGCTCAACTTCAGAATTATGTTCTCATCATGGCAATGATAGGCAAAGATAATAAAAACAATATATACAACCAAATTATCATTTGTTATACAACAAAGCTCAAACTGCCTCCGTGCTACCTGAAAAAAATTAAATACCTGATCATATATATATATGTATATATATATATATATATATATATATATATATATATATATATATATATATATATATATATATATATATATATATATATAATCATACAGGCTCTACACTTATGAAATTTAACATCGAGTAACCCTATATGCCCAAAGTAATTTCCTCTGCATGGACTGACGTTGTAACGAAACTGGTTGTCCCCCTGCAGTAATTATTAATATATTTTTATGGTCATGTATGACTGAATAGTTTAGTTTATACAAGCGAAAACCTCAGAAATAATACTCACCGAGTATTATTCCTTCTCTAGCAGTTGCGCCTTCAGTGACACACTTCCAAAAATCCTCTGGCTTGTCAACATAACGTTTGCTAGGGTCCTGTGATGCAACCCTGCTTCGTGCAATACTCTTCTCATAGTCTTTTCGCTGACATCATGGTCTGTGCATCGGTTTCTGTGGCGTGTAGTGCAACATGGTGGTTTCCGTGTGGTAGGTTGCCATGCTAGTTAGTGTCCTCTGCTTTACCCAACACAATAAATTTTAGATCAAACAGTGTTGTTCATGGTTTAAAATATATATATATATATATATATATATATATATATATATATATATATATATATATATATATATATATATATATATATATATATAGGATCATGTATTTAATTTCTTCAGGTTACATGTGATTGTGTGAGCTGGTTACACCCTTGAGACTGCAGCACGGAGGCAGTTTGAGCTTTGTTGTATAACAAATGATAATTTGGTTGTATATATTGTTTTTATTATCTTTGCCTATCATTGCCATGATGAGAACATAATTCTGAAGTTGAGCATAAAGCACTGTTTTCAATAGCCTATGGAGAGATTCATGAGAATCACGATGACTACCAGTACTGTCCTTGTGGTCCTTAATGTGTTATACATGGCGTTCTGCACAGTAATGCTGGAAGTAAGGAGGTAATGCATGAAACCTATAGTCCTTCTGTTTTATGAAGGCGAAATGCTGTGGCTGTGATAATCACGTCAAGAATGCGTATGTGCCAATACTTTCATTCTAAATAACTAATATCGTAACCTTCGCCGTAAATTTCCAGTTATTCTTTTCCCGATGGCAGTTTTTTCCACTTTCATGTAGTAGGACTGTAGGTGATAAGGGAGAAATTCCTATGGCACTAAAAGTTTGTAAGAAGGAATGAGGTTAAAAGTATGAGAAAGAATAGATAAACAGTACTACAAAAGGAAAGGAGGGAACGGGTAGCGAGAGAAGGAGAAAGCAGGGGGGAGGATGTGTGAGGTTGCCAGCCTACTTGAGAGAGACTGCAATATATGAGTAAATTTAGACCAAATTTATTCAAAACGTCAAATAGCGGCGCCAATTAAGGTGTAACACCCATTATTAGACAAATGCATATTGAAAGAAAAAAGGTAATTAAATAGATTAATGAAAGGAATATTTGTTGACAAATATGGTTATTTAAAGAGAAAGTTAAACTGCCTTATACCTAAAAAAAATGTAGGGCGTAGGAGAAGGTGATAAAAAGGGGGACTTCAAGCACGAGGGATAATAGGAATACGGAAATAGCTGAAGAAAAAAGTTATGAAAAAATTGGTTTGGGTCCGAAAGACTGTCCAATATCTTTATTTATTGCCTAATATCCAAAGGATAATAATAATGAGTAGGATACCCAAATACGGTGGTGAATAATAGACAGTGTTTTTATTTAGTAGATAAAATGCAATATATGCAGCAGATATTATAATAATTCATTTTTTGTAATTTCTTTTCATCTAATCACACTCACCTGTCTTACCCTCCAGCAGACTCTCGTCTCCGCTACCCAACCATTCGTCTCCCCCTCCCACCAGCCAGACTGCGCTGCTTCTTCACCCTCCCACACTACCCCCTATAGAACTCCGCCCACATTTCTCCCCTCCTCACCCTCCCACATCCCCCCTCCCTCCACCTGCAACTGTTACCAGAACCACTGAGACCCAAACCAAGTCGCTGGTGGATGGGGTGTAGCCGTTTCATCTGTCCGGAGCTGTACATACAGTAGTTCCTTCTGAAATCCATATTGTGTTTAGGGACATGTTGACTCAGTCAGATGGTTTGTCAGTCTGGATAACATTATCTTGGCTAGTACTCTGCTAGCATTCACAAGGAGGGAGATATCACTGCTGTTGTCACAGTTTGAGCGGTCCCCTTTCTTCTTGTCGATGGTTACAGTATCAGAAATAAGCCATTCTGATGGAATTCGTTCTCGGTTCCAGATAGTCTGAGATTATGGAGGTGCTGGTGGAGTAACTGGCCACCCTCTCTGATTAGTTCTGATGATATACCATCAGGGTCAGGGCTTTTGTTAATTTTTAGAGATCAGGTGGCCTGAACAGTTTCTGCAAGTGTAGGTGGGACATTGAGATCTACTGCTTGAGTAGCATTTGGAATATTATCAAGGATATTGTGCTGAACCAGGTTTTTTCGATTCAGTAAGGTATTGAAGTGTTGTGCCCATCTTTCTAGGATTGCTTGCTTGTCTTTTAGGTATTCTTTTTTTTTTTTTTTAGCTGATCCAGTAGGGATTATGCTGTGTTTGTTTGGCTCATAGATGGTTTTCATGGACTTGTAAAACCCATGTTGGTCATTAAGACCAGCCAGTCTTTGCAGCTATTGTGCTTGTTTAGTCCACAGTTTATTCCACAGCTCATGCAATTTTTCTCTGAGTTTCGCTTCTGAGATTCTGGAATTCAGTTTATAGGGTTAAGGAACTAGGATGAGGCAACCAGTTGTTATGCTCTATTCTTCATGGCAAGAAGGTAATGTATGCTCTCAGGGTTTTCAAGCCAGTCTTAATGGTGACGAGTGGAAAAACCTCAGGTTTCTTCTGCAGTGCTTTGAAGTAATATTTTAATGTTCAGCCACCGTAGTTTATGAGTTTCTAGGCTTTATCAAACCTTTAGCCTTCGTACATCACTGGTGCTTCCGTCAAACAAGAAAAATCGTCCAGAATTGGTCAGAAAAAATTTAAAAGATATCAGCCATTTTCTAAGGGCTAACTCCGGATTACCTCCTTCTTTCTTATACTTATACATTATAATAATAATATTAATAATAATAACAATAATAATAATAATAATAATAATAATGTCACGGGTTTTTTAATGTATATGCAATATTAAAGGATATTATTCAATAATACTTAGAGCAAGACAATGAATTGTCTTGTGAAAATCAAGCAATGATTACTTTATGCCGCCTTACTTCGCCGATTCTCTAAGGACAAGAATTTATAAACTTTCTCAACAGTACACAGCAGAGACTAATTCCTCACAACTGCTGTTTGTTAGTACTGTTGGCCTCTGGAGAAAGTGACTTCACCCCTGACAGTCAATAACTAATGCTATTAATGATAACAGATTCTTACTGATGCATTAACTCCTGGTTGCACAACGGATTTTAAGGTTAATACAAAAGGACTGGCCTAAGTACCAGTTATGAATAGCAAAGTGTTTATGCAAAATAGGAGCTATAAGTGAAATAAGCTTAATATGGAAAATAAAACGCGAGTTTACATTACATTAAGCTCAAGAAAAAGAACTGTTAATTTACTGATTACAATAAAATAAATTAACGTTACATGAGTCTCAAGATGAATTCAAAAAAGGAGATCGCACTCACTCGCTCACTCAAAAGCTAACTCTTAAACCTAGGAAAAACGAAAAGGAATACTGGTCAGAAAAGTAGACCAAGCAGATGACTGGGCGTCATTGAGGAAGGATGCTGCACACGCTAAGTCTCTCGCCAATCACGCTAGGTGGAAATTCAGGAACTGGACAACGGCGGCACTGCTATGCACTGGGCCCAATCTGCTTTCATGGTGCTCAAATCTTGACTGATTTCAAATCATGAGAAAGAGGCGAGTGTCGAGCCGCATTCCTAAAGGTTAGAATGAGCAAAACACTATCTATTGCCAGATGCCTCAATCCCGTTTGGGGTGGCCACAAACAAATCGCCTCCAAGTCGCCCTGTCCCCAACCATTTCACTGCCCTGCTCCCAGCTCACACCCACCTCTCTCATATACCTCTCCACCCCATCCCTCCATCTCATCCTCGGCCTCCCCCTCCCTCTTCCCCCCTCCACCTCACTCACATACACTCTCTTCGTCAGTCTTTCACCCTCCATCCTCTCCACATGGCCAAGCCACCTCAGTGTGTTCCTCATAACGCTTCCTATCACATCCCCATCCACACCACAACGCTCCTTTATATCCTCGTTCGTCAGCCTGTCTCTCCATGTGACTCCACAGGCTCCTCTTAAATAACCCATTTCCACTGCTCTCACTCTTGACTTGTGACCTTCCAACAACGTCCAAGCTTCACTTCCATACGTTAGAATTGGTATCACAATACTGTTATGTAGTAACTTTTTCACTTCCATGCTCACTTCCCTGTTTCTTATCACTGCTCTCAAAGAACCAGCAACCTTTCTTCCCTGCTGTACCCTTTCAAGCACTTCACCCTCCAAACCTCCATCCTTACTCATCACACTACCCAAGTACTTAAACGTACTCACATTTTCCAATTCCTCACCATCCAACCTCGCTTTACATTCACTGACTTCACCTCTCTCAAAGACCATCATTTTACTCTTCCCTACATTCACCTTTAGATTCCGTTTCTTACACACTCTCCCAAACGCATCCACCAAGCCTTGCAGCTCCCCTTCGTCTTCATTCAACAACACAGTATCATCTGCAAACAACAGTACAGGGAGTTTCCAAACACTATCCTCTCTCACCAGGGCCACTCCAACATCCACTACCCTACCTTGTACCTCTTTTATTACCCTATCCATGTACAGATTGAACAACCATGGAGACATGACACATCCCTGTTTCAACCCAACTTTCAAAGAGAATAATTCACTTAGTTCACCATCCACATGCACTACACCCTTCACACCATCGTACATACTCTTCACAGCATTCAACAACTTCCCATCTACTCCATATATTCTTAACACTTTCCACAATCCTTGTCTATCCACCCTGTCATATGCTTTCTCCAAATCCATGAAAGCCGCATACAACTTCTTTCCCTTCTCTAGAAACTTTTCCACTAAAGATCTAAGAATGAATATCTGATCTACACAACCTCTTCAACTTCCTAAAGCCTCCCTGTTCTTCTCCAACTAATTTCTCTGTTCATTCTCTAACTCCGTCAATAAGTATCCTACCATATACGTTTCCTATTATACTATGAAGACAAATGCCCCTATGATTACCACACACTTCTTTTTCCCCTTTTCCTTTGTACAAGGGAATAATTATACCTGACTTCCAATCCTTCGGGACTCTACCTTCCTCCCAGGCCAATCTGCACATCTTCCACATCCATTCTACTACTATCTCTCCTCCATGCTTCAGCATTTCACCACACACTCCATCAATTCCTGGGGCTTTCCCCGATTTAACTTTCTTCATTGTTTCCACAACTTCTATCCTACTGATTTCTTCCTGTCTTCTCACCTCCCTCCTTCTCCCAGCCATTCCCCAGCCACTTATACTCGCATTACTTCCATCTTCTATGTTCAACAATTCCTTAACCCGCCCCATCCCGACGTTTTCTGGGCAGTGGTACGCCCCAGTCCCGACATTTTTGGCCTTTTTTTTTTTTTTTTGCTCAAACATCTGCTTTTGGTGAGAAACATCGAAATTCATAGAGAAATCGCTCACCTGAGGTTTAAAATTCTCGATCCAGGTACGAATTCCTCCTTACCGGACTGGGTTTTCTAACACGCTGGCACCAAAGAAAACGAGTTCTATGGGAGAGTAACTATTTTATCCACTCATAAACAGTATTTATTTATTTACTTGGTACGAATTTATATGTAGTACAAGAGTAAATTGGTTTTCAAACAGTAATATAGGCATTATAAGCATTGTTTCACTCACTAATTCATCACCATTCATGACCTTTTTTTCCCACATTACCTGATCACCATTTCTGACTGTTTCTTCCTCTAATGCTATGTAAACTTTGTCCTCCACATTGTCATCGATTGGGGAATCACTCTGGGCCTGAATGTCTTTATTGGCCAGGTCACTGGTAACAGGTGAATTGCCGAGACATTGGCGTGCAGGGGGGGGAGAGGTTATGCAGTGTAAGGCATTGTCCCTGCTTGGCATCTTGTAGAGGAATAGAGGAAGGTATCCCGTGTATACGTGCCAAAAATAACTTGCAAAATCACTCGCGAAAATTAAAAATTGTGCAAATTATGCAACTTGCAATGTTGCCGCGTTAATTCACTTCTCTGGGACATGAGTGCACATCATGCGCGAAAGTTAATTCATGTCGCCGGGACGGCGCGGGTTAAAGTGTTCTCTCCATCTGCTCACTTTTTTTCCCTTCTCCACTAGTAATCTGCCCTTTTTATCTTTCACTCCCCTGCTAACTTCACTTCCACCCTGTCTTACTCATTTCACCTCTTTCTAAAACATTTTCTTACAGTCCTTCCACTTTACACCCAAATTCCTTCCTAATTCCTCATCCACTCTCTTCTTACTCTCTCTTACTAATCTTTTCACCTCTCTCTTTCTACATATAACTCTCTCTTCCGCCTCTCAACTTCTTCCACGCCCCTATTTCTCATCTATTCATTGTATGCTTTCTTCTTTTGTGCCACAGCCTGTCTCACCTCTTCAGTCCACCACGCTGTTCCTTGCACCCCCCTCCGTTTCCTCTTCCTTCCACACACAACATCACATGCTGCACATATTTCTTCTGTAAATATCCTATAAGCCCATAATAAATTGCTCACTGGAAGTGCTAATGTCTCGCACAAAGACAATCACTTATGACACAATGTAAAATTGTTCTGAAAACACTCCCGACCGGGTGAATGCATAGTGGTTGAGTGAGTGATAAATACTGGGATTACACTAGAATTTGCGGTTTCCCACCAAAGTTGATGTCACGAGTTTATTCAAATACAAAATCGTGCCGACTCGTGACATTACGCCCAATGAAAATCAATTTTTTTTTCTTCAGAAAAAAAAAAATTTCAATATACATATATATAAATTCTAACTCAGTCACACAAGATTCACACTGTGGTGTGTGTGTGTGCTATCCTGCTACAGGAGAAAGTCACAGTCGCCAGTGAGTGAAAAAAACCTCATTTACATTAATAGAAGCAAGCTTGAGGGAAAAACTCCGTGACGACGGTGAAAAATCCTGTACTCAGGTCAAACTGAGCAAAAAGTTCGCTACATTTACATTAACAACTAATTGTTATGTAGCGTCATGTATGTAATACACGGTGTAGGTGTGACAGTTGTGGTGTAACTGTACCTACGTGTAAAATTACATAATGCAAATCAATAGTAAATGATGACGACGAGGCAGAAGAGAAGAGGCAGCAGCATGCGTCAGGGACGATCAGCTGTTCTGCACGGCAATGCTGCACCCACCAGCTGCACCTGTGAAAGCAATCAAGGTGGAGCATCAAAAGTCTCATTTCTCTCTCTCTGCCTAGCAATCAGTACTTATGTCACAAAAAGTACACTATATACATTATTAACCAGGAAACGTAGTCAAGGCGTTTCTGCAGGACATCAAAAGCTGACCCAGTTTACTGGTTAAACCTTAAACTTAATCAGCGAAAAGACTGGGCATTTCTGCAGGACATCAAGCGCTGCAATTCACTAAATTAACCAGTGAATGTGGTCATGAGTGAAAAGACTGGGCGTCTGTGCAGGACATCAAACACTGCGATTCGCCAATGGAACCCAGTTTACTGGTTAAACTAACTCTACACTTACGAATAATGACAGGAAGCTGAGAATCCCTACACATTTTTGAGCAGGTCACATTTTAACACCCACCGTGGGTGTGAACACTAATGTGGATAATGTGCATTCTCCAGGAATCCTCTGAGAGGCCCACAGCTTGAGACGTTCCACAAAGTAATTCATACACAGCCTCGGACTGTCTCTGTGGGATTCTCAAACTTCCCCCTTAACTCACAATACATATGTATGTACAGGCCCTGGATACACTGTGTCCTGTGGGGCCAATGGGCGAGATGTCAGGTCTGCACCAACTTCACCACTACCCCGTCTCTCAACTGACTCAGAGATTATGGGTGTGGTTTCAAACGTCACAGGAAGGACATGTCCTTGATTAGTGGTACGTGGACACAGATTGCAGGAGCGCACAAAACTATCTACCTCTCATCCCATCCCTACCCAGAAAAAGTCAGCTCGGATACGGCCCTGGGTCTTCCTTTTGCCCATGTGACCTCCTGAGGCTTAACAATGACCCCATTCTAACACTGCTTGGCGGTACTTGGTGGGAAGGACAAACTGCAGTCGAACCTCACCCTCGGGTGTTCGTGACTCACGGTAGAGCTGTCCTTGTTTATGAAGGAACTTGCCTCGACCTCCCCATGAATACTTTATCACTCTACCCTTTTGTTTCTTTTACACGGCAGCAAGTGTCGGGTGAGAACGTTGTTCTTGAACAACATCTTGGCTACAAATCAGATCTTGCGGCGATGCAATGGTCACTGGGGTGACACAGTTTGGAGCCTCAGGCATGGCTCGTGTTTCTGCAGCCGAAGTCTGAGTAGCATCATCTTCAGTGCAACTATACTTGGCACCGGGAATATTGCCTATGATTAGGTCAAATAATGGTTCTGGCATGACAACTGCGAGTGTTGTACCAGTGTAAAATGGAGATGCCACCTGGATATGTGCCTCAGGGAACGATCTCACTGATCCATCAATAAGGTTAGCATGGATCTGTCAACCTATGTCCTGCTCAGGCCGAACTAGACTCTGCTTGACAGAGCAACCTGAGGATCCATTATCTCTCAGGACCTTCACAGGAATGCCTCCCACAAACCCTGGCTGAACAAGGAAGGCACTGTCACCTGTGGGAGGGCCTGTGTAGGAAGCAGCTAGCCACTGATTAGGCTGCTGAGTAAATGATGCGGCAAACATGGTGCCCTGTGAACTAGTTACCTGAGGGGTCACACTCACTGCCTGGAAAGATGGAGCATTGGAAATCTGTGGAGGGGGGTTCACTGTCGCTGTGGGACTAGTGAACTGTGGGGAAGTACCCGTACTGCTAGGGACGACACCACTGTGCTGCTGCTGAGGAATGAAGGCTGCGTTCGCCTCCTGCCTCCGATACACTGGGGCTGATGCTAAAAAGGTTTGTCCTGACGGTCAGTTGCGTGGCTGATACTGCTGCTGGTTAGGGTACCTGTTGTACCGCTTCCACTCAGGTTTCGGAGTGTTTTGCCCCTGGTCCTTCTTCTGCAGTTTTGGACCTTGGCCATTATTCTGAAAACAGCCTTGTTGCTGGGATTCAGTCTGAGACAGTTTCCCAGATTTATCAGGTTTCCTGTTCCAGGTATGCTGCTTGCGAGTTTGATACCCGTATGCAGTGAAAAATGCATCAGCCTTCTCCACCATTTGGCTGGCATCTCTTACCTGGCAGATCTTAAGCTGAGCCATAAGTTCAGTAGGCCACGACTTTTCTAGCTGCATGCGCAGCATAAGGTCAATTATCTCCTTACGCGTGGAAGGAGTTTCATATTTCTCCATCCACTCATCTAAGTAAGCAGTAAGCCGGTCAAGAAACTGAACGGCAGTCTCTTTATCTTGTAAATGCGCCCTCATGAACTGACTCTTGGTGTTGTCAACTGTGAGACCGTACGCTTTGATGAGTGCGGCCTTCATCATCTCATACATGAGATTGTCTCCACGATTTCTGTGGAGAATATCGAGGGCAGGGCCCTCAAACAGGCTAAGAAACTGAAGCCACTTAGCTGCATCATCCAGCTGGTAAAGTTGAGCCATGTCTTCAAAACTAGCTATGTATGGCTCGATTCGCTCGCCTTCCTTGAATGGGGGAAGCTTGATGTGTGGGGTTGCCACAACATGTGCAGGGAGAGTGATCGTAGGGCTTGGGCCAGCTGCACCAGATGTGTCTGAAGCCAAGGAATCTCGCTTGAGCTTCAGCACTTCAAGTTCATGTTTTTCGCATGATTCTCGCTCAGCACGTTCATGTTCTCGTTCTCTGTCTCGTTGTTCACGCTCGTACTCGTACTCACGTTCTCTCTCACGTTGTTCTAACTCGTGTTGACATTCTCTCTCACGTTGTTCTAACTCAAGTTCGTGTTGTTTTTGTTCGTGTTCGAGCTGTTCTCGCTCGTGTTCGCGTTGGATTCTACGCTCTTCACGAGCATCACTCTCGCGTTGCTGCTCGTGACTAAGCCAAGAGAGGACATAATTCTTTACTTCAGTTGGGTCTGTAAGCCCCATATCTTTGGCTTCCTGTACATAGACGCTGGTGGACATGATGCTAACTCAATCAAAGTAAACTAGTGACTCAGTACTGACTGCAATTTTTTCAGAGAAAGATGCCAATAATCGAGAATAAAGAATATAGGCACAGGAGAGTGGTGACCAGTTTTATCTAATTAAACTAGTAAAGAAAGAAAATTAAACAAACTACTGACTGTCAACTATTACGTAAATTAATAGAACTAAATCAATAATCACCAGTAAGATAGTGCCTAAAGACTTTATTGATAAATACCTAAGTATGAACGAGTATTATCTCGTGAATAACTTTAGAGCTAGGAATTAATATCCTGGATGAGGTCACCAAGTGTCACGGGGTTTTTAATGTATATGCAATATTAAAGGATATTATTCAATAATACTTAGAGCAAGACAATGAATTGTCTTGTGAAAATCAAGCAATGATTACTTTATGGCGGCTTACTTCGCCGATTCTCTAAGGACGAGAATTTATAAACTTTCTCAACAGTACACAGCAGAGACTAATTCCTCACAATTGCTGTTTGTTAGTACTGTTAGCCTCTGGAGAATGTGACTTCACCCCCGACAATCAATAACTAATGCTATTAATGATAACAGACTCTTGCTGATTTATTAACTCCTGGTTGCACAATGGATTTTAAGGTTAATACAAAAGGACTGGCCTAAGTACCAGTTATGAATAGCAAAGCATTTATGCAAAATAGGAGCTATAAGTGAAATAAGCTTAATATGGAATATAAAACGCGAGTTTACATTACATTAAGCTCAAGAAAAAGAACTGTTAATTTACTGATTACAATAAAATAAATTAACATTACATGAGTCTCAAGATGAATTCAAATAAGGAGATCGCACTCACTCGCTCACTCAAAAGCTAACTTTCAAACCTAGGAAAAACAAAAAGGAATACTGGTCAGAAAAGTGGACCAAGCAGATGACTGGGCGTCGTTGAGGAAGGACGCTGCACACGCTAAGTCTCTCGCCAATCACGCTAGGTGGAAATTCAGGAACTGGACAACGGCGGCACTGCTATGCACTGGGCCCAACCTTCTTTCATGGCGCTCAAATCTTGACTGATTTCAAATTGTGAGAAAGAGGCGAGTGTCGAGCCGCATTGCTAACGGCTAGAATGAGCGAAACACGCCCATAATTAATCGCTCAGCGGAAGTGCTAATGTCTCGCACAAAGACGATCACTTATGACACAGTGAAAAATTGTTCTGAAAACACTCCCGACCAGGTGAATACGTAGCAGATGACTGAGTGATAAATACTGGGATTCCACTAGAAATCGCGGTTTCCCACCAAAGTTGATGTCACGAGTTTATTCAAATACAAAATTGCGCTGACTCATGACAAAAAATAATAATAATAATAATAATAATAATAAAACACCCGATATGTGGCATCTATCATCGCCGCAGGCTCTCTCCCTCCCATATTGTTGCCTCCCTCCCCCTCCCCCTCCCCCTCTCCATCTCCTCCCTTCTCCCATGCTCAGGTGGACGAGCGCAGTGCCCTCTATGGACTATATTTGGAAACATATGCCTGGCAGGGTCTCTCGGCAAACTTTGGCTCTTGTGTGTACACACACGCTTACAGGCGAAAATTCACACACAACTTGCTGTTATATATGGTTAAGGTGTATACATCATCATCATCATCAACGTCATCATCCAGACCTCCCTACTTAACCATGGATGGACGAAAAGAAGGAGAAAAAGGGGGAGGTGGGGATGCCTTAGGCAACTGTTTATGACGCCAGCGATGTGGTGGACTCTCTCTTCGCCCACCCAACTGCCTCACGAGATTTGCCAACACCGAAATATTCATTTGTGCTGCCCTCTATCAGGAGAAAACACTGGCTTATCCTTGGTCAGAAATTTAACGCCTCATATGTACAGTTGCGGACATATCAAACAAAAACACCCCGTCCACCAGCGAGGTGGTGTAATGCTCTCCGCATCTGGTAACACTGATGGGTATGGAACTTCACCAGGTTTCGTTCGGTCGCTAGGACGAACCGAGCGCGGTGATCACTGCCGCTGTGCAGTTATTGGTGGTAATATAATGTATAAAGAATGTACCGCCCGAAAATATACTAATAATAGCGTGTCATGATTAGGGCAATTTTTTCTAAAATTATGTCACAAGTGGGAGTTATTATGAATGACACGGATTTCATGAGTGGTTTAGTTTTGAGTCATGAATCCACGCAACAATTAACAATTCATCAGGTAAGTCATACTAACCAACTTTCCCACAAATATCACTGAACAGTGAATTACCGTGACGCCCATCCTCCCTACCGTGAACCACATTGGTAGACCTCTGAAATCGAAGCACGGTCACTGTTTGCAGGGGGTGGCGCCACAGGAGATGACAGGGTTGGGGTGGGGGACCTGGGAGACAGGAGGAGGAAGGTAGGTGAGGAACGGGGCAATAGTGGTCGAACTGGGGGCTAGAGGAGAGGGGTGATTGAGTAGGGGACAGTGGACTTTGGTAAAGGACAGGAGCTACAGTGGGAGGGACAGATTACAAGGTGATGACTAGGCCAAATTAATGTTTCATAAAGAATATGGAATTTTACAGTTAGACCACGAAACATTATGATGACGTTGCCACGTGTTGTAATTGACTGTCATGGTTTGTAACAATTCACGACACGCTTTTCACTGGGTGGTTCAGTAACCCTGTATTATGAGTTTGGTGACAATTTGTTAATGTGCAGATATATTACACGTCCCTAGAGTTTGTCAGATGTTACAGCTGTTGTCAGTATTGGGAATTACTAAACTTTTGTAGCCTGTAACATAGTATCCTCATGGATGACGACTGAAATCGCAGAGTAGGGATAGGGCTATGTAGATTTTTCCTTTGTTACCAATAAATACAAACAGTCTGACAGTAATGATGGTCCCTATGATTATCATTAATATCTATGTGGCACCTATGTAAAATAAAGGTGGATTTACTGAACTAAGTTTATGTTACCGTTTTCTGCACGTCGTGTTTGGCTGTTGATTTTACACATTGCCAGTATACTGAGCAACTGTCGTATGCCTCAAGCATTCCTTCACAAATCCTCGAGTCAATAATGGTGGAACAATGTTGTAATGTCTGCAGTTATCCAGTCTGAGCACGTGCAAATTACATCAACAATGCCATTAGTTACAGAAATAGCTTGTATTAAATGCAAACACACACTTTATTTGCAGTGTGTTTTTTTATGCTAAACTACCGAGTAGCGGTCACAATGTATGAAATTGACAGGATAAAGATAAATACGAGAACCATTGTCCATTGCCCTGTTCACGGAGAGCAACTATTGAGCCACACATTTCAGCAGTGTCCGACCATGGATCTGTTGCCCTGGTTGAGTAACGGTGTGTATTGCAATCCATTATAGAAGAAAGGTGAACCACTGTCGTTGATGTATAAACATGTGATCCACTATTCATGGTGTAGTAGTCATTACGGCCATCTTTCCCCGTCAGTACCCATGTCTGAGTGCACGCAGTTGTCGGGAAGCGGGAGGGTTGGACAGTGAACTGGATACTGAGGTTATGAATCAGATTGCTTAACAGTTACACGTCCTTCATACCACGATTTACTCTATCAGTATAGGGTTTACAGTAAACCGACATAAAGATCTTGTAATACAGCTAATTAGGCACATGTCTACCCACCTATAGACCTTTTCCGGTGACATCATAAAAATCACGTGGTTTTGTTTTCGACTCCATATTGGACGGCAAACCTCTCGCAGTAATGGCTGTCCAGACAGGGCTGTCAGAGATTGAACTGTCTGATATATGCAGAAATCTGGATCAAAGCCACCAAGATCTGTACAGGAACAAGATATAGTGTTTGAGGCTGGACGCTTACACCATATCTAGGGAGAAATTCACCCGTTTCAAGTACGGGAGACCGAAATCAGATCTCAGATATGGCGATCTCTGTCACTACTTGGTGAACACTCCGTGAAAGTTCACCGGGGCATCCCTCAAGGTATATATGAGTAATATATCTAGCAGGAAATGACATATAGTACATGTAAATCGTCTTGATAATCAGTAAATTACTGACGTGGGGCCAAGGGGGAAGGGATTGTATAAACTAACTGTGAATCGAGTAGTTTATGAATGAGTGGAGGGGCGTGGGAGTGGGGGAAGGAGGTGGAGAGAATGGCGGTGGGAGTGGGGGGTGGGATTAGGGTTGGTTTGGGGGATGGGGGTGTGGGGGGTGAGGGTGTGGGGGAGGGTTGGGGATGGATGGTAAGAGGTGGGATGGGTAGGGGGTGGAGGGGAAGGGGGTTGGGTGGTGGTGGAGGGTATTGTGGGGGACTGGGGGACTTGTGGAAGGGAGTTGTGGCGTGAGGTGTGGGGGATGGGGGTTCGAAGGTGGGGGGTAGGGGGTTGTTGGGGGTGGGAGTGAGGGGTGGTGGGGGACAGTAGTGGGGTGGTGGGGGACAGTAGTGTGGTGGGGGTGATGGTGGGGAAGTTGGGGTGGTAGTGGGAGGGTGGTGGGGGTGTGCAGATGGGGTGAGGGTGTATATGAGGTGGTTGGGTGGTGGGGGGGATGCGGGTGGGGTTGGAGGGGGTGGGGGTGGCTCACCTGATATGAAATGCCTGTTACAGAGTCGGGTGTAGGCCGTCGGCTGCCAATTCTCCTTCTTCTCGGCAGCTATCCACTTCTGTTGCCTTTCCTCATTGGCTGGAAACCGGCAATTTACCCCACTTCCACTTTTCTGCTATCTCTTACAGCCGATGGGACAACGGTGGAATACCATTGTGGAATCTGCCGTTCTCTCTCTCTCTAGACTTCCGACAATTTGCCGTCCAGTATGGCATCGTCAACAAAAGTCAAATGACCCGTGACGTCACGTGGAAAGGATTAGCCCACCCCAGTATCGCCACCTATATTCTGGAACCCAGTCCATCCCCCATCCCCCTAGTAAATAACTTTCGTTTACATCAGTGCCAAACAGATATTAACTAGAACCATAGGCACGAATCACTACTGTTACCTATTAAATACTGCGGCAAGAGAAAATTCCTCCCTCCTCCTCCTCTGCTTTCGATATCACAGTCGTCATTCAAGATATTACTACGAAAATGCAACACGAATGGCTCCCAATGGCTATGACAACAGGTGTGACGTCAGGCATGCATTCGAGGGGCGTTTCATATATCACCATGTGATGACATAGTCATCACCATACACTAATAATGCAGGGTTTGTGTAATGTGCCACCCCGTGGGGAGTAGGTCATCCTATAGGTGATATAACAAAACATGCTGGTAGACTGCGTAACGTGCCAAAGTTTGCACAACGTTGAAAGGCCTGATTATCAATTTCCAAAATCAATGTTAAACTATAGCTGATTTGGCATCATGTCATCATCCCTTCCTAGCTTCCTGCCATAGTCGACTCTTCCCTACGCCATCACTCGTCTCCAGTGGAGCCCCCTACCCCTTCCCACCAGCCAGACCAATACTGTCCCCTCCTCACCCGCCTCCCTCCACCTGTCTCCCAGGCGCCCCACCCTGCCTCCTGGAGCGCCACCTTTTATGAAACTGCGTCAGTTAAAGAGGCCTACCAGTTTCAGATACGGTCAGGGAGGAGGTGGGTCTCGGTAATTTTGTGATTATTATGATAGGTGCAGGAATGCAGATAATGTTTTAATGGCTTATATACTGGCCGTCGGTAAATGTTGTTTGGTTCCTGATGTTTGTCGAAGGTCACACTTACAAAACCTGTGTGTATCGTGTGAATATAATATGAATATGTAAGGTGTGAAATTATTTTATTACCATATTAACAAAACGTTGTTATTTTCAGTATATTGTCGGCGGGATATTGTTTATTTATCACCAATAACTGCGCACAGTGGCAGTGATCACAGCGTTCGGTTCGTCCTGGCGACCGAACGAAACCTGGTGAAGTTCCATACCTATCAGTGTTTACCAGATGTGGAGAACATTACACCACCTCGCTGGTGGACGGGGTGTTTATGTTTGATATGTCCGCAACTGTACAGTACAATGTAGTGGACGATGGAGAGTAACTGGAGGAAGGATAACATTTAATACATTTCTATCTTTCTTTTGTCAGACACCTGAATCCCGTAAAGGGTGGCCACAAACAAATCACCTCCATGTCGCTCTGTCCAATGCAACTTCACTGCCTTGCTCCCAGCCCACACTCCTCTCTCTCATATACCTCTCCACTCCATCCCTGCATCTCATCCTCGGCCTCCCCCTCTTTACTACCATAATATTCTTTTTCATTCAGACTACAACAAGACATTTGCTTTCTAAAGTTAAGAAAGATATTTAACAGGGAAGTGTAAAAGCTCGAACTAGAAACGTCTCCCATGTATGTACAGGGCAAAATTGTAAGCAGATAGCATTAACAACATACCCGTAGATAAGACAATGCTGTGTTCAGAAGACTAAGCTAGGTTAAAGCTGAAGAACGTATACTGAAATGGAATGAAAACTAAGCTAATTACGCTAAAATAAAGTGATATGTATAATGGAGTCGTGGTAAGGTGGAAGAGAGTCCCGGAGTTGTAGTCGCCCTTAAGCAATCTCAGTACAAAAGAAAACATGTATAAACGGTAAATGAGGAGAGAGGATGATTTATTTGTATGCATCTGATTATTAAATAAGTATACGTGACATCCCTTGGCATGCAAATTGTTAACTGACAAAAGGATAAATACAGATGGGAGGGAAAACCAACAGTGGTGAAAAATATTTACTCTGGATAGGGCAAGTAGATCAACAAGAAAAAGTCTGAGGTGCATTTCAGTGGAGTGAATTAAAGTGACATTTTAGCTGCAGGAAAGATGAGGTAAGGTACTGATGGCAAAGGGATAGATTTAGGTATAACCACTGGTATATAATAAAAGCGAAAGACAAAGTTATCAGATGATACTGTAATTATTGACAGTGAGAAATTAACTTGGAGGGTGGATGAAAGAGGGGCGAATGAGAGGACTGTATACACAAGAAGCACAAGGCGGAAGAACGTGGCAAAATATACATGTTTGCGTGGTGGGTCTTAGAAAGAGGAGGCGTTTCAAAGTCGGAACACAAATGGATGTGTGGTCAATAAAGGGACTTAGTATTGTTAACTGGTAAGCTTCAGAGAAAAAGAGGAAACCGTGGCAAGTGAATGGAAGTGAGATGAACTGAACTTGAAGATCACAAAGGCAACCATTGCTTTTTGGTGTGTGAGGGTGGAGGCATATACCCTATAGCAGAAACAACAAATAATTGCTACATTTTAGGGACTGTGTGTGTGTGTGTGTGTGTGTGTGTGTGTGTGTGTGTGTGTGTGTGTGTGTGTGTGTGTGTGTGTTCAAAAATTGTGGTGTGTTCCATTCACAAATATCCGAGGGTTCATGGAAGTGCATACCTTTGCTCAGTAAAGGTATTGGTGGGTGCTCATACTGCCCTTGGGGGAACTGAGAATTCTCTCTCTCTCTCTCTCTCTCTCTCATATACACACGATCCTTACCTGTCCCGAGTGACGTAAAGATAACTCAAAGAAGAGGTAAGTAAATGACTAAATATATAACAGTTCTACGAAGTAAGACCGTAAATACCGTACCTTTATGACCATGATGCTTTTTGGCCAGACATGCAAGTAACAACTCAGACAAAAGTCAGCAGACAAATGATATTTACTAAAACCTGGTAACAATGAATGGATCTTGAATTTGGCTCTCTCTTGTATTTTGTTTTTCTCATGGAGGGAACTCTTATTGCGGGCTCTTGGCCATTAGTTCCTTCTTCCTCGTATAAAAAAAAAAAAAAAAAAAAGTCATTAGTCAGTCACAAATCTAGCTTGAGAATTTATTGTTCACCAGCAATAATGACAAAATATCCTTCAGTGTCTCGTACCGCCACAAATCAGGCAATTCAAACTCACTCTTATGTCCGGTGTTGATTCACGGCTGGTGCTGGACTGCCACCATAACACCAGACTGCTACCACAACACCAGACTGCCACCACAACACCAGACTGCCTTCACAACACCAGACTGCTACCACAACACCAGACTGCCACCACAACACCAGACTGCCTTCACAACACCAGACTGCTACCACAATACCAGACTGCCTTCACAACACCAGACTGCTACCACAACACTAGACTGCCACCACAACACCAGACTGCCTTCACAACACCAGACTGCTACCACAACACCAGACTGCCACCACAACACCAGACTGCCTTCACAACACCAGACTGCCTTCACAACACCAGACTGCCACTACAACACCAGACTGCCACCACACCAGACTACCACCACTAAACCAGACTACCACCACAAAACCAGACTGCCACCATAACACCAAACTACCACCACAGCACCAGACTGCCATCACAACACCAGACTGTCAGAGCAACAGCAAACACCCACATTTACACCAGACTGCCACCACAACACCAAATTGCCACCTTAACAACGGATTGTCAAATAACACCACATTGCCACCATAAAACATGACTGCAACCTCAACACCAGACTGCCAAAGCAACACCAAACTCTCACTACAACACCAGCCTGCCACCATAATACCAGGCTGCCATCACAACACCAAAGTGTCTCCACAACACTAGACTGCCACCATAAGCCCGACTTGCCACCACACAAGCGACTGCCTCCACAACACCCAATTGCCACTACACCATACAACCACCAGAACACCCGACTATCGTTATAACACCTGACTGCCACCACAACACAGTGCCACCACAACACCCCACTGTCACTAAAGCAAACAGCCGCCAGAACACTCGACTGCAACCACAACGCCAGGCTATTTCCACACCAATCGACTGCCACCACAACACCCACAGCACCTGACTGCCACCACAACACTCGACTGCTACAACAACAACCTGCCACCACAAGAAATTGCCGCCACAACAAACTGCCTCCACAACACCCGTACTGAAGGATCAATTAACGAGGTCTCTTGCTTCTCTGTAATTTCAGTCTCTCAATGACCCAGCTTGGCTGGGGTAACACGAGAATAGCTGAGTAACATGGCTGTTCCAGGAACCGTCAGTGGCACGTCGGTCACCACGAACATGGTCGGTTATTGGGTCGAGATCAAAGGAGTTTCTCGCGCGCGCGCGTGCGTGCGTGTGTGTGTGTGTGTGTGTGTGTGTGTGTGTGTGTGTGTGTGTGTGTCCTAAAAATTGTAACATCAAGAATGATTCTCTAGTCAAATTCCAAACAGTCAGAAGTGAAAAGGTGGTACAATTATGAAATGAACATGAAAAGATATGTTTTGTAGAAGAAAGCTGTATGTAATCTATTGTGATATAAATTAAGAAAGAGTTAAGGACACTATATTTTCCAACGTACTGGAGATTTACTTAGCCATAGGATATTATGGGAGTGATTTTTAGCGGTGAAATTTCCTGGTAAATATATAGCGTGTACAGTACAGCACAAGGTTTCTGTGTGTGCACTCAGCTTTAATGCTCTGTAACTCTGCCCTATCGCCTATCTACCAGCTTAAATATTTGGAAATCCTCCCCAGCCAATTTTTGGTGCGCCCCTGCTGCCTCCCTCAGCGTATTTGCTCGGTCAGTCCTGTCATTACGGACGGACCTCACCGGATGCCATCGGTATACTAAGTGGCGGAATGGAGGGAGGGGCACACCAAGACTGAAATAACTGTGAACGGTGGACAGCAGACTGGGAAAAGATGATATAAATATCCATTTGGAGAGAGAGAGAGAGAGAGTAATTAGGTAAAACTTAGTGCAATAAGCGTCCTCATTTATGAAGAGAGAACCTGTATTTTTTTATTTTATTTTTTTTTTTTTATGCTTGAAATGTATGACTGAACCTATTTTCCACTCTCTCTCTCTCTCTCTCTCTCTCTCTCTCTCTCTCTCTCTCTCTCTCTCTCTCTCTCGTTCTCTCTCTCTCTCTCTCTCTTCAATTATATCCTTGTCTGTCGTTCTTCTTTCCAGTATTTTGCTTACCTTGCAATTTTTTTTAGTTCTAGTTCTCTCTCTCTCTCTCTCTCTCTCTCTCTCTCTCTCTCTCTCTCTCTCTCTCTCTCTCTCTCTCTCTCCGTGGTAAATGTAGATGAAGCAAAGTGTCGGAAAAGTCTAGTAATTAACCTTTACTGGTATCGTTGCCACACCATATTGCCCAGAGTCACAAAAGAATGTCATATGTCACCCCAGACTTTTCTGTCACACCAAACCGCCCCGTGTCACGCCAGACTGCCTCGTATCACACCAGACTGCCTCGTGTCACACCAGACTACCTCGTGTCACACCATACATTCCTCAGTCACAGAGCATTGGCACGTTTTCTTCTACATTATTCTGCATAAGCTGCTCGGTTTTGTCGTAATGATAAGATGTTTTCAACTTTTCATTCGTGTTTTATGTGTTGCTCATATAGCTAACAGTTACGTAGTACGTCAGTAACCTATTGGTATACGCCCAATCCCACATTTCATGCAGGGAGGAGGATGTTCTAGTTCCTTTCCATGCCCATGCATTTTACAGTTTTTTTTTATTGTTTTATTGGTTTTAATCAGATAATTCGGTGCAAGAAATGAAACATGGGGTATATTTTCTAACTTTGCTTTAAATTAGATAAAAGAAAGTTCAGCCAACAAGGACTTTAGTGACGTATTGGATTCCTATTTCAGACAGGCGTGGCTCATGGCTATTGATTAATGATGCAGCAACAGCCAAGACCTGGGCGGGCTGGGCTATAAATCTCCCACCAGCTGAATATTTTTACCAGCAGTGGGGCCAGCTTAAGCGAACAACTCTTCTTACTCGGGCTTTCGTCTCCCACTTACCGTAGTTTTATGTTAAAGTTTAATTATCAGAGGCAGATGCAACAGGTTAAACGAGAAGAGAGACAGAAGTAGGACAGCAGAGAGGTAAGGATGAAAAATGAAACAGGGATAATGTGGAATGGTAGGGAACAATTAAGAATGGAGAGGAGAGGATGGTGAGGGTGAGGGATATGAAGAAAGAGACGAAATTTGAGAGGGAAGGAGTATAGGAATATAGAATTGAGAAGACTGAAGAAATCAGGGGAAGAGTTAGGATCGACGGATGAAAGGAGGTATGGATATAATGAGGAAATGGGGAAAAGGGGCAGACAGATAGCATAGAGCTGAAGGAAAAGAATAAAGAGAGAAAAGGGAGAGATGAGTGTGTGTGTGTGTGTGTGTGTGTGTGTGTGTGTGTGTGTGTGTGTGTGTGTCTAGCTGGGGTAATACTCACTGTAAGGGATTTGAATAAACACAGGCTCATCTAATTAAAGCATCGCGTAGAGGGTCATTTAAAATATGGCCAGTGATAAAATGAAAGAAAGGCGAAATAATGAAAAAGAAGAGAGAGAAGTAAAAGAAACAAAAAAAATGGTTGAGGAAAGAAACATATGACGAAATATAATAAAAAGAGGAATGAGATAAAAGTGACTATACAAAGGTAGGTGAGGGCCCGGTTTACTAGCACGGAGTTACTACTACTTCTTGGACGACAACCACTACTACTATGCTACCACTGCCACTACTACTACTACTACTACTACTACTACTGCTACTACTACTACTACTACTACTAATAATAATAATAATATGACCGGTAACACAGCAAGAATGAGATAAGGTAAATGTCAGGCAAACGGAAACGAGAGAACAGTAGGCGAAGGACTAAGTAAAGAGAAAATTTTCGTAAGAAAATAACAGCAAAAGCGAAATTGGAGAAGTGAATAGAAGATAGAAAGGTGATTTAAATGAAGATGGCGATGAAGAATAATATAAAGATCAGGGAAAAACAGATTATGGAAGGAATCAAGAGAGAGAAAATAAAGCCAGAGACGTGCTTCCCAGGCAAGATAATGAAGAAAGGATTTACAAAGCGAGATTTACAAGGCCGGAAGGAACACTGCAGAATTGAAAGCTAAGGACAAATAATGGGAAAGACAACGATAACCAAAGAATAAATGGATGTAATGGAGAGAAAAAGATTATGGAAGAAAAGAAAAGAATGAACATTAGACGAAGAAAAATACACACAAAGGGAGAGAGAGTGCAGTTGGTGTAAAATAGAGAGAGAGAGAGAGAGAGAGAGAGAAAGAGAGAAAGAGAGAGAGAGAGAGAGAGAGAGAGAAAGAGAGAAAGAGAGAGAGAGAGAGAGAGAGAGAGAACGGTCGAAGGAAAAGATAGGGTTGAGGAAAGAATACATACAGAGAGAGGGAGTACTGAAAAGAAAAGATTAAAGGGTTACATTTAAGCGAGAAGGAAACAGATGAGGAAGGAAGAGACCTGGGATGATACAGAGGTTGAGGAAAGAGTGGAGGGAAAACGGGAAAGGGATAACGAAGTGAGGGAGAAAATGGAAAGGAATTAGAGAGATGACAGACAAGGGATCAAACTGCACAGGGCGACGGGAGAAAGGTGGGTAGGGTTGGGAGAGGCAGGACAAGGCAGAGGAGAGTAAGCTGCGAGGGTGTGGTATGGGACAAAGCAGAAAGTAGTAGGATGTGGTGGTGTGGGGTGAACCAAGGCAGAGAGGAGGGGGATGAGGTTAGGTGGGGTGAGCCAAGACACAGATGAATCTGAAGGGGTGGGGCTAGGTGTACTAAGGCAGATTGGGGCAGGATGGGACAGAGTAAGGTGGGTAGGGTTGAACAATGCAGAGAGAAGCACGGTGAGGTTGGGAGATGGACAAGACAGAGCGGAGTTCTGTGGGGCTGGATAGGTCAGTATACAGTAGAATTGGCTTGGACAAGGGATGGCAGGCTTAATCACAATGGGGTAGGGTGGTTCGGGTCAAGGCACAACAGGGTAAGGTGGGTCAAGGCGTGATGGGCATAGCACGGGTGTGTTGGGGGGGACGAGGTGGGCCAAGGCACAGTGGGATAGGGTGGATCGGGGTAAGGTTCGCCCATAGAGGTAGGAATCTATGGGTTGGCCAAATCACAGAGGGAGGGGGGGGGAAGGAGGGGGACCGAGGCATGAGAGGGTTGAGTGAAGGAGGACGAAGTGGACTGAAGTAGAGTACAGCAGGGCTGGGCAGCAGCAGGGTGTCTCCAAGTACAGCGTCTTTCATTACCACTCCGTCAGCATCCAGGCAGTGTGTGTGTGTGTGTGTGTGTGTGTGTGTGTGTGTGTGTGTGTGTTGATTATTGAGTCACGATGTTCCCTCCAGGATAAAATTTTCTCTTTTCCTCCTTTCCGAAATCATCATATTATTTTCTCGTTTTTGTTTTCTGAAAATGACTGGAGTCTGCCCTTCATTTGGTTTCACTCAGAATCTTCAGCCTTTAATTCAGACAACATTTCTTCTATTTTATTCTTGCTAATGCCACAGTGTTTATCCATTTTAAGATAGAGATCCTCAAACTATCTATCTACCTGTATACAACCAGATATTTTAATTCCGGAGGGAAAGGTCACAAACAAATCGCCCCAAAGCCATCCTGCCCCCTACCATTAGGTTGCCATCCCTTCAATACATAGTACCTTTAATCATATAACTCTCGATTCCACCCCTTCACATATCAGTAGACGTAGCCGAGAGATTTAATTAGATGGAAAAGGTTATCTGGTTGCATCGTCGATGGGAGTGGCACCAGGAGAGAATAATGGTGAGACGTTGTAGGAGATATCAGTACTGGCTTTCTCTGTTCCGTTATCCTCATCGTACTTTAAGTGGGGTGATAAAATAGGCAGACTGGGGTCAATGGAACTTATTGTGAGATGGTTGTATCGACTTGTGTTTTACAGCGTAACATAGCTTGACGGCAAAAGCTTCCTAGTTGACCCTCGTGTTATCGGGCCTTCTTTCAAACCTCTTCTCTCTCCTGCTCTCTCTCTTGTTTTATAACTGGTACCCTCCTTCCTACATGTGATATCGGACTTATATCCCCCTCTGGCTTCCGGCTAAAGTGTGTGGGCGTAATTGTGCGTAAGTATGTGCGTGTGTGTGTGTGTCGGTCATGTTTCCGGCACATGATCAGGGGTATTTGGCATTCTTGATTAGTCTAGGCAAGGGGATGCGTAGTTACTTTCTTCCAGGAGAACTCAGACATAACTACCTGTTTTACATATTGTTACCTATAGCTAAATAGTTACATACCGTAGTTACATTTAGTATTGTGTTACATATTATGCCTGCACACATCATCGTTGGCTTTTTCCCTCCACCCAACTCACTGAAACTTTCCTGATCGATCTCTCGTTCTCCATTCTCTCCACCTATCTCAGCTTTTCCCCCCAAGCACTTACGAACACTAAAAGCACTACAATGATCCCTACAATGATCCCAAACTTCCTCATTTACCTCATTTACCTGTTCACTTCTGCCTCGAATTCAGAAGGTTTAATTCAGATAACTAATTTCCATTTATTTATGTCCGTGAAATAAAATCAAACTTTCACTTCCATATGTTAAAGTGGGAATTACAACATTGGTGACTGTCTTTACTTCACTGTTCTCTCCCAGATTTGTATCACTGCCATTAGTACACCTGTTGCCTTCCTACTCAGCTGTAACTTTGTGTGTGCGTTCTCCTGTAAACTCTTGTCGTTGCCCACCACACCACGTAATTATTTCAAAACACTCTCGTTCTCTGTTTTTTTTTGTTTTTCTTCCAGTCTAGCAACGCACTCCGTGACTTCATTCCCTTTAAAGACCAGAACTAAACACTCTGCTACTAATTCCATTACTCCTGCTGAACACACACACACACACACACACACACACACACACAATCATATATCGCCCATTGCAAGTCTCAGAACACTGCAAAACCTCACATCCTACCACCACTACCTCATCTCATTACATCATGCCCTCTCTACTTTCTCAACCATAATCCTCTCTCTCTCTCTCTCTCTCTCTCTCTCTCTCTCTCTCTCTCTCTCTCTCTCTCATTCCTAACCACGTAATCATAACTGACATGCGCTCACAAACCTTATTGCAAGGGAAAGAGCTATCTATTCAGCACTGACCTTGACACACAGCTTGCTCATCTTATCCACAAGTAAAAAAAAAAATCTTAAATACGCATTATATCTGAGTGTATTGCGATTATCCAACTGTTACACTGATCCAGGGAGCTTTGTTCATCTTTTGGGAATGTTTTCATCACAGAATTTATAAAACTTGACCACAGGAAACCTAAGTCCTTCTAACTTCGTTCCCTCCTGCCACTCCAAGTCACGCCACCTCATGTAATCCTACACTTTATCCTTCTATTTTCGGCAAAGTTACAGGGAATGGCTGTGCGCGTCGTTATCAACGCCTTATTGCTCACTCAGTTAACAAGACAAGAAATGCTGTTTATGCCACTCCTCAGTCCTTACACTCTTTCTTTATTACTTTTTTCTCCCTTCCTTCCCCAGTCTTCTCATACCAGCCTCCTTCCTTCGCTTGCTCCCTTCATTCTCCCGCCGACAAAATTGTTACATAACAGTAGAGTGGAAGAAGTAGAACTGAATTTGTGTGTGTGTGTGTGTGTGTGTGTGTGTGTGTGTGTGTGTGATGAAAAATAGCCAGGTCTAATACATCCACATAGTTTCTGCGATTCAGTGAAAAGTCGACCTGAATTCAAAAACGGATATATTATGTGATTAGTCTAATCAATATGCCCGAGGAACGTTGACAAGAAGTTTATTAATCTCTCTCTCTCTCTCTCTCTCTCTCTCTCTCTCTCTCTCTCTCTCTCTCTCATCTGACTGCCACCACAACACTCGATTGCCATGACAACACCCTACTGCCACCACAACACCCCACTGCCACCACAACACCCTACTGCCACCACAACACCCGACTACCACCACAACACAGACTGCCACCATAGTACCCGACTGCCTCCACTCCACCCGGATAAAAGAAGCAATTAACGAGGCAGCTTGCTTCGCTAAAATTTCAGTTTCTCATTGACCCAACTTGGCAGAGGCAACGCGGGAACAGATGTGTAACTTCGCTGTTCTGGGAACTGGGTCGAGTTGAAAGGAGGTACAGTACGTGTGTGTGTGTGTGTGTGTGTGTGTGTGTCCTGAAAAACTACACTATAAGTCCGCTCTCCTCGACGTTTTCCAGAAAGCCAGATGTGACAAGCGGCCACTAACACGGCTTTTGAGGGTCTACCCCAATTATATTTTTCCTGAGGTTACAATTTTTAGTTTTTGTGGTTTTTAGGTGAGGAAGCTGAGTACCAAGTATGAGAAATTAGTTTATTAAATCAACATGCATAGACATGTTTTAAGGCCGTGGGAGGAAGTTGTATGCGTTCTTTTGATATTTAAATTAATGATTAAGTGTTGACAAAAAAAAAAAAAAAAATCAGATTTGCCTTACCATGAAATAATTTGCGCATGTATAGCAACCATTAACTCTGTCATCTTGTATTTGGAAAATATAACATACATTTCCATTAACGACAGTCTTAACGTTTAGCGGCAAAATATCTCACAGTTTTGAAGATGTTTTTACATCGTCTTGGGAATGTTTTCATATTTTGTAATGTTTTCCAGCGATCTTCGGGAGATTTTGTATTTAATAACATTTTACCGTTTTTTAAAGCAAGTTTAGCGATATTTGTGACTGGATTTGGCAGTTCTATAACTTTACTATTGGACTCACTATGTAGTAGCGAAAATATACTAAATCTTACTGACGAATAAACTCAACTTCCTCCAGTCTTTGTACAGCCAATAACTTGCTTCCTCGTCAAGATTACATTCTCATTTCTATTACTTTCATAATCTACCACAACATTGACCTCTCAGCATCACTTACCACCACAGGAAGAATATCGACTAATGTTTTCTGGAACCAGTAGCCTTTTCCGTGACGCTGCGAAATAAAATTGACTGCAGAGAGATCGTTTTTGTGTGGGAATGCATGAACAGCCATCACAAACAATCAGTTAGAGATTCTTCGATTCAGACTAGCACTCCTTCAGAATTTCTATCCCTAATACCTTCTTCAAGCAGGCCAAGTAGGCCTATGCATGTTTAAATTAGGGGAAAAAATACAAGCCTAACCTAATGTACAAGCCGTATACTTCAGGCAAGGCAAGTATAAATGTTGAAATTATATATATATATATATATATATATATATATATATATATATATATATATATATATATATATACTGTAGTACTTCAGGGACAAATATACAAACGAAAGTAATAATATAACCTATGTTAAAAACTGTATGTTTCAAGCAGGCCAAAAATACATACTAACATACTACATACGACGGGAAATACTGCACATGCAAGTATGTGTAAATAAATTCTTACCTCCATTTAACAGGCAAAGTTCAGGGTATTCTTCCTTGACTGATTCTGCAATGTAATTGAAAGTCTCTTTTCGCAACTTCGTCTTATGAAAAAGTGCATTTCGTGGATCCCACAGATATCTCCTCTGCCTCACATGCTCGAGCAATGAGCCCTCAGAGGCACGGCACCAAAGTATTTTCTCCATTATGTTGGTCTTTTGTGATTAGTGATTCACGTCCACAACTCTCACTGGCGAGTCACAAACCTTTGTTTATGTATACTGCACAGTCTGTAATGAGTACCAAGGAAAAAATGATTGATTTTGTGAATCTTTGTCCTGTTAACAAGTGATTACGTAAATAATAAATCTCCAAAATACCATTTAAGAACAGGTTTTCGTATTAATTTAAAAGCTTTTGAAAAATGTTCTCACAAGTATACTTACAAAGGTCAAGACGGTACTTATACTGCGTCTGCCACTCTACACATTCGAATGTATTTATAATTATTCAGCATTAGAAAGAAAAATAACTCTTCTATTGCCTTTAAAAAGTCATAGGTGAAGCACGCGTGGCCACTTTGAAAACCAGTGTTGCCGAAAATCGGCAACACGAGACGAGCAGGACCGAGTTGTCAAAATCTCAGCAATTTTAGCCGAGTTTTCGCCGAGTTTGCTGAGTTGGTTTTGCCGGCAATTTCCGCCAGGGAAAAACGCCTGTATGACCGCGCCTTTACTCTTTACTGTTGCATCTGATTCTTTGAGATTGTTTTATAATATCAACTTTGCTTTTACAAGTTAATTATTTATCTTTTTTCTTCGTCAGTTGCTTCATCTAGATCGTAACATCATCTTTCTAGTCCTGGTACTATCTCTCTCTCTCTCTCTCTCTCTCTCTTGCTAAATCTTTCATTCACAGCACACCAACACGGGACATTAGGTATATATATATATATATATATATATATATATATATATATATATATATATATATATATATATATATATATATATATATATATATATATATATATATATATATTGTATATAAGAATTACGAAGGGTTGCATGCTGTTTGTCATAGCCGTGTATACAGCACTAATGTAACTCGTGTACTGTCAGCTTTAGTGCTGGGTAGCTCTGCCGTACCGCCTCTGTACCGCCTCAAATAACTGGAAATCGTCCCCATCCAATTTCTGGTGCAGCCATGCTGCCTCCCTCAACGTGTTTACACGGTCAGTCCTGTCATTACGGACGGACCTCACCGGATGCCATCAGCATACTCAGTAATATATATATATATATATATATATATATATATATATATATATATATATATATATATATATATTCAGAAGGTCGAGTGGAAAATTTAAAAGATAATGAATTAATGGAAAACAGAGAGAGAGAGAGAGTAAATTTTTTGCTGAAAATGTTATATTTCGTTAGAAACTTTTATCACGGAAATAGATCACCTATTCTCTTCTCATGGTTGCTTTTTTTAACTGTCTTAAGCCTCAGTTATAAACTTGTTCATTTAGTGTCGGTTTTTTTATTTTATATTTCGCTTTCTTCATAATTTTGTTTTTCTTTCGTGGCTAAGGCATAGGTAGCAAGTCACACAAGGGTATCTCCCACCTTTACTTGCATCGTTGCCACACCAGGCTATCCCGCGTCACACCAGGCTGTCCCGCGTCACACAAGATTGCCCCATGTAACACCAGACTGTCACACGTCACACCATATAGTCCTGAATCACAGCTCACTGCCTCGCCTTCTCCTGTATAATCTCTCTGAAACTGATCGGTATTGTCGTAATACATTCCCACTCGTTTTCTGTCGTACTGCTCGAAGAGCCAGCACTAACGCAGTACTTCATTAATCAACGGCCATATCCTCAGTCCCACATTTCATCTAAGAAGAAAAGTGATTCACTTTCCTTTCCTTGTCCATGTATTTTAATGTTCTGCGCTGTCCTTTTGGTTTCATACAGGCAGATAATATGATATGGGAATAATAGGGGAGCGCAGTGATAGTTCGGCCAGGAGGATGGTTCGGCCACTAGCCTTCCTGAATAATGTAGGGGACCTAGATCATTGAGATTTCACATGAAGTTGCGTGATCTTGCCGACAAATGGCACATGTGTTTTTGTTTTGGTTGGCCGGGAAACAGCATCATCAGGTTAGATTTTATGATTTTTCATGACCCCTATGTACTTTTTCGGTGATCCAACGTAAGCAGTAGCTCCATTAATACTTCAGGGTTGTTATCCATATATAGTGCAAATATCATTTATTGTCTATAGGTGACGTGAGAGTAGATAACACTCGAACAGCTTATGAACTCTGGGTTTCGGGGCGCCATGTGTACATCTTTATACATGGGGGATGATTCGGCCACTTGAAGTGAGGGATGGTTCGGCAGGGTTGCAAGGTGGCCAAACCTTCTCTCATAATTATCTAATGAGTTATTTTCTTTATTTAACAATTTTTTTCTATCTATCTATCTATCTATATACCTAGGCTGCTTCCCCCAAGGAAAGGGAGGTAGCCGAGACAGGACGACACACTCCCCATTTACTCATCCATTCAAACACATTCATTCGCATCTTAGCCCCAAAGGAGAGAACGGACAGATCCTCACCGCACCACACCGCACAAGGGTCAACTGCGTAATGCAATCAGTGACATCTGCAGCAGGGCCCGACAGCAGAGCTGGTTTACCCCTGCCACATCATAACAGACTCATCCCCTTACCTTTTTTTTATAAAATTACATGTTCTCTCTCTCTCTCTCTCTCTCTCTCTCTCTCTCTCTCTCTCTCTCTCTCTACTTTCCCTCAGAAATTGATGAAGCTTCTGTTTCAAGAACCGCTATAATTGGAGTATTACCTGAACCAGTTTCACAAAGCACTAAGGGAAGGCAAAGGTATTACAACTTTGGATTTTTGTTTCATTGGATTTAAAATGCGTTAAGAGTAAACAGCTTTCATTTGACTCGGATATTTTCTTTCACAAAATTATAGTTTTATTTTATCTGAGATAGGCAAGAGTAGAGTCATTTAATTTCATTATAAGGAGATTGTTTGTTCCTTGTTTCATTAAAAGGAGATTGTTTAGGTTAAAATAAATCCAATAAATCATGTCAGCACAGATGAAAATTTGATTCTTAATTTTCCTACTGTATTTAATTCCTTAATTGAGCCCCAGAGGCAAGTGGCCAAATCATCCCACATGGTGGCCGAACCATCCAACGCCAGTGGCCGAATCATCCACACCATGAGGGATGGTTCGGCCATTTTGGAGACCTTAAGAGTTTGGATTACTGCCAAGAAATGACGTAAGTTTAAGAACTGACAATAGGACACAAAAGAGCCAAAAGATGTGGCTTCCTCTTGGAATAAGCAGATTTTAAGAATTTCTTAAACTTTATTTATTATGATTTTTTTTCGAAAAAGTGGCCGAATCATCACCGCCCTCCCCTACCTTGCCTAAAAACTGACAGTTCAGACGACAAACACCGTAGTGACACATTGGTTTCCCATTTCAGACAGCCGGGGTTCAAGGCTGTTGAATATTGACAGTAAGAGCCGAGACCTGGGCGGACTGGGCTATAAATCTGCCACCACTGCCTTAACTTCGCCAACAGTCGGGCCACCTTAAACCAACAACCCTTCACACCCGAATTTTTAGTCGCTCACCCACCATAGTTATATCTGAAAGTTTGATCATTAGCGGCAAATGGGGTGGGAAGAGGAGACATAAGAGGAAGGTGGGGAGTGAAGAATGATGAAAGAACTGGGGAAGGTGTGAGCTGGAAACACTGAGGAGGAGAGGAGACACAATGGTAAGGGGTGGGAAAGAAGAGGGTGTTAAAGTCTTCTACTTTTGTTTTGAGGTTTACATAGTCTGCTCTCTCCCCTCTCTCATTCTCTCCCTATTTCCTCTATCCTGCCGTCCGTCTCTTTGAATTCCATTTTCTCCTTCCTTCTCTCTATCCCTCTCTTTCCTCGCTTTGCTTTCTTAATCTCTCTCCTCTCTCCTATCTCATTTCAACCTATCTTTCTTCTCAAGCCCCCCCTGCTTCCTCCGTTTATCCTCTTTTGTCTTGCTAACCTTCTTGTCTCCCACTTTTTATTTTGTTCATGGTATCTTCCTCTTGCTCTCGGGCGCTCTCCGAGTTTTACACCCTTTCTCTTTCTTCCATTGTATCTGCACAGTTGATTTCACCCTCCACTCTCCTCCTTTTCCCCCCTCTTCTCACGTTTATCTGTCCCAGGCTTTTCTTGGTCTCCTCTCATTCATGTCCTTCTCTGTTTCCGTATTTCCTCCGTCTGTCCATCAGTCTCCTCTCTATTATTTCCTTTTCCACCATATCATCCTCCCATCAATCATTCCCTTTATAGCTGTTGTCTCCTACTATTTCCCCCTTTCTCTCCTATTCCTTCCTGTGTCTAGGCTACCTTCCCTCTTTGCCTCATTTTTTTTTCTTTTTCTTCTTTCAATTTCTGTTCCTTCTATTTTATTTCTCTTTTTTCTTTTATTTTCACCTGTCTTCTTTCCTATTCTCTCTTTACCTTCACCTTCCCTTTATTCTATCGTTCACTCTCTCGAAACTCACTTCGCCCCTATTTTCTCGGCCCCGATCCCGTCCCCTTTATAACACAGCGACGGAAGTCACCTGAACACTGCAACCAAAGCTTTTCCAACCCCCTGCCGTTTGTTTAGCCACCCTTCTTTACGGTGGCTGACGATTTTCCTTTTTTTCCCTAACTCTTTCTGGCTCTGTCATTGATTTCATCCGGAACGGGGACCAGCGGCTGAAATCTAAAAGCTATACACCCCCTCCCCACATTTAATCCAACATCCATGACATCACTTTCATTCAAAACATTACAATTATCAACACTGGTTGCATCAAAATAATCCCCACAACTCCTGTTCTCTCTGAAACTAGTCCTCTTTCTCACAAAACATAGGCACACAATCCGGCTTAACAATTCATTCATTCGGTGTCAGCCCCACAACACAGCTAACCACATAATCACCAAACAAGAATTACTAGATCTTCTTCAACAGCATCCCACTTCTATTTATACTAGAGATTAGGAAACATTTAGATGCTCATTTCACATTAATGACAATGCAATACCTCGACCAGAACACAATACTACAAGCCCCCCTACCCTAGACATCCAACCATCAGAGGAATCTTTCAATAAAGCTGATCGAATTCACGTAATAAAGCTTAGATGAGGACGCGACCAAGCTGTCCTTAATTACAAGCTTTGATAAGGGTTGTTTAGCTTGTAGAAAAAGCCTTTACATTACACACATACCGGAGCACTGAGCTACACATGATGCCTTGGGGGTGCGCTTACGTGTGGTCAACGTGTCTAGTCGGCTAGACGGGGGCTATACAACAACAACAACATCAACACCACCGCCAACAACAACAAATATGAGAAACTGTGGTAGAAGATGGGGTAGTTGGTGAGAAGTGTTACATGTGTAGTATTTTTTTTGTTGAAGCGTCCGTCCATTCCACATGACATCAGACATCCCATCAATAGACCTGTCTTTAGTGATGCTTCAGAAGGAGTATGGTGTGGGTGGAGGAGGTCACGCCCTCATTCACATTTCAGTAATTTATATATACAACATCCACCCAGCTTGCCTCTTTACTTAGTATTATGTATTTGTAATCACACACACACACACACACACACACACACACACACACACACAATAAAAGAAATCGGAATAAAATCATGCAACAATAGATTACAGACCTTGGAAAAGAGACATGATTGCTATGATTTCTGCAATGCCAACTTGTTAAACATCAACATTGCAGATTCTCCAGTTCCTGAACCTCACTCTGAAGTTACATTTGAGACGAACAGTGTACAGCCTAAAGGAAGATCATCCCCAGCTATACACTATCTGATTCCAATGAACACTTGTTTCTGATTATAATTATTGAAGGATCCCACACTTGTCCTACATGTGAGTCATGATGGTCTCTTGCTTACTCGTATTTGGTAATTTTCTTCTACACTAAATGTCAGTGTGAATACTCCCATTACCTAAATTAACAAATTCATTTCATTTTCTTAGTATAGAGAGGATATACAGCTTGAGTAATATATGCTATATTTCTTACTTCTATGTAAAAAAAAAAAAAAGTTTACATAATACTGAAAGTGTAATTAATGCTAAACACTTTTCTGCATAAAGTTAATAAATTAAAGTACTGTTTCAAAAAGCAGTATTCAGCAAGGGAAAAAAAATAGTTAGCCATATTTCCCAAGAAAGATGACAGAGATAATTTACGATTAACACAGTAGCTAACAAAGAGACCAGTTTTATAATTTGACTGCTTGATGTTCTTGCCCTTCGCCAACCAAGTCACGATGAGGAGAAGCGACACTAACACCCCTGCCCCATACACTGATACCCCTGCCCCATACACTGACACCCCTGCCCCATACACTGATGACCATTACGACCCTGTCCAGAGGCTTGGAGGGCGCTTGCACCAGCGGAATGGTATTGAAAATTATGCTGAAAGTTGTCTTCTTTTAAAATACAGCCTTGGCCACGATAGCGCACCACATACTAAGAATATAACCGTGTGTTCATACTTTACTAAATGAATAAGAGGGGTGTTTCCTTCTGTTGAGCCATTCTACTAATTTATTGTTGTAGTAGTAGTAGTAGTAGTAGAAGTAGTAGTAGTAGTAGTAGCAGTAGTAGTAGTAGTAGTGGTAGTCCTACATTGGGTAACGAGACTATCCCTCGATTACACCTTCTTTTGCAAAATGTAACCCAAGACTGAAAGTCTTACACACACACACACACACACACACACACACACACACACACATATATATATATATATATATATATATATATATATATATATATATATATATATATATATATATATATATATATATATATGAAAAATACGGCACCATACCTTAAGGAAATATCTTACCGCAATTTCGTACCATACTGTTTAACAAAAATAAAACGTCCCGCACCAATTTCCGTTCCATACCCCACCGTATCGCCAGTATTGAATAACCGGCCGTCTGGCCTGACCCTCCATGTCATACAAAGCACCCGTATTCGAGATTGATGGACGTTGGAAATACCCATACTCCATCCAGTGAATATAATATGTGACCGCCGGCCTGCATCGTTCCTCACTAGGTCACTCACACACACACCACAAAGCCAGATAGAAGACGGTGTGTGTGCTGGGCAATCCCCAGGCCCTGTCTTCCCCCTTACTATTTTTTAAGTCAGCCCATACCCCACTGACCGGGCTAATGTATGGCCCGGCCTACACTATAGGTGCAAGAAATCTGTAAACGAACGAACGAACGAACGAACGGGTCACTCAGCACTCAGGAGAGGGGTCCTTGTCCTGGGTGCTCTGGCCACAACATAGCGGGTGTGGTGGATGAGGAAATGTAAACGCATTGGTTTTAATTTGACAAAGATCCCAAATCCTTCCGCTCAGTTATAGCCGTGCATTGTTATATTCGAGGATCGGTTTGACTGGTAACCAAGGAGACGCATTCATCCCTAATGACAGGCTTGTCCAGTTCCATGCAACCACGACTTAGCATTCAAGTTGTAGGTGTGCCTTTGTTCCGTCAGATGAAATAAAACAGACTATAGTAACTCTCACGCCGTGGAGGAAATAGAGTGACCTAGCCAGCTGGCCTTAGTGCTGACACTTCAAAAACAAGCTCCTTCCCCTCTGACAGCTGGAGAAGGGCAGGGAGAAGTGGTGGGGCTAGACAGTAGAAGTGGAAAGGGAAAGAATGCAGCAGGAAACGTAAAGCCGAAAAAGGTGAAGGTGGGGGAAGTATTAGGCAAGAGAGTGGGAAGGAAATAAAGGGAACCGGGGGACACAACACCAAGACTAAGGTGAAAAAAGGAAGGAGGGATGTGGGAGATGGTAGGGAAAGAAAAATTATGAAAAAAAAAAGTAAAAGATGACATCATTTACAGCAACGATGAAGAAGATGCAGGAAGGGAGGATGCAATATAGTATGAACGAACTGGCAAAAATAAGTTCAAGGTAGCACAACTAATATATCAGAGTCGTCATTACTATCATAAGCAGAATCATCATCATCATAATCATCATAACTGGGATCATCATCACCTAAAACGCCATCATTATCACCACTGTATATAATAACGGTAGGTCAGATGAGATTTCTTGTCGCACTGGTAATGAATACACTCAGCTGGGATATTTGGCGTTGCCGTTATTTGTGTAGGACGAAAATTAACATCTCCAAGTTACTGGTGTTCCGAAAATAGTGGTAGCTGTGGTGGTGGTGGTAGTTGTGATGGTGATGATGGTAGTTCTGGTGCCTTACTCTGTAGTTGTGAGACATGAAGTGGCGAATTGACTCCTGCGGGATCATGGGATACAGCTGGTAGGCCTACGACCGGCTACATAACGAGCGAGTACTCTGATAAGGCAGGAACACATTTGCCCCTAAACATGTGATAGCCACGAGGAAAGGAGGCTCAGGGGTCCATCCAACGCTCAGACTCGAGTACTACAGCAGTTCTAACCCGGTGCTTCGTTTCATCTCGTCGATCACATGTTTCGAGCAAGTGTGGACGCACACTTAGATTGAATCAAGGCCTATTTCCCACATGTTACTTCAGCGCTAACTCTGTTCACAGTGTCATCGCTAAGAGAGTTAATCCAGAGTTGAGACCAATGGGAAGACCACAGAATTCATGGCTAGAGCAGGCTGACTATTCATGTCGACAAATACTTTGATGTGGAAGAGTAGCTGCCTGGAGGGTTGCACCAAAGGACCCATGTGGGCAGTCGGAGGCTGAGTGAGGCTATGCGGGCCACGGCGTTTGCTCTCCCCATGATGACGTTGAGACATGCTGATAATTCATTTGTACCGAGAGGTTTATAATAGGCAATAAGTGATTAAAGCATTTACTACCATAAGGATATACAGCAGACTGGTGTAATTATCTGTATTACTATGGTCAGTATGTGCAATGGCCACATGTTTGCGGTGTTTCGAAGCTAAAGATAGCAAGTGATAAGCAGAATATGATTACAAGCACTGGGTTTAATTGCTTAAAAACGTGACAAAAGTTTTACTGCCAATAGACGATAGGCGTTGATCTATCTATCTACCTGTACACTAAGCTGCTTCCCCCAAAGAAAAAGAGGTAGCCGAGACAGGACGACACACTACCAATTTTCTTATCCACGCACACACACATTTATTCGTATCGATAAGTAGATAGAATGTGATCAGAATACCCAGGAAAAGTTTTCTACATAGATATGGGAATTACTGAGTACCTAATAGTAAAGAACAGTACGTCTAACATTTCACACTGCATTAGAGAAAACTACACGTCTAACTAAAAAGCAGTATGTCGGTAGGGCAATCTACTTCTGCCCAAACAAAGAAAAGGGGATTAAACGGGAAACCTGAAATACTGGCTTTTTTATTTATTTTTTTTTTTTTTAAGGAATTAGTATTGTTGCTGATTCAGGGGTGAATTTATAGTAATTATACTGACATTTCATACACTACGAAAGTTTGCAGATCTTTATTCGAAGTGCTTGATTTTCCACGTCATAACTGCAAGAAGAAACCAGCTACCTGTTTCTGACACATTTATTTCCCTACTGTTTTTCTTCTGTTCTTATTGTCAAGTAATATATCGTTTTTGTAATGAACAGCAGTTTTAATGCTGACTTAAATAAAAAAAAAAAAAAAAAAAAAAAACGTGCAGAAGCACAATTTAACATATTCATCAGCAGTACTACAATAGGGGGGGGGGGGCTTTGTTATGATATCTGCTGTACTTCGAAATAAAGCATATTCTTAGGGTCACTGAGCATTGTATCAGTCTAGCAGAGTTTGTTTCCATCCTTACTAACTACATAAAAGTTCTATCTTACACCAGCCAGTTTAAGGTATGCTAGGCTGCAGGGTGGTGGTGCTGGGTGTGTTGGGGTGAGGTGGGGTGTAAGGGAGACTGGGGTGTAAAGGAGACTCTCGTGGTTCCTCAGTGAGACGGAACTGCAGGAGGATGACCAGGTAGGTGGCGACGAAGCTGAAGATCTGAAACACAACGACACACATTAATAATACCCTTAGGCTCCGGAGACCTCCTCTCAGTTGAATAATGTTTTGGGAGAGAGTACTAGAGCTGACCCTACCGTGGAAGGGTTAACAGATAGCCGTAGTAACACTGAGGCTTTTATTCCTCACTTGGCTAAATAAATTCATCTGGCATTACCTTGAATACAGTACTAACGTTCTCCCGACCATCTGAGGAAGGATTGTGTTCTGGATATATCTCTACCATCATCATCATTATCATCATCATCATCATCCTTTCCCAGTGGATAGGATACGAGAAGAGGACCACACGTAAACATAAGAGCTTCCGACATGGCACTCAGTTTAAATGGAGCACTCATCAGGCTTTTTCTCGCGTTACATACAGTTGTTCACAGTATTCTGGGTGTTTCATGCCCTCACTCACTAAACTCCGGGATTATACTCTTCCTAATGATACTGTGGATACGGAGAGTGTTTAGGTGTTTATAGCAGGGGTTAGTTATTTTTCTCAGACAGAAATTATTTCGTTGCTGTTTGTAACCCCCACTGGAACCCTTTGGATTAGGTAACCTGCTTTGAGTCACTTCATTGGGGCTCATATTTAGTGTCTAATAATAATAATGATGATGATAATAATAATAATAATAATAATAATAACAATAACAACAAACATCTTTATTTCTGGTCCTACTGCGTCCTTTCACTATTTATAATGTTATGCTCTGTGCCCTTTGACGTGTTTTCATGTCTGTTGTGGTTGGGGTTAGGCTCCAGCTTGGGTCAGTATAGTTCATTGTCGTTGTAATGAACTGCCTATAGACTTTTGCCATAGATTCTTTTCGCTTCCGCAAGTAGTGACTTTGATCGTTTTCAGGACATGGAGTTTATATGTCTTTCCACTGATGCTATTTGTATTTTGACAAATGGTCATGAGTCTGTTCAAAGTATTTCCTTTAACTTTTGGGTGTTTTTCCAGTGAGGGTGAATAATTATGAAAAGAGATTTATTGATATGTGAGTGAGGAGGATAAGTGTTGGTTTTGTAGATAAAGCGATCACTCTATTTTGTCTCAGTCAGTTACAGTGGGTGTAGGTAATGTTCGCACTGGCTTGCTGTTCGTTGAGTTTTGCAGTGCTGCGAAACTGAATTAGGTAATTGGCATAAGACAGAACCGTTATTGAATGAAGAGGACTTGGTAGGACGTGGAGGATAATGTTAAACTGTGTGAATGAATGAACTAAACCTGTTGGAGATCGATGGCTGGCATTATGAATTTGAAAATTGCCTGGGCCTGTCTGCCTGAGAAGTTGGCCAGCCATTTCTTATCGTCGTCCTTCATATGTGTAGCCAATATTTTACTTGTTAAGGTATGTGTTTGTATCGAAAACTATTTTCTGTCGTTTTCAGTGTAGCTCTTGATGGAGTCTGCGCCTTGTTGAAGTCGTCTAGGATGAGATGGGTCAAGTTGGAGATGTGTGTGGTGGTTTGTGTTTACTGTAGGTCGTGATCCTTTTGCGAGTCAAGTAGAGGGATATGGGAATGACGTTGTTTTTTATTATTCTTTCCATGATTTTGGGTGGTGTACAGATCAGCGTTTTTGTTCTACAGTATATGATGAAATACTACTGTACATGTTGGTTTTTCTGACATGAATAAAAGGATAGGTGGGGGCGCTCACCATCCACTCACCCGATGTAGTGCTGCTCTCGGGTGTCTGCCCTTTCCCCTCCATCCTTCTTTCCTTCCATTCTCTTCTGTCTTTCTTTCCTTCATTCTTTCCTTATCCTTCTGCCTACGGGAACTTTACATTCCCTCTTCTGTCTTTCTTTCCTTCATTCTTTCCTCTTCCTTCAGCCTGTGGGTGACTCTACACTGAGTGACAAGTCAAATGGTTTCCTGTACACCAGGAAACCATTTTCTACGCTGGGTGGTAACCATATAACCAAATTTTGGCGTCTGGTGGTTTAGTGGGTAATTACTGCACTCCAATCGGATTGAGCCGGAGTGGTTGGGGTTGACTGCTCATGTTATACCACTTAGGGATGAGTGAGGCTGGTCACTCTCATCTTAAAAGTCAGGACCAACTGCCTAGCCCCGGGTTCCTACGCTCCTCATGGAGCAATGTAGGATTGGATGATGGATGGATGGATGAATAAAAGGATGGTAACTGCTCTATTCCTCACATCAGGGATATGTCGCGTCATGTGAATGTTTGAAATATGGCCGGTCCTGCTGCTGTGGTGTATTTTTTATCATTTGTTAGACTTTTGTGAGATGAAGTGAAATGTCTGCGTTTCCTTCATATTATCTGTCAATTGCTTTTGAGGGTTAGTGTTTGTGTGTATCTGGTGCGTAATACGTAATACGGTTGTTTACGTGTCCCTTCATAACAGGGATCCTTCCATCGCTGTTCGGCAAGACTTCATGAACTGGTGGAGGTTCGTTTGGATGTGTGGGCGTTTTAGTTTTCCAGAATCTGTCACTTCTTATCTTCACAGCGTTTTTCCATTTGTCTTACATGCCTGTTTTGATCAATTCAGTACTGGTGGTAATTTGGTTTTGCAAGAATTCTACTTCTGATGGATTCAGATGAATTTTCCCCTTCAATCTTTTTCTTTCCATGATGAGTTGTTGATAATTCAGTTTTGCAAGAATTCTAATTTTGCTGGATTCAGTTGAAGTTTTCCCTTCATTTTTTTCCTTTCCTTGATAAATTGTTCTGTTTGAAGGAAAGAGTTGGGGTTTGAAGTTTCTGGTGTTGTAATTCGGGATACATTGTTTGCTAACAGTTGTATGATTCTGTTCAAGGCTGTGTCTGCTTTGTCAGTGCCTGGGAAAAGAGTCCAGGATGAAAGTTTTAAATGCTTGTTCTTCGTCTTGTGTTAATCATATCCAAGTAGCCTACTTGAAATTTGTGAATGCCTGTACTGTTTCTGATTTTTTTTTTTTTTTTTTTTTTTTTTTTTAATGCAAGGAAGCAGGAAGCAAAGGCCAGGAGCCTCCAAATTGTTCCTTCAAAGAAAAACAAAAATAAGACAACAGAGAGGCAACTTCAAGATCCATTCATTTTACTGTGTGTAAGAGGATTCTGGGGAGGCGGTCGGATGTAAGGCCGTGAACTATTTTCCAGGAGCTTCGATTGGCTAGTGTAGAGGTAATTAAAGTGAGATTCGGGAAGGAAACTTTCTAATTAGGTCTGTATTGAAGTCATGCTGGTGTTTGGTGGTTGCTCAAGGTTTTCAGGTCGTTCTTGAATGACGATCTCTTGGTTGTCCTGTGCCTCAGTATTTACCCACAAGCTCCCCATATGCCACAGAATATCTTTATTGTATTTCTTAATTTTCCTGCCACACCATGCATACCTAACACCTTCCGTAGTGCTCTCCTTTCACTTCGTCATACGCCTTTTCAAGATCTAAGTGTATTTTTACATATTATGGCCCTTCCCACATGCTTCCCTAGTGTTTGCCTTACTGCCAATATTTGACACATATCTCACGATGATGATGATGATTATAATGATGATAATGATTATAATGATGACCATGATGATAATGATGATGGTGGCGGTGATTCCAGTAATACTCACATCCAGAAGGCGAGCTCTTGCCAGTGTGAAGAGTCGACACATTCGGAACTCAGGCCACTCAGTCACCACCTCCAACACCTCCCGAATCTGCACCAAATATACCTGTGCTTAAATCCAGGTCATAATGAAGGATTATTTTACATTAAGTAGTAGCAGCAGCAACCCTGACTCCTCTGAATGTGAAGCTGGTGGACTGCAGGATAAAGTTGCTCTCTTCGTGCAGTCCACCATCCTTCTTTTGAGAGAGAAGGAAGTAAGTGGGGGACATTTCAATAATCAGGCAGTGGAGTCACAACAAGAAGTTCCTGTCCGACATTAGTTTTGCTGTGAAAGCAGTGAAAGGGAAATGGCAGAAGATATTTGGTAAGACCCTGCTGTACATGAAAATAACCTTTCTATCATATTCCTGTCGTAAAGAAAACGGATTTATTTATGATAAAGAAAACGATACGCAGAATTTTCTCCTGTCAAAAGAGAGTTGAGCAAAAATGACGCCAAGACAACATCCCAGGGAAACTCAAGAGGAAAAACTGGATATCACAGGTGGTAGGAAAGACAGATTAAATAATTCAGTGTAAGAGCAAGCAAGAGTCATTATCTATCTACAGTGAATGACTGGCTTAATGATGATGTTACTGATTCCAAGCTTACAAAATAAACCCTTTGAAAGAGTTCGCAATTTAACAAGAAACTGAAGTGTTTATTGGAAGGTGATGCGCCCCTCGTCTTGAGTTCTTACAGAGTGACGACTTACAGATATGATAGTTATGTTGCAACCATCTTATTCCTGTTCCCTTTAAAGGTGTATAGAAACGCACAGCTGAAATTTGTATAGGTAAATAAGGGTATCTATAACCAGTGTGCAGCGAACTAGTCAGGCATTGTTTGTTTCACTGTTCTTGCAAATGTAATCTTCAGCTTAGTCCTACAGACCACGAGGCTTTTACTTCATATTAACCCTAAATGCCAGCCAGGAAATTGCGGGGAAATTAATATACGGTAATCAGCTCTCGTGCATCTCCTTGTTAATTAGGTTTGTGGCCAGAATTTTCATTGTCAAGCTCCTTGGTTTGGTTATGGGTATAATATATGCCATGGAGAATTACAATATATATCTAATCTCTCTCTCTCTCTCTCTCTCTCTCTCTCTCTCTCTCTCTCTCTCTCTCTCTATGTATGTATTGTTACGGAACAAAGAAAGATAATGTACACTTTAAGTGAGAATGCTAAAAATCACTACTGTCCCGTAAAGTTCCAGGTTCAAAACAAAAGAGTTAGGTAAAATTACAAGTTAAAGTTTAATGCTCAAACTAACAACAAAACATTCAGGACTCATAAGGATAATGTAATGGCAAATAAACAGGTTAAATATATGGTTAACTGCAATAGCCTCTATTAACACGAAATTAGCAAGAGTAAATTTATCTAAGTCAGCCCTGATAAAATGAGATACCAGATAATACTCAGTGAATGCCAGATAAATAATTACAGATACAACCTATTATCAAAAATGACTGACATAAAGAACCCCACACGAATTACAAAAACTTCACTAGGTCCACAAATTAAACTTATGCTATACAGTACAAGAAAAAATGCAATAACAGTTATACTCAAATTACACACAGCTGCTAGATGGTTGGAGACTTCTTGAGCACTCACAATAATAATATCTGTACAGGGGAGGACAGAGATGTGAACAAAATGAGGAGCAGATCTAAGTGGCAATGATGCAGAGACTGAGCTCATTATATAGGAGCCAGGAGAGCTTGATACAACTTGTAATAAGGACGCGCAAATGAAGCCATGGGGACATAGAGTTGACAATCCCGCTCTGGACAACAGAGAGAACGACTTACTCTACTATAACGGTAGAAGGGGGGGACTGAGGCAGAACACGCTCGTGATCAAACATGCAGCAACTGTGCGTTAAAATTAGACAAAGGATGATGAAATCATAGGCTATGTAACACCTCCCCACAAAGAAAAAAGAAATTTACAAAGGAAATTTCTTATTACTCTAAAACAATCTGTACATGGCATTACAGAACATGCAAATGTCTTTCCTAATGTTACAAAACATGAGATCTCCCTAGCACGTTCAGTCATAGGTACTTGCCAGTATCCCTTTAACAAATCAAACTTACTTATGTACCTAGCCTTTCCGATCTTGTCTATGCAATCTTCCACGCGAGGGAGAGGGTAAGTGTCTGTTTTGGTTATCTAATTAACACGTCTGTAGTCAATGCAAAGCCTCTGTGACCCACCTGGCTTAGGGACTAGAGTGACAGGAGAACTCCACTCGCTCTGACAGGGCTCAATCATCTTGTGGTCCAACAGGTAGCCAAGCTCCTTCTGGATGAGAGGAACTTTCACTGGGTTCACACGGTAAGGAGGCAATTTAATTGGCTTTGCGTCTCCAACATCGACATCATGCATCAACACAGTGGTTCTTCCTGGAGTAGCACGGAACACTTGCGGGTACTCCTGCAGTAATGCCGAAAACTCCTGCCTTTCCTTGGGAGGTAGATGAGAAAGCTTAGTCTGGAGATCATTCATGATATCAGGATTCTTCCCCAAACTATCACTCAGGCTCATACTGCATGGGAGAGCTTCACTTGCAGACTCGGGTGGAACAGCTACAGTGCAGACTGGATTATTTTCGTCCCGCCTGTGATATAACTTTAGCATGTTGATGTGACATAGTTGCTTGCTCTTTCTACGATCTGGTGTGGCGATGACATAGCTGACATCACTGAGTTTCTTCTCCACGAAATAAGGGCCACTAAACTTGGCTTGAAGAGGTTGCCCATGAACTGGTAGTAGAATCAAAACCTGATCTCCTGGCTGAAAGTGGCGTAACCTGGACTTCTTGTCATACCAAGTCTTCATCTTCTCCTGAGCAGCTCCTAAATTCTCTCTCGCCAGCTGTAAAGCAGTGGACAGCCGTTCTTTGAACTTCATCACATACTCCAGCAGGTTGACGTCATCTTCCTCCGACAGCCAGCATTCCTTGAGTAACTTAAGGGGTCCTCTTACTTCATGGCCAAACAGTAGTTCAAAAGGTGAGAAGCCCAGTGATTCATTTGGAGATTCTCTTGCAGCAAACACAACGAATGGAAGACCTTTATCCCAGTCTTTCTGATGTTCCAAACAGTATTTCTTGAGCATCGATTTGAGTGTTTGATGATATCTCTCCAACGCTCCTTGGGTCTGGGGATGGTAAGCTGAAGACGTGATCTGGGAGATGCCCAACTCTTTCAGAGACTGCTTGAAAACGTTTGACATGAAATTACTCCCCCGGTCTGACTGTACCTCCTTAGGCAGACCAAACTTTGTGAAGAACCCCAGCATTTCCTTAACCACCTTCTTTGCTGAGATGTTTCTAAGTGGAATGGCTTCAGGATAACGAGTAGCCATGTCAATCATGGTCAACACATAAGAAAATCCTGAAGAAGTTTAGGAAGAGGGCCCACAATATCCACCAACACACGGGTGAAAGGCGCCTCAAAAGGAGGAATGGGAACTAGAGGTGCAACCTTTTCGGTCTGATTACACTTCCCCACAACTTGACAGGTGTGACAAGACTTACAATACCAGGAAACATCCCTGAAGATACCTGGCCAGTAGAAGTGTTTCAAAATGCGTGCCACAGTCTTCCTCACTCCAAGGTGTCCTGCCAAACTGGAATCATGAGCCACTCTAATGATATCCTGCCTACAAACACGAGGGATGACAACTTGATGTACAACCTCCCATTCACAGTCGGCTGATGCTGTTGGGGGTCTCCACTTCCTCATAAGTACTCCTGACTTTACATAATAACAAGTAGAAGCACCGGCTGACTCTTCTTCACTGTAAGCAGAGTTAGCTAGACCTTTCAACTCAGGGTCAGCAACCTGCAACTCAACCAACTCTTGACGAGACAAATTATCAACACTACGGGGTACTGCCTCATCTGGTGAGTGGTCCAAATTAGCAAGAAAAGTGTCAGCTAGGATAACATCATCATCATCATTATCCTCTAAATCACCAGTAACTTTAGACTCAGCCCTAGTGACAGCACATGCAGGGAACACATCAGGGACATCACAATCCTGGGACACTGCCACTGGCTCACTAGACAACTGAGGAGCTGGACACACTTGACTTCCACCAATATCATTTCCAAGTAAGAAAGTTACACCTGACATTGGGAGTGTCTCAACCAACCCAACCATAACGGAACCATTAACAAAACCAGACTCTAAATTCACTCTGCACAGAGGAACAGAGAAGTAATTATTCCCTACACCTTGTAAGATTACAGTTTCATCAGAGGAATTAACATTAGAGCCTAGAACACTGGTCAGCATAAGGGATTGGCAAGCACCTGTATCACGATATATTTTAACTGATTTCCTGTCATTACTGTCCAGAGGACTGACAAAACCATCAGACAGGAAATTAGCACATGAACTCTTGAGAGTGTCACCCACGTTACTGCTCAAAAGAGGAGCTCCATCATGAGAATTTAAGTTACCCCTCAAAGCAGGTTCAGTTAACTCAGTTAAAGAATTCTGGGAACTCTCAAGAGTGGACACTAGACCAATTGACTGAATATTTAAAGACTCCTTTTTGTTCACATCACGCTGTCTCCTGAAACATCTCTCCATAGTATGACCAAGCTTACTACAATAAGTACATTTACTTTTCTGAAATCTAGAGGTGAAGCTGGTATTTACTTCCTGAGAAACATCATCTTTGTTCTCCTTCCTGTTACCTGTACTCTGAGTAGAGGCAACGTACTTACTCTCAGCTTTCCCTTTTTCTCTAGAATATCTCTTGTGAGTGAGAACATACTCATCAGCTGAAACTACAGGATCAGACAAATTATCTATTCTTTTCTCATCAAGATATAGGCTTACATCTTTACTAATACACCTTTTGAAATCCTCCAGCAAAATCATCTGCTTAAATTTACCAAAATCAGAATCCACATTCTTAGAATTTAACCACTGCTCTAACAAATCTTCTTTGATTTTTGCATACTCAACATGGGATTGCTTATCTTGCTTGTAAGTTGTCCTAAATTTTACTCTATAGGCTTCAGGAACAAGCTCATAGGCCTTAAGAATCAAGCTCTTAACTACATCATATTTATCAGACTGATCCTGAGGCAAAGATGCATAAGTTACTTGAGCTTTACCGGTGAGAACAGTTTGAAGGAGTACTGGCCAATACTCCTTAGGCCAATTAAAACCTTTAGCTACCCTCTCAAACAACTGAAAATACTTAGTTAAATCAGATTCATTAAAAGGAGGGACAAGTTTAACATTTTTAGCCACATCAAAATCATCAGAGCTAGATGATCCAGTTCCACATTGTTTCATGCGATACTCATGGTCTGCCTGAATCCTAGCAAGTTCAACTTGTGCGTGAAACTCAGCCTCCTTAGCACGGGCCTCCTGCAGGGCTAGCTGTAACTTAGCTAATTCAATCTGCGTTTGCTCATTTGGAGGAGTTACATTAAACAAGCTTTCATTAATCATGTCAACAATTTGATCTTTAGAATGATGAGAGCGAACAACAATTCCCAATTGTTGAGCAACAAGCTTAAGTTCATTCTTTGTTCTGTTTTCTATATCACACACTGTTTGCACATTTGACAAAAAATCTTTGGCTTCATCAAGTGTAGAAATAGGAGCCATCATGAATATATCACAGTCACAAAATATCAAACAATATCCTTATGATAATATCCTGAATATCCTGATATGAGGTCGCCAAATTTATGTTACGGAACAAAGAAAGATAATGTACACTTTAAGTGAGAATGCTAAAAATCACTACTGTCCCGTAAAGTTCCAGGTTCAAAACAAAAGAGTTAGGTAAAATTACAAGTTAAAGTTTAATGCTCAAACTAACAACAAAACATTCAGGACTCATAAGGATAATGTAATGGCAAATAAACAGGTTAAATATATGGTTAACTGCAATAGCCTCTATTAACACGAAATTAGCAAGAGTAAATTTATCTAAGTCAGCCCTGATAAAATGAGATACCAGATAATACTCAGTGAATGCCAGATAAATACTTACAGATACAAACTATTATCAAAAATGACTGACATAAAGAACCCCACACGAATTACAAAAACTTCACTAGGCCCACAAATTAAACTTATGCTATACAGTACAAGAAAAAATGCAATAACAGTTATACTCAAATTACACACAGCTGCTAGATGGTTGGAGACTTCTTGAGCACTCACAATAATAATATCTGTACAGGGGAGGACAGAGATGTGAACAAAATGAGGAGCAGATCTAAGTGGCAATGATGCAGAGACTGAGCTCATTATATAGGAGCCAGGAGAGCTTGATACAACTTGTAATAAGGACGCGCAAATGAAGCCATGGGGACATAGAGTTGACAATCCCGCTCTGGACAACAGAGAGAACGACTTACTCTACTATAACGGTAGATGGGGGGGACTGAGGCAGAACACGCTCGTGATCAAACATGCAGCAACTGTGCGTTAAAATTAGACAAAGGATGATGAAATCATAGGCTATGTAACAGTATGTATATATTGCGGTAGGTGGGAACGCTCACAATCCACTCACTCTATGTAGTGCTGCTCTCGGGTGTCTGCCCCTTCCATTCCTCAGACCTTTTCTTCCTTCCTCTTCTGTCTTTCTTTACTTCATTCTTTGGTCGTCCTTCTACCTGCGAGTGACTTTACACTCCCTCTTTTGTCTTTCCTTCAATCTTTCCAGCTCCTTCTGCCTGTGGGTGACTCTACACTGAGTGACAAGCCGAATGATTTCCTGTTCACCAGGAAACCATTTACTATGCTGGGTGGTAACCATATAACCAAATTATGGCGCCTGGTGGTTTAGTGGGCAATTGCGGCGGTTCAGTCGGATTGAGCCAGTGAAGGTTTATATCCAAGGAGTGGTTGGGGTTCATTGCTCACGTAATGCCACTCAGGGATGAGTGAGGCTGGTCACTCTCATCTTAAATGTCAGGAACAACTTGCCTAGCCCCGCTCCTCATGGGGCAACGTAGGACTGATGATGGATGGATATATATATATATATATATATATATATATATATATATATATATATATATATATATATATATATATATGTGTGTGTGTGTGTGTGTGTGTGTGTGTGTGTATTATTACTTATATTCCGAACCTTGCCTTTAGTGTGTTGGTCCTCTTCGTGGTAAAGAAACTTTTGGAGCTGGAGCCTCAGTTTCTCAACCTGAAATACAAAATGATAATTATAAAGAAGTTTGTGATAATATCAGACTGCCAGTTCAAAATACATATTTTTCAGATGTTTTTTCTTTCTTTTCTGATTTGACGACCAAAAATATTTTAGAATAACTACACACACACACACACACACACACACACACACACACACACACACACACACAAAGAAAAAAAAAATAGTACCTGACCGAACAACACGGAAGGAATGTTGGTCAGAGTGATAATGGGAATAACTGATAGAGGAGCGAACGACAGATTTATATAATAATCCTGTGGTGATAGGTTCGGGACGCCGATGAAGAAGAATGCGATCATGATAGCATTGATGACGGCGGTGAGCATACTGAGGGTGAGTGGGAGGCCCAGATAGTCCAGCAGATGGCGCTGGAGCGAGTGTATCTCCAGCAGCTTCTCCTGAGTCGCCTTCAGAAGCTGACGTCTTTGGGAGTCTCGTAAGCCCACTACAGATGTCTGTTGGTAACTGCATGGTAAACTAACGTGTTGGGGTGACTCCAAGCAAATTATTTTGTTAACTGATATTCTCACTGCCTTGCAGAGTTGACTCATAAAATCAGTCACCCAGTAAAGGAAAGTTACTATGAAGGTATTTGTAAAGTATAGCAGTAATGCAATACACATCTCTTTTACACCAAATGCAAAGCCAAAAGTAGTAGACGAGCACTGAAGACTCACTATACTACAAACCCCCACCAACATCAAGGCTTCGCTGATTATGAGGAGATAGTGAGAGCTGAATTTTTCTGGGACTGGTTCATAACGATGAATCAACGAATGAATCCTGGAGACCAAGCGAACTGCCTTGGCTTTGCGAGTAATCAAAATTATGACTACCGTCACTAATGGCGTGCTAATAGTAATGTTAGATACTAGCATGGCCACAGACATGGTAGGCTGAAGAATGTAGTACTGGTCGATAAACATTGTCATCTCTATAAAGCAAAACACAAGGTAGCAAACAATTAGGAGTGTGATGACACAGGACCACAGCATCCATCCTAGGCTGGTCGTGGGTGAGTAGGCTTGGGACCCAATCCATCCTTGTTCCCTGATGCTACCCCTGCCTGTGAAGTCTGCCACACAGCTTTCTTTTGACGTGCCGATAAATGTCTTAGTTTGAAAACTAGGCTTATTTTGTGACTGGCGAAACGGAAATCCTCCCAGGAATTTCAACAAGTATATGGACAAATTTATCAGAAATTTATAATTCATCACGAGGTACATAGAAGCTAGAAGCGAGAATGGGGAGAATAGTAATGTTGATTGGAATAATGGATCTTTCTCTCTTCTTTCTTGCTTTATGTTACTAAATTCTGATAACACTGATCCCTCGCACTTCACGTCTGCTTCTGGCACTGTCCAGTTGCTTTGGTGTACTGGTGTGGGAGCACTCCACGTGAAGATCAATGCTGCCTTGCGTTAGCCTTATGTATTATTGATGATAATGTAGTCAGCTAATGGAACCTTCAATCACTGGAGTAACACTAATAAATAACTATGGTCAGACTCAAATATGAAGTCCGTTTGGGTGGGGCCCGCGCGGGGATTTCCCTCTCTACAGCTCTGCCAAACCTCCTCTCTCTCTCTCTCTCTCTCTCTCTCTCTCTCAGTTGATTGAGAAAGTGTTAATATATTTATAAGTTTTGTTTTCTTCTATATTGTTTCGACCTTTTTTCCACACCACCACTGAGGTAAAAGTCTTGGCGCGTTTTTTTTTTTTTTATAGAGGTTTCCCCAGTAGGCATAAGTCCTCTCTCTGATCTTTCTTCTAGAAAATACTTGTTCACATTGTAAATAAGTTCTTTCTCCCGACTGTGGAGCACACGAGAGCGAGTCGGAGTAGCTGCCATCGTGGGTGGGGATCAGGGAGGAAGTGACAGGTCACCTGTAGTCTGAGGTGGGTGTCCTTGACCTCTGGCAACGTCGGAAAGCGACGGTGTCACGTGGTGTGGAATTTATACAAATCATTGCTATTATCCTAAAAAGCGACACATTCTTAGCACTATATAGCCTTATATAATATATTTAATAAGTACAGAATATTTAATATACAATTTCAATTGGTAAATAGCTGACATATGACAGAGAGAGAGAGAGAGAGAGAGATAGATACTGGGGCTGATGCGGCAGAGCTGTAGAGAGGGAAATCCCCTCTTGGGCCCCACCCAAACGGACTTCATATTTGAGTCTGACCATAGTACACTGACCCGTCTCCAGCTACACTCCACAGATGTCAACCCTCCGTCCACCTACTTTTCCCTGGGGGCCTGTTCAAGCAGTGTCAAAATTCCCTCATGAACTCATTTCCTTCCTTGGACCCATTTTCCCCATTATTTATTATTCATTGTTCGACAGCTTCAGGAAAAATATATAAGAAAGAAAAGGGATCTGTACTTTGTTTTTGTTGATTTGGAAAAGTCCTTTAATAGAGTCCCACGAGAGGTGGTGAAGTGGGCAATGACAAAGCTTTGGCTCGAGGAGTGGCTGCGTGGAGTGGTTATGGCTATGTATCTGGGTGTTCACACCTTGGTGAGAGTGAATGGAGACTTGAGTGATGAGTTTTCTGTGAATGTTGGTGTGCATCAGGGGTCAGTCTTGAGCCCTTTATTGTTTATCATGGTACTTGAACCCCTCTCAAATTACTTCAGAAATGGACTCCCGTGGGAGATGTTGTATGCTGATGATTTGGTATTGACTGCAGAGATTGAACAGGAGGCAGAAAGGAAATGAAGATATGGTATGTGGTACAAGGGCTTGAAAGTAAATGCAGATAAAACAAAAGTGATTGTATCTAGGACTGGTGGCGGTACTGGCAGAGAAGAGGGAGAGTGGCCATGTGCAGTTTGCCACAAGAGCGTGGGAAGTAATTCCATCTTGTGAAGTGTTTGTGATAAGTTGGTCCATAAGAGATGTTGTAGTATTAAAGTTAGACTGAGATAACTCTGAATTCATGAATTGGTTTCTCGAGGAGAGCATGTGGAGACTGTCAAGCATGAATGGATTGACCTTCCTGATGGGTCTTTTGAATGCATGGGGGAGTTTTGTTATTTGGGAGACATGTTATGTGCTGGAGGTGGGGCTGAAGCTAGCTCTGTAGCTAGAGTGAGGAGTGGTTGGAAGAAGTTCAGAGAACTCCTGTCTCTCCTAGCATTGAGAGGGCCCTCCCCTCATGCTAAGCGATCTTTGTATGCAGCATGTGTTAGAAGTGTAATGCTGTATGGTATTGAGACCTGGGCAGTAAAGGAAGAGAATATTCGTAGGCTCAAACGTACAGAGATGACACTGATTTTTTTTTTTTTTTATGCGAGGAAGAAGGAACCAAAGGCCATGAGCCCACAATTTACAGTTCCCTCCAAGAGAAAAACAAAATACAAGACAGAGCCAAATTCAAGATCCGTTCATTTCGAGATGCCTGGACACACTGCGTTTGAAAGACTGGAGATCATAGGCAGCAGGAAATACAGACAGAGGGAGACAGTTCCAGAGTTGACCTGTTAATTAAATGAAGGACTGGGAGTAACGGTTAACTTTTGCATTAGAGAGTTGGACAGAAAAGGGATGAGAGGTGGAGGAATGCATGCAGACAGTTCAGAGGAGCAGTGACCATTAAAGTAGCGATAGAAAAGAGATAAAGATGCAACAGTGCGGCGAAGAGACAGAGGTTGAAGGGAGTCAGTAAGAGGAGGAGAGTTAATGAGACGAAAAGCCTTTGACTCCACTCTATTGAGAAGAGCTGTATGTGGGGAGCCTCCCCACACATGAGAGTTGTACTCCACACATGGGTGGATAAAACCCCTGTATAGAGTCAACAATTGTGCAGGGGTAAAGAATGAATGGAGTCGGCTTAGCACACCTAATCTCTTGGAAGCAGATTTAACAAGAGATGCAATATGATCTTTCCAAGATAAGTCCCGAGTAAATGAAACCCCAAGCATGTTCAAGGATGATGCAGGACTAAGCTGAATATTATTAAACATAAGTGGGTATACCTGTGGAAGATTTTGACGTGTTGATAGGTGTAAGAACTGAGTCTTAGATGCATTAAAAACAACAAGATTATTTTTACCCCAGTCAGAGATACGAGCCAAGTCAGACATTAGGTGTGCCATAGCCTCATCCCTTGTTTGTTGAAGTAACTGCTGAGATGGGCGTTGCGGGAACCGAATGGAAAGGTGAAGGGTGGAGTCATCAGCGTATGAGTGGATAGGGTTAGATGTACAGCTTAGAAGGTCATTGATGAATAAAAGGAAGAGAGTTGGTGATAGGACAGAGCCCTGAGGAACACCACTGTTGATAGATCTAGGAGAAGAACGGTGGCCGTCTACAACAGTGGCTATAGAATGACCAGAAAGGAAGCTAGCGATGAAGGCACAGATAGAAGGATAGAAACCGTAAGAGGGCAGTTTGGAAATTAAAGATTTATGCCAGACTTGATCGAAAGCCTTTGAGATGTCAAATGCAATGGCAAAGCTTTCGCCAAAGTCCCGAAAGGAGGATGACCAGGAGTTTGAAAGGTAGGTGAGAAGATCGCCAGTGGAGCGTCCCTGTGGAACCCGTACTGACGATCAGAAAGAAGGTTGTGATAGGAAAGATGCCTTAAAATTTTTCTATTGAGATTTGACTCAAAAACTTTTGAAATACAGGATGTTAAAGCAGTTAGACGATAGTTGGAGGGTTGGGAGTGGTCACCCTTCTTTGGGACTGGCTGAATGAGAGCAAACTTCCAGCAAGAAGGAAAGGTACAAGTTGACAGACAAAGGCAAAAGAGTTTGCCTAGGCAGGGTGTAAGCACAGAAGCACAGTTCTTGAGAACAACAGGAGGGACTCCATCAGTCCCATATGCCTTGTTAGTATTGAGGCCAGTGATGGCAGAAAATACATCAGCTGAAGAAATTTTAATGTCAGCCATGAGGAAGTCAGAGGGGGGAAGTGATGGAGGAACAGCACCGGAATCGTCTAAGGTGGAACTGGAGGAGAAAGTCTGTGCGAAGAGATCTGCTTTATCAGTAGAAGGTGGATGTGCAGTGCGTCCTTGAATATGAGGCCTGGGGGTGCTAGGCTTACAATGAAAGAATGGAGAGGAAGGATGGGACTGGAGTGTATTGGTGTTGTGGCGAAGAGGGTTAGACTGAGATGGTTTGGGCATGTGGAGAGGATGGGGATGACAATTGGGTGCAGAAAGTGAGAAGGGTTGAGAGAGGCAAACTGAAAAAGACCTTGGACGAGATCATAGTGCGTGACCTTAGAGACGGGACTGAATGGGGAGGCTGCCAGATATCAAGCAGCATAGACAACTTCCATTAACTGATCAAAACCGATGCATACAAGTATGATGGAACCTTTATAAATGAAACGACAATGACGACGACGACCTAATTCCTCCATGGAAGTATTTTCCACCATGAACCTATTTTACCCAATGATCTCAGTTTCCTTGGATCAGTTTTTTGCTCATGAAATTATTTTCCATATTGACCAGTTTTACCACTTATCAATTCTTCCCAAGGTCCTGTTTCCTCCACAGATGCAGAATTATCCATGGACCTATTTTCCCCATGGACGTACATAGATATTTTCCTCATGGACCTATTTTCACTCATAGAGCTATTCTCTCCCCCAGCAGAAGCACAAAATCCACACAAGGACCTATGTTCTCCTATGGGCCTATTTCACTCATGGACATATTTTTGCCTATTGGACCCACGTTCCTACTTGGGGCCCATTTCCCAAGAAACATGATCCCCATGAACTTATGTCTCCCATGGACCAATCCATCGACGTCACCCTCATGGACCTCTTTCCAGCTATTCACCCCCTGCCCTAACCGCTCCCCCTCCCCACCCATCTACTCACCCACCCAGCCTGCCTGCACCTCACCCCAATCTCTGTCTTCGATCCACAGCCACCCCAAACCATCCAAACCACCCACCCACTCTGCCCTCCCACTAACCCACCCCAACCGCCTCTCTCACCCTGTCCGCCCCACCAACCGACCCATGCACCAGTCCTCTCCACTCCCCTACCCATCCCATCCAAGCCCACCTACCCACTCCACTAACATTACTCACTTTGTCTACCCTGTCAACCCCACCCTACCTTGCATGCTCACTAACCTACCCATCTGGCCAACAACTTTCACCAGACGAGCTGTAAATTTGCACACACACACACACACACTGAGGATGGCACAACTGTTTCTGTAATATAGATTTATTCCCTTTTCTCCATTCATCAGGATTACTTGAGAAGGACATCACATAAAACAGGAACACGAGCACACAAAAGCAAGGGAAACAAGGAACTCCCAGCAAGTACAATACCCATGCCTTTCACAATTGATCTATAAGCCAAACACCTGACAAATCTTGAGACCTGTACCTTCGACCGACTGTCCTCAATTTCAGTTTATTCCGTATATTTCTGAAACTCAATCCTCACACCAATTTTAGTCCAGCTGGAATGAAAACGGTTTGAAATGACTTTACCTCCTGACTTTGAACTTTGATACATT
>NC_136959.1:14147446-14182446 GCF_032717465.1 Coenobita brevimanus
ACACACACACACACACACACACACACATACACTTTAGCTCCACCCTAGCCAACCCACACCACACACTTAAATTCACCCCTACTTAACCCACTCGACACAATTGAGCTCCACCCTACGTAACACTCACCACACTCCTTAACTCCACTCAGCCCAACCCACCCCACACACTTCAACTCAACCTTGCTTAGCTAGAGTATGAGCTATGGATACATTTGGAAGTGTATGTGATATGCGTTGCACTGACTGGGTAAGCAACAGTGGTGTACGAGTCTGACATGGAGTAGGAAGTCGATTGACCAGACAGTGGAAGAAATTGTCTTGAGATGGTATGACCACAGAAAGAGAATGAAATTGAAGAGGTGATGAAAAAGGTCTGTGTAAATGAATCTGGTGGAAGGAGAAAGCGTGGTAGGCAAAAAAGCCAAAGGAAAATGGGTCATGGTATGGTGCGTGAATAAAACAACGAGGAATGGATACGGATGGTGCATGAAAGAATTGAGAAGGAAGGGTTTTACAGGGATGAATAAATGCCAGGAGTAGACTGTAGCACCAGTCGAGCAGGGCAGTGCTCCCAAGATGGATGGGAAGCTGATGATAGGGAGAGCTGGAGCTCCCGTTTCATCAGCTCTCGGGACTAGGTCCCGACCATCCCCCTTTGCTGAACTTTTTCAGTGTCTCAGTAACACAGAGAGTAGGCCAGCATGCTCTCCAGTACAAGTTTCTCTAACTATCAACACCAAACTACATGCACAGTACACACCACACTTCCTTTTCAAAATTTAAAAAGAAAAAATGGCATCGAATAACATAGCCTCGGAGTCCCCAGGGGGGGGGACCATAAATGCCCCCACCTTCTGCCCCTCTCCCGGTGACGACTCAAGATGCCTGGAACCACTGTCTGACTCTCTTCTTCTTCATTTCTGCAACATTCGTGGCCTTTCCTCTAACTTTCGCTCTGTTGAGCACCACCTCTCCTTCTCTAAACCTCACCTTCTTTTTCTAACTGAGACTCAGCTGTCTGAGGCAACTGACAGCAGACCCTTTTCTGTATCCTCCTACTTTCTCTATACTCATTTCAAAGCCAAAGGTGGCTGTTGTGTATATATACGCAACAACTTATCTTGCTCTCGTGTTCCTGAACTTGAGTCTTCCGAATTCTCTACACTCTGGCTTCGGCTTCCCTGTCATTCTCTGACTAAATATATCTGTGCTGTTTACTTATCTCCTAATTCTACTGACTATCAAAAATTCTTTGACTCTCTTACTTCTACGATGGAACACATTCTATCCATTTCTCCTTTCTCTGAAATCTCCATTCTAGGAGATTTCAGTGTTCACCACCACCTTTGGCTCTCCTCTCTTTTCACTGATCCACCTGGTGAACAAGCCTACACCTTTTCTATCCTTAATGACCTAGAGCAGCTTGTACAGCACCCTCCCCGTATCCCTGATCGCCTTGAAGAGAGTTCCAACATACTTGACTTCTTCCTTACAACTAATCCTTCTCCTTACACTGTTAATCTTTTCTCTCCGTTGGGCTCCTCCGATCACAATCTTATCACCTTAACCTGTCCTATCACTCCAGTGCGGCCTGCGGACCCTCCAAAGAAACGTCGTCTGTGGCACTTTGGAACTGCAGACTGGGAGGCCCTCAGGCAGTACTTATTTGATTTTCCCTGGAATGATTATTGCTTCCATGGCCGGGAGCCATCTGGGTGTGCCTTGTGCATTACAGAGGTTATTCTTTCGGGCATGGAAGCATACATTCCTTTCTCATATCCTTTGACTAATGCACGAAAACCTTGGTTTAATCACGCTTGTTCTAATGCTGTCCACAACAAGGAGAGGGCCTATAAAAGGTACCAGAGCCAACCCACCCCTGAATCACATCTTTTATACGTTTCTGCCCGGAATCGTGCTAAGTCTGTACTTCGCTCTGCTAAAAATAATTTCATCCGTACTACGTGCTCTCAACTCTCTAACTCGAATTCTTCCCGCTCCTTCTGGCACCTTCCCAAAAACCTTTCTAACAACTTTACCTCATCATCCTTCCCTCCTCTTTCCTACTCTGATGGCTCTGTAGCTATTTCTTCTACTGATAAAGCAGATCTCTTCACTCAGACTTTCTCCTCCAATTCCACCTTAGACGATTCTGGTGTTGTTCCTCCATCACTTCCCCCCTCTGACTTCTTCATGGCTGACATTAAAATTTCTTCAGCTGATGTATTTTCTCCTGTCACAGGCCTCAATACTAATAAGGCATATGGGCCTGATGGAGTCCCTCCTGTTGTTCTCAAGAACTGTGCTTCTGTGCTTTCACCCTGCCAAGGCAAACTCTTTCGCCTTTGTCTGTCAACTTGTACCTTTCCTTCTTGCTGGAAGTTTGCTCTCATTCAGCCAGTCCCAAAGAAGGGTGACCATTCCCAACCCTCTAACTATCGTCCAATTGCTTTAACATCCTGTATCTCAAAAGTTTACGAGTCTGTTCTTAATAGAAAAATTTTAAAGCATCTTTGGTGGTGGGTTAGTGCCCCACCCCGTAAAAAGAACTAACTAAAAAGGCAAACAAAGCACCTCGGACCCGGATGGACCATACGTTGACGACTAAGGAACGGACGAAGAACATTCTTAGGGTGGGAACGTGGAATGTGAGAGGAGTGAATGATGAAGTGAAAGAGAGAGAGATTGTTCAGGTGCTTGAGGATGCAAAAGTGGATATATGTGGATTGACTGAGACTAAATGAAAAAGGGAAAGGGTGAGAGAATGGGAATATGGTTTAGGTATATGTGCGGGAGTCAATGAAAATGAGAGGGGAAGAGAGGGAGTATGTCTGATGATAAGCAAGAAGTGGAAGGAGAATATAAGAGAGTATGGAACAGTGGGTGCAAGGATTGTATGGGTGAGGATGAAAGTAGGTATACAAGCGTGGGCGATTGTATGTGTGTATGCCCCGACAGAGGATCGAGTGGCAAGAGTGAAAGATGAGTTTTGGGCGAGTGTAGAAGCGTGTATGGACAAGTTTGAGAGGAGCGAGAGAGTGCTGTTGATTGGAGACATCAATGGCAAAGTTGAGAATGTACGAGTTGATGGAATGGTTGGTCAGTGGGGTGTGCCAGCTGACGTAGATGGGAATGGAAGTGCTTTGGTGGACATCTGTGCTTGTAAGGGGTTGGCAATAGCCAACACCTACTTTCGACATAAGATGATCCACCGGTATACATGGAGAGTAATGAGGAGGATGGATGGTGAACTTGTTGAACGAAAGGCAATGATAGACTACGTGTGTGTGGATGAGCGAATGAGAAGACAAGTGTTGGATGCAAGAGTGTGGAGACGGTGGGGGAATGGAGTCTCGGACCATCACTTAGTGATGGCCAAGGTAGAGCTGCAAAGAAAGTGGTTGAGGAGACGAAGTGGAAGACAGGAGGAAGCAACTCCTGTGAGAAGAGAGGAGAAATTGCAAGATAGTGAGAAAATGACAGAGTATAAGAGCATAGTGGAAGAAAGACTGGGAAGGTATGAGCTAGAGCAGATGAAACGGGTGGAAGACGTATGTAAGATGTTCACGGAAGAGATAGGCACAGCATGTGAGGCGGTTTGTGGAGTGAGGAGGAGATGCAAGGGTGTGCAAGGGACAGCATGGTGGAATGATGAGGTGAAACGAGCTGTGGAACAAAAGAAGAAGGCATATAGTGAATGGTTAGTGAGTAGAGGTAGGAGAGAAGATGAAAGAGAGAAGAGAGAGGTATATGTGAGCAGGAGAAGGGAGGTGAAGAGACTGGTGAAGGAGAGTAAAAAGAAAGTGGATGAGGAGTTTGGGAGGAATCTGAGTGTGAAATGGAGGGAGAGTAAGAAATTGTTTTGGAAGGAGGTAAAGAAAGTAAGGCAGTGTGAAAGGGGAAATAGTAGGGGAGTGAAAGATAGGAATAATAGATTGTTGGTGGAGAAGAGAGAGAAACTGAGGAGATGGAAGGGGCACTTTGAGGATTTGTTGAATGTGGAGAGTGAGAGCAGTGCGAGTTTAAGTGGTTGGGGAATGGCTGGAAGAAGAAGAGATGAGAGGAGAGAGGAAGAGATCAGTAGGGCGGAAGTAGTGGAAGCGATGAAGAATATTAAGTTGGGAAAGGCCCCAGGAATTGATGGAGTGTGTAGTGAAATGCTTAAGTATGGGGGTGAGATTGTTGTGGAGTGGATATGGAAGTTGTGTAGATTGGCTTGGGAAGAGGGAAGGGTTCCAGAGGACTGGAAATCAGGTATAATTGTTCCTTTATACAAAGGAAAACGAGAGAGAGAACTATGTGGTAGCCATAGGGGTGTTTGCCTACTTAGTGTGACTGGTAAAATATATGGTAGAATACTCATTGATAGGGTTAGGTATATGACAGAGGAGCTAGTTGGAGAAGAACAAGGGGGATTTAGGAAGGGAAAAGGGTGTGTAGATCAGATATTTGTTCTAAGATGTTTAGTGGAGAAGTATCTAGAGAAGGGAAGGAAAGTGTATGCTGCCTTCATGGACTTTGAGAAAGCTTATGACAGAATAGATAGGCAAGGTATGTGCAAGGTATTAAGAATATATGGAGTGGAGGGAAAATTGTTGAGTGCTGTGAAGAGTATGTACGAGGGAGCTAGGGTTACGGTGCGAGTGGATGGTGAGCTGAGTGAGTTCTTTGATCTCAATGTGGGACTGAAACAGGGTTGTGTGATGTCTCCATGGCTGGTTAATATATACATGGATGGGGTTGTAAAGGAGGTGCAGGGTAGGGCAGTGGATGTGGGGGTGGCTCTAATGAATGAGGATGAGATTTGGAAGCTTCCGGTGTTGCTGTTTGCTGATGATACAGTACTGTTGAGTGAAGATGAATGGGAGTTGCAAGGTTTGGTGAATGAATTTGGGACAGTGTGTAGGAGGAGGAATCTGAAAGTTAATGTAAACAAAAGTAAAGTTATGGTGTTTGAGAGGAATGAAGTCACAGAGTGTGCAGTGAGGTTGGATGGTGAGGATATGGAGAATGTGAGTGCATTCAAGTACTTGGGTAGTGTGATGAGTAAGGATGAAACTTTGGGGGATGAAGTGCGTGAAAGGGTACAGCAGGGAAGGAAGGTTGTTGGTACACTGAAAGCAGTGATGAGAAATAGGGAGGTGAGTATGGAAGTTAAGAAGTCACTGCATGATAGTATTGTGATCCCTACCCTGACGTATGGAAGCGAGGCATGGACCTTGCAAGAGGGGAACGAGTCAAGAGTGAGAGCAGTGCAAAATGAGTTACTTGAGAGGAGCATGTGGAGTGACATGGAGGGACAGGTTGACGAATGAAGAAGTGAAGGAACGCTGTGGGGTGGATGTGATTGTGGTTGAGAAGATTAGGAGAAATACACTGAGGTGGTTTGGACATGTGAAGAGAATGGAGAATGAAAGACTGAATAAGAGGGTGTATGTAGGTGAGGTGGAGGGAGGGAGAGGGAGAGGCAGACCGAGGATGAGGTGGAGGGATGGAGTTGAGAGGTATATGAGGGGGGGGGGTGAGTTGGGGGGAGGGCAGTCAAATGGTGGGTGACAGAGCGACTTGGAGGCGTTTTGTCTGCGGCCACCCTTTGCGGGATTAGGGCGTCGGGCTATAGATAGATAGATAGATAGATCTTTCCTATCACAACCTTCTTTCTGATTGTCAGTATGGGTTCTGTCAGGGACGCTCCACTGGCGATCTTCTCACCTACCTTTCAGACTCCTGGTCATCCTTCTTTCCATACTTTGGCGAAAGCTTTGCCATTGCACTTGACATCTCTAAGGCTTTCGATCGAGTCTGGCATAAATCTTTAATTTCCAAACTGCCCTCTTACGGTTTCTATCCTTCTATCTGTGCCTTCATCTCTAGCTTCCTTTCTGGTCGTTCTATAGCCGCTGTTGTAAACGGCCATCCTTCTTCTCGTAGATCTATTAACAATGGTGTTCCTCAGGGCTCTGTCCTATCACCAACTCTCTTCCTTTTATTCATCAATGACCTTCTAAGCTATACATCTAACCCTATCCACTCATACGCTGATTACTCCACCCTTCACCTTTCCATTCGATTCCCGCAACGTCCATCTCAGCAGTTACTTCAACAAACAAGGGATGAGGCTATGGCACACCTAATGTCTGACTTGGCTCATATCTCTAACTGGGGTAAAAATAATCTTGTTGTTTTTAATGCATCAAAGACTCAGTTTTTGCACCTATCATCCCGACAAAATCTTCCACAGGTATACCCACTAATGTTTGATAATATTCAGCTTAATCCTGCATCATCCTTGAACATGCTTGGGGTTTCATTTACTCGGGACTTGTCTTGGAAAGATCATATCACATCTCTTGTAAAATCTGCTTCCAAGAGATTGGGTGTGCTAAGCCGACTCCGTTCCTCCTTTACCCCTGCACAATTGTTGACTCTATACAGGGGTTCTATCCGCCCCTGTGTAGAGTACAGCTCTCATGTGTGGGGAGGCTCCCCACATACAGCTCTTCTCAATAGGGTGGAGTCAAAGGCTTTTCGTCTCATTAACTCTCCTCCTCTTACTGACTCCCTTCAACCTTTGTCTCTTTGCCGCACTGTTGCATCTTTATCTCTTTTCTATCGCAACTTCAATGGTCACTGCTCCTCTGAACTGTGTGCATGCATTCCTTCACCCCTACGACGGGCGTGTAGCATCCGTCTAGCAGCAAACTCTCATCCCTTTTCTGTCCAACTCTCTAATGCAAGAGTTAACCGTTGCTCCCAGTCCTTCATTTATGCAACAGGTCAACTCTGGAACTGTCTCCCTCTGTCTGTATTTCCTACTTCCTATCATCTCCAGTTTTTCAAACGCAGTGTGTCCAGGCATCTGGAAATGATCGGATCTTGAATTTGGCTCTCTCTTATATTTTATTTTTCTCTTGGAAGGAATAGTTTTGCAGGCTCGTTGCCTTTGGTTCCTTCTTCCTCACATAAAAAAAAAAAAAAAAACATTCTGAAGTTGAGAGTCAACTGAAGGACGCCTTTATCTAAGAGGTGATAAAGTGATATTGCTGTGGACGTTCATCTTGTAAGGGGTAACCGAGAAGTTCCTGAGCTTGAATGGAAGGTGAATGTGTGACACATTTCATTTGGTGATATGGCTGCCTTTGTAAGCCTGAATCGTTACCGCTCCTTGTTATAAAGGGAAATAATATATAGATGATGATGATGATGATGATATTTGTAATGATGAGAAAGATAATGACGACGATGACGGTGATGATGATGATGATGATGATGATGATGATACTACTGGATTTAATTCCAGTCAAGATCCTTCAATAATGGCACTGTAACGTTTGCATGGCTTACTAGATGATTTGGTAGTAATGATGGTCATATACAAAGGTATGACTTTAAGTTTCTGCAGATATTTTTTGTCTTTTGAAATGAGTTTGCATAAGACGTGTGTATGTGTGTGTGTGTGTGTGTGTGTGTGTGTGTGTGTGTGTGTGTGTGTGTGTGTGTGTGTGTGTGTGTGTGTGTGGCTTACCCTGTTACCATTGACCTGGTACTACATGTGTGCTGATGTCAGCATTTTATACCACTACTTGATGTCACACACACACACACACACACACACACACACACATTTGCAGGAAGGCAAAAAGTTCCAGTTAAATGGTGATGTCTAGCAGGGATGAAAACTATCATAGACGTGTTAGCTTCTGAAACACTCATACAAAGACCCCCAAAATGTTGTTCATGGAGTTCTTGGACAATTTTAGAACACAGTTTAAAAGTTCATAGTGCGAGGATACAGAAGAAGGAAGCTAAAATTTCCATACCAGGAATGATCCTCAAGGTACCTGCGTCTTCAGGTGTTTTTACATAGTAGAGAAATATAGAAGCAGAGAAACACAGCCCCGGCTTCAGTGCAACAGGGCTGAATCTTGGGCAGCAAACATGGCAGAAAAGGGGAGAGAGAGAGAGAGAGAAAGAGAGAGAGAGAGAGAGAGACAGATAGACAGACAGAGACAGACAGACAGACAGACAGAGACAAAGACAGAGACAGACAGACAGACAGACAGACAGACAGAGACAAAGACAGAGACAGACAGACAGACAGAGTCCCATGACATTTTTTTATGCCTACTCCCTCTCCTCTCCTCATGTTTTCTTTCTTCGGTCCATACAGTATACTCATCTTACAGAATTCTTTTTGTCTTGATTCCAGCCCATGTTGGTCACACCCAGAATAGCCAGGATAATTTGACGCACTGCCTGCGACAAGGGGTCAAGCGCCATACGAACGTAAACAAGAAAATTACAGTACAAGTAAGGAAAGCGCGCTCAGATTGTGGTACTCGGGCACAGAAGGCACTGTCGCTTTATAAATGTCTTGTGTCCTAAATATAGCACAGTACAACAATGTTTTATACCTCATTAAAGACTACATTTTCTTAGGTTTTACATGATATACATCTGATTTCGCTATGTTCAGTACTAACGGAATTATGGCATGATGAATCTACAGAGTGTTACGTAGGAAACGCGAGAGTGTAAGTTTAAAAATTACGTCTGAACTGGTAAACTGATGACTAACAATATAATATTCTGCATCGATTAAAAATTGCATTTTATAATGATTCATTAGGCATCGGTCTGAGTTCTCTATGTTAAATAGTAACGCAATGGTAACGTGTCGAAAGTTCTTCCCTCCGACTAACTCAGTGAGGGAGGGCTAGGCGTCGTTCACCGCTGCCAGACGTAAGAGCAACTTTCCTTATCCTTTCACTCTCCTCTCCCTCCCTCCTCTTTTCCTTCCCCCTCATTTCTCCCTTACCCTCTCTCTCCCCCCATCCCTCTCTCTCCTCCCTCCCCTCTCTCTCCCTTCCACCCACTTCCTCACCACCCACTGGCACCCCTATCCCCCAGTCCCCACCCTCATACACAGCAAGACGTGTCATTACAGTACCTGAAGGTGGTCAAGTTGGACCACAACATTAACACCTGTTTTGAAGTTATGTGGGTTTTTCCTTACCATTCTTCATTCACGAAATTTTGAATTATAAATCCAAGTGAAAGTGGAAAAATATTCTAAGAAGAAAAAATAAAATTGGGAAGAATATACAATTTTCGGTAAACACGTGATTCACTGATGTAAGTGCACTTACAAGAACATAGGGCGGTTATCAGTGTTTCGGCTCTTACTAATACCATAGAATATACCGTACTTGTCAAACAATGCATTTCTTGCAGATGGCTGCATGTGCAAATATATCAAATTTAATGGGACTTTTCCTGAAAATAATTCAAGATTTAAGGTTAAAAAATATAGAACTTTTCTGTACAGCTTTAAAAGGAGCATTAGCGTATGCGGAATTTGATTTCTCTGGGCTAGTAGACAGCATAATAGGCTACAACAAATCAAGCATGTTGCAGTTTCATGGTTTTGTTTTGCCTAATAAGGAAAAATAAACATACACGAGTCTCACTGTTTACTGAAAAATTCATATAAATTATAATTATAAAAAAAAAAAAAAACTGAGGACGTCGTGGATCTCTTGCTTGCAGTACTGTAAACACCATCACTCTGAGGAAGTCACTGTGAAAGTGACGGTGGTGGTAATTGTGGTAGTGATGGTGGTGGTAGTTAATTAGTGGTAGTGATGGTGGTGGTAGTGGTAGTGGTAGTGATGGTGGTGGTAGTTAGTGGTAGTGATAGTGGTGGAAGCTGTGGTAGTGAAGGTGGTGATAGTTAGTGGTAGTGATGGTTATGGAAGCTGTGGTAATGATGGTGGTGGTAGTTAGTGGAAGTGACGGTGGTGGAAGCTGTGGTAGTGATGGTGGAGGAAGCTGTGGCAGTGAAGGTGGTGGTAGTTAGTGGTAGTGTGGTGGTGGTAATTAGTGGTAGTGATGGTGGTGGAAGCTGTGGTAGTGATGGTGGTTGTAGTTGTGGAAGTGAACCAGTGCAGAGCAGGACCTCACCATGCGGCAGATCACGCCCAGTCGCCCTCCTTCTGGTAAGAAAGGGAAATTGGATGTGACATCCTAATAAAATGTTTCACATTAGCACACACTAATGAAAACCTACCAACCTGGGGATCCTAAACCAGTATAATAATCATTTTACAATTTACGCTTGTTGAAACAAACATGAAAAACTTGCATACCACTAAAGATCTCAAAAAGGGAAGTCTCTGGAACAAGATAATACAATATAAAATATAATTTTATAAAAAATATGTTTTTCCATACAAATACTAACTAAATTTAATACGAGTTGCAACAATAGTGCCACATGACTGCCGGTATGAGGCCCACATACTCCGCTACATTACACTTGACGACCAACCATCCACTTCCACACAGGGGCCACTCTCAGCCCATCTCTCACTGAGGCAACACCTCCGCCGCTGTTTCCGGTGGGACCAGCTCCCTGCAGCAGCCGTTCCAGCCGAGGGGATTGGGCCTGTCTGTTCTACCAGGAGGTTGAGTGCCCTGGTCCGCTCACCTGGAGGTCGAGGCACCCCCACTATGACCCTCCCTCCCACCACCTGGATCGGGGTTGTGCCCTCCTGCCGACCGTGACTGGGCCCTCCCTCCTTGGCCTCCACCTGCTGCTGGGGAGCTGGGCGAGCGTCCACAGCCCTCTCCATCCAGGGCTACAGCCCTCTCCATCCAGGGCAACACGGTTTGAGGCAGCATCGGGGCGGTTCCACCTGCAGCTCGTCGTCGGCGCCTCCATCAGCGCCGTGACTTCGTCGGCGCCTGTCCACCGGCGTCTTGACCTCCACCCTGCTTCCCGTCCCGCCCTGCCTCTCGTTGAGCATTGACGACCCGCCTGACGGCCTTGCTCTCCACCACCTGCCTTCTTCTACTGTTGCGGCCTTCCTCTTCATCTTCATCGTCATCCAGCTGCTCCCATAGAGCCCTCTTGTATCATCACCGACTCTTCACTGGCGGGCTTGACACCATAGGCCTGCTTCCACTCTAAGTCAGGTGGAAGAATCTACACCAACCAACCAACTTCCACACAACACACCCTCCCTCTTGCTACCAGGCAACGCTGCAAACGCTCACTCTCAGTCCAGCACCTCTTCTGTCGAGTGGAAAAAATGAATCAATACAAAGCATTACCCGCATAGTAATAAAAATTTTAGAAAATGTTCGTAAGTAGGCTGAAAACGGAAGTTTTTGGAGTTTACTATGCATTAATAATGTAATTTTTTTGATTAACAATTCAAGACAACAGTGATAGATATTCTTAAAAACAGTCGCAAGCAGGCACACTGATGAAAGGCACTATGCCGACCAACGCTGGGTCATGGAAACCAACCACTCGGCCCCACACTGTCTGTCAACACACACACATAAACACACACACACACAAAACTACTTTATTCTTTCTGTAAACCTGAACAAATGATTATCACTATAGATAAAAGAACTGACATAAAACTACAATTGTACTCAGGGAGAATACATTTTAAAATAAAAACTCACCCACTACAGACGAGAGCCAAGACGATCTTGCAGCAGACAGAGTAATCATTTTGTTTGTGTGTGGAGTTGGTTGTGTGGTGTATGTGAAAGAAGGCGTTATGGGGTCAGGGGGTGGCCATGAGTCGTCATAAATTAGGTTTGCGTATTTTCTCAACTCGCAGCCTCCGAAACCATCACATAATTTTTCTGCAACAATAAAAAACATAAAGCTGTAAAATGTCAAAGCAAAACCTCTTACCTGTGGTTATTATCGTTATTCTGAAACACTATGATGAACAAATCCAATATCGTTACAGAAGGATTTACGTGTATTAATATGATGTTGTATTCTATTTCTTACTAGGTTTATGGATTGTTTAATTTAAAAAAAAAAAAGCAATACTGTCTCACCTCGTCAATCATAATCCAACAAATCGTTGTCTACATCCGCTTCCAAGTCGTTTTCATTGCTTGAAGTAGGTGGCATACTTGATGTCTGTCTCTCTTGGTGTGAAAGTAGGTCCTTGAGGTAGGGGTATTTCACTGCATCAATGATTGCCAACAAACATTTAAGGCTTGCCACCTTTGCAGTTTTCAGGGGAATGGGCACATCATACTTTTGTGGGAGTGGCACGTCACTGAGGTTGAACACCTTCCGGGAGAAGCTTTTTTTGCCAGGCATTAACCTGACGGGAGTCAATGGTGTAGCACTGTAGGCCATACGAAGAAAATAACCTTCCTTGTATAAGTGACTGAAGATAAACATTCTGGCGTCTTTGAAGGAAACAGACTCACTTTTTGGTTTACGATTCACCACGTACTGCTTTAACACATCTATGTCCAAGAAGTCTTGCTGGTGCATCCTCACAACTGGATACAGAGAAGAAGTTGCACTCTGGATAATACTACAGTAAGAGTCAAAGTCGTAGATGTTACTCTCACGGATAAATTTCCTTTCAATATTTCCGAAAGCACTGTCACACGGCAAAAAAGAGTGGCCTGGCATGAGATACACATGTTCTATGGTACTTAATCGTCCACTGTGCACTTCGTGAAGATAATTAAGGATAATATTTACATTTTTGTTTTGCCCTCCACAGTTGTCACTGAACACAATTAGGTGATTGAAAGCCTTCTGATCGTACTCCATGGCAATCCATTTCTTAAGACAGCTGGCGATTCCAACAGAGCCACGCCCACCTGTAATCTCGTCCCACACGAACATTGATGATGTATTCGTCTTTAAGCTGTGAATGCAAAAGTTATACATCCACAGCTTGCGATGGTAGTATGCAACACTTGTGGAGAGCTTGGGGATAGGAATAGTCTGCTGTAAGTCAATGCAAATAACAGCGACATTGTCATTCTTGTCGTCTTTTTTCTCCTTCATTAATCGTTGTCCCTCTGCTGCTTTATCCTTGTGCTGCTGTAACTGGTCTTCTAAGTCTTGTTTGGTAGTTTCAGTGGTGGCAGAATTGATTGAAGTGGTCAGTTTATCACATGTGCTGCAGGTGTCCGATTTAGGTGGTTGGAAAGCAATGTTAAATTCTTTTGTGAATGTCTTGTGGTAATAATTTTGGGTAACTTTTTCGATTTCAGGATGATTGGCAGTCATCCATTCTTTATACAACTGATAAAGCTTAGAGATGGTCAGGTTAGATTCCAAGTAACGCCTGTGGGGATTTCTGACACGACTGTAGTGACTTGTCACCGTCGGTAATTGATTGATGTGATCTCTAACACATCGCGCTTTATCTCCTGTAATTTTTCCGACAGGTTCGTGACGTCCGCGTTGGTCCAACACAGGAACATGGGTGGAAGTTGTTTTGCCTACTGCACACATAACCCGTTTCCTGGTAATCCCAAAAATAGATGTAAATGCTTCTCTACACACTGGATAAGTTTCATTCTTGTAAACAACACTGTATGAAAACATGAACTCGCGACGTTTTCCAGGATTGTCAGGGGTCTTGCTAGGCCGGTGTCTCTTTACACTAACTTTGTGAACGAGTTTCTGGATGTAAGCAGTCTGTGCATCATAGTTGGCCATAGCCCAGAACTCACTAAAAAGTGTTCTGATGACAGGCAGGGTCACTTTCTGAAAACAGCCATCACGGCAAGGAGTTCCAATTTGCCGACTTGGTACACGTCTCCCAGTCTTGACACTCACGTACTCTTTTCCAGAATTTCTGTTAAATTTAGCTATATTTTTTGCCCACTTAGCTGGTGCACACTTCTTTTTTCTACCCGTCCTCTGATGTGTGTTAGCCTCCTCTCTTGCTGTGTCTTCGCCACTGCTTGACATTACTCCGAGGGTTGGCGTGGAAAATGAAGATACTTTGTCTCTTATTCTGGCTGAAATCTCGCGCCAGCTATAACTGTCTGTCCACCGCTCCTGTACGCTCTTTCTCACCCGCTTCTTCCCCTTCTATCCGCAGCCGCGCAACTAGAGTCAATGGGAGTGAGCCCGCAGGGGAGGCCTATCTAAATGAGAACCGTTTTTTATTGGATACCGTTTTAAAAATTTAAAATCTATCTCTCCATTCTCTCCATTCCCCCCCTCCTATCACTCCCTGTTTAGCAGGCTCCTACCCTCTCTTTACCATTCTGTCTGTTTGTCTGTCTATTTGTCTGTTTGTCTGTCTGTCTCTGTAAGGAACAAACTGTAGAGGGGGGGGGGGCAGAGGGGAGTAACTTTCTTTCCTTCCTGAGGGGCAAAGATTCAAATTGTAATAGATGAGGACTGTTTTTTATTGGACACTATTTTAAAAATTTACAGTCTGGCTCTCCATTCTCTCCATTCCCTCCTCCCATCACTCCCACTTTAGTAGGCTCCTACCCTCTCTTTGCCATAATCTCTCTCTCTCTCTCTCTCTCTCTCTCTCTCTCTCTCGCCATTCCGTAAGGAACAAATTGTAGGGGGGGGGAGAGGGGAGTAACGACCTTATAACTTTCCTTCCTTCCTGAGCGGCTGAGATTCAAGTTGTAATAGGTGAGAACTGTTTTTTATTGGATAGTTTTAAAAATTTTCAATGTAGCTCTCTATTCCTTCCCCCCCCCATCATTCCCTTTTTAGCAGGCTCCTACCCCCCTTCTCTCTCTCTCTCTCTCTCTCTCTCTCTCTCTACACCGTAAGGAACAAATTGTAGAGGGGGCAGAACGACCTTACAACTTTCCTTCCTTCCTGAAAGCTGAGATTTAAGTTGTAATAGATACAATCCAGTTTTTAATTATTCATCTTCTTGGGTGTAACAATTATCAACAGTTTACTTACCAGTATAGGAATAATAAAGGTACCTTAAGAATACAATAGTCCATAAATATGGCATACTTTAACTTAGATACATCATGATGCTTACATTGCCGTACGATAGTTTGGGCTGTCCGGCATCCCTCCTCTCTCTTCTTGTCGCGACCGTTGTCCTGATGTTACTTACTGGTAGCATTTTATTTTTTTCATTGATATTTTTGGAAATCTCTGGTGTTTGTAAGAATCTTTGGAAAATGAAAGTGTATATTATTGTTTTTTCAGATTAATTAGTCATAGCTAACTGTAAAACTAGCACATAACATACATCTAAAATTAACAAACTCAGACGAAGATGGCAACTGTGAGGCTGGCGACACATACACACTTTCTGACTGTCAGCCGCACGCACACTGCACAGTACAGCTACGGTTACAGACTGTTGTTCCTAGGATAGGGGAAGAATGGTAGAGTTGATTTACACATTTAACTCAATCACGGGGTGGTTGGCGCTTGGCCCCTTGTCGCAGGCAGCTACTCATTTGGTGGTGCTTGATTCCGCCCTCACCCTACTACCCGTCTGCCTGGGACCATGGCAAGTGCAAGTCGAATGTTTGGGGAGGAGATCAAGAAATGCCTGGATCTGCCTACGGATGCCGAACGACCTTCCAGCGTCAACATCAGACACTATGACAGTTACCATGGGATGAGACACATTTAAGTAAAGCACCTCGACCTCGTTTGCCGCTTTTACGTGACCTTGGCTTGCATTTACTTGCGGTATCGCACGCTGGGTAATCTCTAGACAGTCAGCGACCCCCATACCTTGCAGGTTCTTTAATGTCTCACCCACTCTTCCATCATCTTGTGACTTGTTCATATATTGACTTTTTTTTAGACCCCTTGTTATTAACTGGAAGCTTCTGACAGTATCTGATAGGTAATCTTGATGCTTTGGATGACATTCTCACGGTATATCCTGAGTTTCCTAATTCTTTATTCCATGGCATAATTACACTTTATCACTAATGATTTTTGTATAGTATCGCTTACAAAGGCTCCAACATGCCTGCAAACATAGACACTGGTCATGTATTGGCGGCTGTCCAGTCCACGCTGCATCTCTGGCAGCCTCCCTATTCAGTCCCTTATCTATGAGGCCACAGCCCCTCATCCCAGTTTTTTTTTCAGTCTTCCGCTCACAACCCATACCCTCGAAGTTCACGCTTCTCACCTCCCGTACCCGACTGTCATCCTCCATCCTCCCAACTTGCCCAAACCATCTCAATCTTTCCCTCCTCATCACAACATCAATACACTCCAGACATATTCCTCCTCTCAGCTCTTCAGTCGTAATCCTAGCCCCTCCAGGCTTCGCATTCAAGGACGCATTCGTGGACGCGCACTTTGAATATGTAATTATATTCTGGACATATTTGTCTGCTGTTTCGGCCATTCTTTTTCACATTGCATAGCCTTAGTCTTATCATCATTATATTGCTTTCATAATGGAACAAGTCCACTTTTCTATGGTTTTAGATCTCATTATTTCTCATTTCTCCTCCCCATCGCTTGTTCTGCTCTCGTGTACTTCCCTATACCCGTTGCACACACGCATAAATAAACATTTAATTTTCATACATACTGCTCCCCTCTGTTGGTTACCTCTTATTATTCACATGCGTTATTGTAGTATTTAATTCATTGTCATTATTTTGTTTTCTTTATAGTGGAAAATAAATGTTATTACTATGTGTATCATACTAAATATCTGAATTCTGATTTCTGTAATGTTGTCATCATTTGTAACGATAATTGTCTCCTTTATTTATGAATATACTACACAACACTCCTCTCATAGCTCCTCTTTTGTTGAACCCATTTCTGATTAGAGATTAGCGACAACGTTCTCCACAGTGTTCAAGCTTGCACTGAATGGCAAGTAAAGGACCTAAAAAAAAAAAATGCAGGGGGTGAGAGACGTACCTTGATCATGTGTACTCGGAGTAAATACCCTGACTGAAGGAGTACATGAGGGAGGACACCTGGAATGAGCGAGAAGGAATGAAGATGAGTGGCACCAGTGAGTTTTGCAGGCGATGCCGCTGAGGCCATCCTGGATTAGGTTTTTGACAGAGAATAATTATAATCATATCATAGGTGGTTGACTTTACACACACACACACACACACACACACACAAAGTACAAACAAGAGATTTGTTGTGAGAAGCATGAGTTGTGTCAGGGTATTAGTGAAATTAATATAGTGCAGTGATGTGGGTGATTGTGCTGCAGAAGAAAGTATACAATATAAAGACTAAAGAGGGTTACTGAGATGGGTAATAAGTCTTCACCATTCTGCATCGAAAGGAATAGAACAATGAGTTTAAGTAAGTGCAATAAGTATAAGATAAACTACGGCAACTCACGCACTGTAAGGAAAGTACCTTGATGGTTGCCAGGAAAAACACTAAGATAGGTGTACGGAAAGTGTTCGGTGCTGTTAGTTCATGGTAAATGCCATGACCATATACAGAAAATTTGTGTTGATTGGAACTGGTATCAATGTGCGTAAATATAGTCTGCCTCAATGATATTTTATGCGTATGTCGCATTAGAGACATTTGCACTTGACCTTTCCTCTCATTTACATATTATTTATGCCTAACCTTTCTTCTCATTTATATATTATTTGCGCTTGGCTCTTTTTCTCACCTACATATGGGGTGAGGTAGGATCCAGAAATAATGAAATAGGAAATGCCAAAAAATCGGGGAATGGTAAACTGCATATCCTTGGAGTTCTTACATAAGGAAGATTTACAGAAATGATAGCTGTTATGTTCCAAACCTTCTTATTCCTATTCCTTATAAAGGTACATAGAAAGGCACAACTGAAATTTATGTAAGAAAAAAGCAGTATCTATAATCAGTGTGGAGTTAACGAATCAGGCATTGTTTCACTGTTCTTGCAAATGTAGTCTTCAGCTTAGCCCTACAGACTACAAGTCTTTCACTTCAAATTAACTTTAAAGGAAACTGCAAGGAGATTAATACACGACAGTAATCCGCTCACGTGCATCTCCTTGATAATTAAGTTAATGGTCACAGTTTTCAAAGCTCCTTGGTTTAGTTATGAGTAAAAAATGTGCAATAGAGGATTACAAACTCTGTTCTTTTGTGGGTCACAAGATAGACTATCTGTAATTATAAAAATCGGCATAATAAGGAAAGAAAAGCCTTACTCGAAGGCTGGAGGACAATGGGAACTGGGACGTAAATTATCTGTAAAACAATGATAATGACGCGGTTGATGGTCATCCCATTAGCACCATTAACTTAGGATAAGGAAAGGAAATGTACTGAAGAAAATGTTTTATCAATATAATTCCAGGTCAGTTGCGAAGCGTCAAGGAAAAGAATGTATTTCCATCTTCCTATGATCTCCAGTCTTTCAAACGCAGTGTGTCCCACATCTCGAAATGAAAGGATCTTGAATTTGGCTCTCTGTTGTATTTTTTTTTTTTTTTTTCTCGGAAGGAACGGTTTGGGGACTCCTGGCCTTTGGTTTCTTCTTCATAGTATTAAAAAAAAAAATCTCATGGAAAGAGAGAGGCTTTGACCAAAATACTACATTCGAGACACGGTTACAGAACTTTTTGTGACTAAAACTAAAGAGGGCAAACAGCCATAATACAATGCTTGTTTTTCATGTAGAAGATCAGGAATTAACACATTTTCCCTGAGAGTGTAAGTAGGTCAAACTGGCACATGGAGGACGGAATAGGATTTAGGAGGGAGAGGGCAACAAGTAACAGTAGAAGCAATGAGTTGCAACAAGAACAAAATGGAACAGAGCCATTAAAGAAACGGAATCAAATAATTCGTCTTCACCGACATAGCCTTTCCCTCGTAGGACACTAAGTTACTTCACACCTTCCCTCACAACACCTCACTGACACTCATTTCACACAGCATATTCCCTCAGTCTACACACACACACACACACACACACACACACACACACATGACCTCTTAACACAGACACCCAGCTCCAGATATTAAGCTGCTTAGAGGAATAAGCCAGGGAAATATAACTCATAATTTCGCAGCCCAGGTCCAGTAACACGATGTCATATTAATTCTGTTAGGCTCACTGTCACTGTGTTTAAATTTACTTCCGTCGGTATTTGGTTATGCTTTGCATTTCAGAGCCAGCCACCCTGCTCTGGGATTGAAACAGAGCCTGACTAACACACAATTTTCATGTGTCAGTAATTGCTAAAATACTGGGGAATCGAGTACCTCTCCTCCTTATCCTCGAGGTTTTTCGTGAGGGAAGTAAGTCTGGTTCAAAAGTATGCTCAAAATATGGTACCGCATGTACTGTACAACGTTAACTTTATTTCTGCTTAACTGTTTTGTTAGCGTCTTATTCCTTATGATTGCCACAGTGGCTCAGCCATTACGGCGTTTCCCTCACTATTTCTGTGTGCCCTGACGGTGAGGTTCATAATCTAAGTCATGGAGGCTATTCTAACAGAATGCAGATAGTATGTCTTTTCATAGTTCAACATGTCTCTAGTCTGTCGGTTTATACCGATTACGTAAACAGACTCTGACTCACGTAAACACTGCCTCTACAGTATAACACCACTTTCACATTACATTCATATGCACTGCTTACACAAGAGCCTTCCTTCCTGGTTCCCACTTAGCTAACACGGATAATGGTTAATTCTACAATATATATATATATATATATATATATATATATATATATATATTGTTACATAGTCTATGATTTCATCATCCTTTGTGTAATTTTAACGCACAGTATGCTGCATGTTTGATCACGAGCGTGTTCTGCCTCAGTCCCCCCCTTCTACCGTTATAGTAGAGTAAGTCGTCCTTTCTGTTGTTCAGAGCAGGATTTTCAGCTCTTTGTCCCCATGGCTTCATTTGCGCATCCTTCTTACAAGTTGTATCAAGCTCTGCTGGCCCCTATATAATGAGCTCAGTCTCTGCATCATTGCCACTTAGATCTACTCCTCATTTTGTTCACGTCTCTGTCCTCCCCTGTACAGTTATTATTGAGTGCTCAGGAAGTCTCCAACCATCTAGCAGCTGTGTAATTTGAGTATAAGTGATGTTGCATTTTGTTCTTGTACTGTATAGCATAAGTTTAATTTGTAGGCCTAGTGAAGTTTTTGTAATTTATGTAGGGTTCTTTACGTTAGTCATCACTGATAATATTTTGTATCTGTAATAATTTATCTTGCATTAACTGAGCATTACCCAGTGTATTTTCATTTTATCAGGGCTGATTTAGATAAATTTACTCATGCTAATATCGTATTAATAGAGGCTATTGCAGTTAACCATATATTTAACCAGTTTTTTGCCATTACATTATCCTTATGAGTCCTGAATGTTTTGTTGTTAGTTTGAGCATTAAACTTTAACTTGTAATTTTACCTAACTCTTTTGTTTTGAACCTGGAACTTTACAGGACAGTAGTGATTTTTAGTATTCTCACTTAAAGTGTACATTATCTCTCTCTGTTCCGTAACATAAATTTGGCGACCCCGCCAGGATATTCAGGATATTATCATAAGGATATTGCTTGATATTTTGTGACTGTTACTTATTCATGATGTCTACTATTACTACACTTGATGAAGCCAAAGTTTTTTGTCAAATGTGCAAACAGTGTGTGATGTAGAAAACAGAACAAAGAATGAACTTAAGCTTGTTGCTCAACAATTGGGAATTGCAGTTCACTCTCATCATTCTAAAGATCAAATTGTTGGCATGATTAATAAAAGCTTGTTTAATGTAACTCCTCCAAATGACCAAACGCAGATTGAATTAGCTAAGTTACAGCTAGCCCTGCAGGAGGCTCGTGTTAAGGAGGCTGAATTTCAAGCACGTGCTAAGGAGGCTGAGTCTCAGGCTAAGGAGGCGGAGTCTCATGCTAAGGAGGCGGAGTCTCAGGCAGGTATTCAGGAGGCTGAATTTCAAGCTAATGCTAAGGAGGCGGAGTCTCAGGCTCGTATTCAGGAGGCTGAATTTCAGGCAAATGCTCGTATTCAAGAGGCACAGGTACAGGCTCAGGCACAAATTGAACTTGCTAGGATTCAGGCAGACCATGAGTATCGCATGAAAGAAGGTGGAACTGGATCATCTAGCTCTGATGATTTTGATGTGGCTAAAAATGTTAAACTTGTCCCTCCTTTTAATGAATCTGATTTAACAAAGTATTTTCAGTTGTTTGAGAGGGTAGCTACAGGTTTTAATTGGCCTAAAAAGTATTGGCCAGTACTCCTTCAAACTGTTCTCACCGGTAAAGCTCAAGTAACTTATGCATCTTTGCCTCAGGATCAATCTGATAATTATGATGTAGTTAAGAGCTTGATTCTTAAGGCCTATGAGCTTGTTCCTGAAGCCTATAGAGTAGAATTTAGGACAACTTACAAGCAAGATAAGCAATCCCATGTTGAGTATGCAAAAATCAAAGAAGATCTGTTAGAGCAGTGGTTAAATTCTAAGAATGTGGATTCTGATTTTGGTAAATTTAAGCAGATGATTTTGCTGGAGGACTTCAAGAGGTGTATTTATAAAGATGTAAGCCTATATCTTGATGAGAAAAGAATAGATAATTTGTCTGATGCTGCAGTTTTAGCTGATGAGTATGTTCTCACTCACAAAAGATATTCTAAAGAAAAAGAGAAAGCTGAGAGTAAGTACGTTGCCTCTACTCAGAGTACAGGTAACAGGAAAGAGAATAAAGATGATGTTTCTCAGGAAGTAAATACCAGCTTCACCTCTAGATTTCAGAAAAGTAAATGTACTTATTGTAGTAAGCTTGGTCATACTATGGAGAAATGTTTCAGGAGACAGCGTGATGTGAACAAAAAGGAGTCTTTAAATATTCAGTCAATTGGTCTAGTGTCCACTCTTGATAGTTCCCAGAATGCTTTAACTGAGTTAACTGAATCTGCTTTGAGGGGTAACTTAAATTCTCATGATGGAGCTCCTCTTTTGAGCAGTAACGTGGGTGACACTCTCAAGAGTTCATGTGCTAATTTCCTGTCTGATGGTTTTGTCAGTCCTCTGGACAGTAATGACAGGAAATCAGTTAAAATATATCGTGATACAGGTGCTTGCCAATCCCTTATGCTGACCAGTGTTCTAGGCTCTAATGTTAATTCCTCTGATGAAACTGTAATCTTACAAGGTGTAGGGAATAATTACTTCTCTGTCCCTCTGTGCAGAGTGAATTTAGAGTCTGGTTTTGTTAATGGTTCCGTTATGGTTGGGTTGGTTGAGACACTCCCAGTGTCAGGTGTAACTTTCTTACTTGGAAATGATATTGGTGGAAGTCAAGTGTGTCCAGCTCCTCAGTTGTCTAGAGAGCCAGTGGCTGCGTCCCAGGATTGTGGTGTCGCTGATGTGTTCCCTGCATGTGCTATCACTAGGGCTAAGTTACTGGTGATTTAGAGGATAATGATGATGATGATGTTATCCTAGCTGACACTTTTCTTGCTAATTTGGACCACTCACCAGATGAGGCAGTACCCCGTAGTGTTGATAATTTGTCTCGTCAAGAGTTGGTTGAGTTGCAGGTTGCTGACCCTGAGTTGAAAGGTCTAGCTAACTCTGCTTACAGTGAAGAAGAGTCAGCCAGTGCTTCTACTTGTTATTATGTGAAGTCAGGAGTACTTATGAGGAAGTGGAGACCCCCAACAGCATCAGCCGACTGTGAATGGGAGGTTGTACATCAAGTTGTCATCCCTCGTGTTTGTAGGCAGGATATCATTAGAGTGGCTCATGATTCCAGTTTGGCAGGACACCTTGGAGTGAGGAAGACTGTGGCACGCATTTTGAAACACTTCTACTGGCCAGGTATCTTCAGGGATGTTTCCTGGTATTGTAAGTCTTGTCACACCTGTCAAGTTGTGGGGAAGTGTAATCAGACCGAAAAGGTTGCACCTCTAGTTCCCATTCCTCCTTTTGAGGCGCCTTTCACCCGTGTGTTGGTGGATATTGTGGGCCCTCTTCCTAAGACTTCTTCAGGATTTTCTTATGTGTTGACCCTGATTGATATGGCTACTCTTTATCCCGAAGCCATTCCACTTAGAAATATCTCAGCAAAGAACGTGGTTAAGGAAATGCTAGGGTTCTTCACAAAGTTTGGTCTGCCCAAGGAGGTACAGTCAGACCGGGGAAGTAATTTCATGTCAAATGTTTTCAAGCAGTCTCTGAAAGAGTTGGTCACGTCTTCAGCTTACCATCCCCAGACCCAAGGAGCGTTGGAGAGATATCATCAAACACTGAAATCGATGCTCAAGAAATACTGTTTGGAACATCAGAAAGACTGGGATAAAGGTCTTCCATTCGTTGTGTTTGCCGCAAGAGAATCTCCAAATGAATCACTGGGCTTCTCACCTTTTGAACTACTGTTTGGCCATGAAGTAAGAGGACCCCTTAAGTTACTCAAGGAATGCTGGCTGTCGGAGGAAGATGACGTCAACCTGCTGGAGTATGTGATGAAGTTCAAAGAACGGCTGTCCACTGCTTTACAACTGGCGAGAAAGAATTTAGGAGCTGCTCAGGAGAAGATGAAGACTTGGTATGATAAGAAGTCCAGGTTACGCCACTTTCAGCCAGGAGATCAGGTTTTGATTCTGCTACCTGTTCATGGGCAACCTCTTCAAGCCAAGTTTAGTGGTCCTTATTTCGTGGAGAAGAAACTCAGTGATGTCAACTATGTCATCGCCACACCAGATCGTAGAAAGAACAAGCAACTATGTCACATCAACATGCTAAAGTTATATCACAGGCGGGATGAAAATAATCCAGTCTGCACTGTAGCTGTTCCACCCGAGTCTGCATGTGAAGCTCTCCCATGCAGTATGAGCCTGAGTGATAGTTTGGGGAAGAATCCTGATATCATGAATGATCTCCAGACTAAGCTTTCTCATCTACCTCCCGAGGAAAGGCAGGAGTTTTCGGCAATACTGCAGGAGTACCCACAAGTGTTCCGTGCCACTCCAGGAAGAACTACTGTGTTGATGCATGATGTCGATGTTGGAGACGCAAAGCCAATTAAACTGCCTCCTTACCGTGTGAACCCAGTGAAAGTTCCTCTCATCCAGAAGGAGCTTGGCTACCTGTTGGACCACAAGATGATTGAGCCCTGTCAGAGCGAGTGGAGTTCTCCTGTCACTCGAGTCCCTAAGCCAGGTGGGTCACAGCGGCTTTGCATCGACTACAGACGTGTTAATCAGATAACCAAAACAGACACTTACCCTCTCCCTCGCGTGGAAGATTGCATAGACAAGATCGGAAAGGCTAGGTACGTAAGTAGGTTTACAGATTGTTTTAGAGTAATAAGAAATTTTGTTTGTAAATTTCTTTTTTCTTTGTGGGGAGGTGTTACATAGCCTATGATTTCATCATCCTTTGTGTAATTTCAACGCACAGTATGCTGCATGTTTGATCACGAGCGTGTTCTGCCTCAGTCCCCCCCTTCTACCGTTATAGTAGATTAAGTCGTCCTTTCTGTTGTTCAGAGCAGGATTTTCAGCTCTTTGTCCCCATGGCTTCATTGCGCGTCCTTCTTACAAGTTGTATCAAGCTCTGCTGGCCGCTATATAATGAGCTCAGTCTCTGCATCATTGCCACTTAGATCTACTCCTCCTTTTGTTCACATCTCTGTCCTCCCCTGTACAGTTATTATTGAGTGCTCAGGAAGTCTCCAACCATCTAGCAGCTGTGTAATTTGAGTATAAGTGTTGCTGCATTTTGTTCTTGTACTGTATAGCATAAGTTTAATTTGTAGGCCTAGTGAAGTCTTTGTAATTTATGTAGGATTCTTTACGTTAGTCATCATTGATAATATTTTGTATCTGTAATAATTTATCTTGCATTAACTGAGCATTACCCAGTGTATTTTCGTTTTATCAGGGCTGACTTAGATAAATTTACTCATGCTAATTTCGTGTTAATAGAGGCTATTGCAGTTAACCATATATTTAACCAGTTTTTTGCCATTACATTATCCTTATGAGTCCTGAATGTTTTGTTGTTAGTTTGAGCATTAAACTTTAACTTGTAATTTTACCTAACTCTTTTGTTTTGAACCTGGAACTTTACAGGACAGTAGTGATTTTTAGTATTCTCACTTAAAGTGTACATTATCTCTCTTTGTTCCGTAACAATATATATATATATATATATATATATATATATATATATATATATATATATATATATATATAGAGAGAGAGAGAGAGAGAGAGAGAGAGATTATAGATAGATAGATAGATATAGATAGATAGATAGATAGACAGATAGATAGATATCATTCAATTTTATTATTTGACTACTCTTTCATTTATGCTAAAGAATTGTTTAGTTCAGGCAACTACACCATTTTCCCTCTTTTCGTGTTTGCCTCTGTAGACCAGGAAAGGACCATTGGAAACTTCAATGAATGCCTCTTCCTGTCCTCTTACCCTCAGTAAGACCTATGGATTTGCAATTTACAGTTATGTCCTTCAAGATGAAAAGTCAAGTTAACTTCATAGACCTAAGTTTGAACGATATATGTCCCAAATTTTTTAAAGACGATGGATTTTTCTTTCACCACAGAGATTCTTAGCACTCCTTCCTCTTCAGCATGTCTGACCACTTCCATGGTCAGACGATTATTAGGGACATGGCTTGGTAGAATTTGTCACTGGTTTAGAAGCAGGCCATAAAAACACTTACGCTCATGCAGTCACATCGATTCTGAATGTAATAGCCCCGAAATAAAGTCATCATGGACATTAGATACTAGCGCTGAAGTGGAAACATGTGAAGGTGTGTGGCATGTATGAGGACTGCTATTTCTCGTATTCACCCGCCTCTGCATTGCTTATCAGTCTTCACACTTATTTTTCTACTCCGTGGTTCATTCTCGTGGGTTTTCTTTCACACTGCTCTCATTGTCACCTTCACACCACAAGTTTATGTTCAGACAGTCCACTACATCGTCCTCCCTGATCTCCCTTGTTAATGACTCGCTTAAACATTTTACTCACTTCACTTTCAAAATCTGCTGGGCCTCTATTGCCGTTCGCTACAGCCTATGTATCAATTTTTTGTACTATAATCAACTTTCTTTTCCGATGCTTGTCTTTCAGCCGTCTTATATTATTATTTGTCCCATTACGTCACTCACACGACCAGTACCAATTCTTCCAGCAATATCATCCATTACTAATTTCCTGTAAAATCAATGTCCTTTATCAAACTAGCAATGTACGAGTATCCCCCGAAGCGTATGGTTCATTTCCAGTCCTTAGTTATAGCAAATAGAAACATCGTTGTGTAGAATTAAAACAAAAGTGTTACAAAAAAAAAAAAAAAAAAATCAATGGCCCCCAAAATGAAAGACTACATGCCCTTCAGGCCTCAGTGCTTGTTACTGTATGTGCCAATATTGTAAGTGCCGTGTAGCGAAGCCATCAGACATATCACCTCAGCATCACCTCAAATGATACTGGAGAGGGGCGCCTTCATGTGGTAGCACTCATATGACAAGGCCGATCCACTGCCCTATTATGCGAACGTCCCTCACCTTCCTCCCTCTCTTCCACAAAACGGAGAGTGAGCTGTAGGAGTGCAGTTTCAGCCTGCACTCCACTGGGTTCACGTTCGAATGTGTTTGGGGTTGCAATCACCACCATCGCCACAACCACCACCAACACCATCACCATCATGACAAATACCGACACCAACACCACTACTATTACTACTACTACTACTACCATTACTACTACTACTACTTCTACTACTACTACTGTACCAACCCTGGAATATCTAGTGCTCCTTAACTAAGCCATATCTCTCTTGTACCAGATCAGATTTTTGACAGCCCTCCTTCCCAATTTGTAATGCGCCTCTGCTGCCTCCCTCAGTGTGTGTGTGTGTGTGTGTGTGTGTGTGTGTGTGTGTGTGTGTGTGTGTGTGTGTGTGTGTGTGTGTGTGTGTGTGTGTGCGTGCGCGCGCGCGCTCAGTCGTGGCATTACGGCCGAACCTCACCGGATCCGGACGGAATACTAAGTGGCAGGGCGCGGGAAGGGAGGAAGGAAGGAAACAATATTGTGAGGTATGGAAGGTGAACTGGAAAAGAGAAAACAAACGAGAGAGAGAGAGAGAGAGAGAGAGAGAGAGAGAGAGAGAGAGAGATGAAATTCCAAAAAAAGATTCTCACATAATCTTTTCTCTTATTTTTTCTTTTCCATCTTCAATATTTTCACCGCAGGTACGCCCTTGATCATTTTAAGTTCTTTCTTCTCTTCTGTACTTTTCTATTCCTTTATATATATATATATATATATATATATATATATATATATATATATATATATATATATATATATATATATATATATATATATATATTCCTTCAGTATTCTTTGGCCTTTCATTCTGTGTTAAATTCTGAGTTTACAAAGGGTCACACGAAGCTGCCGGTCAAACTTTACTTTTAGCTTTACCATTCCAGCAGCTGTGTATCATACCTAACTGTTCCATATCACACCACACTGCCCCATGTCATATCAGACTACCCAGTATCACACCAGGCTGTCCCTTGTCACACCAGACTGCATCATGTCACACCAGACTTCACTGTATCACGCCATACTACCCTGCCTCACACCATACTGCCTGAGGCAAGGTTAGGTAGGATGTGGTGGGTTGTGACAGAGTTTGGTAGGATGGGTTGGGGCAGGGTAAGGTAAGGTGAAGTGAGGCATGGTTTGGTAGGATCACTTCAGAAAGGCCAAAGGACCCTCCCAACAAGCAGCGGCTGTGGCACTTTGGGGCTGCTGACTGGGAGGCCCTCAGGCACAACTTCTTTGATTTCCTTGATATGACTCCTGCATCCATGGCTGACAGCTTTCTAAGTGTATGTCGCTCATTACTGAAGCATAAATTCCTTTCTCGTATCCTCTAACTAGTCCAAGAAAACCTTGATTTAATCACGCTTGTTGTAACGCTGTCTATAACAGGGAAAAGCATACAAGAAGTACCAACACCAACCCACTCTTGAATCTCATATCTTTCAACGTTTCTACCCGGAATCGTGGTAAGTCTGTTCATCGCTCTTCTAAAAACAAAAATGCATTCATACTAAATGCTGTGAACTCTCTGACTTACAGTGTTCCTACTCTTTCTGCACTTTGCTAAAAATCTTTCTAACAACTTCACTTCATGCTCCTTCACTTCTTCTTTCCGCTCTGATTTCTCTGTACCTGTTTCTTCTGCTGAAAAGGCAGAACTCTTTGCTCAGACTTTCCCCTCCAGTTCTACCTTAGACGATTCCGGTGCTGTTCCTCCATCTGTGTGTGTGTGTGTGTGTGTGTGTGTGTGTGTGTGTGTGTGTGTGTGTGTGTGTGTGTGTGTGTGTGTGTGTATGTGTTAAAAGCTGGGGACCATATGGTGTGAAGGAGTGGTATGTGAGTGAGGTATGCCAGAGCCACATGGTTTTACAAGAGTGAAGCTAGAGAGAAAGACGCAGTTTGCGTAAAAGCATCCTGCTGGTGACAACGTTAAAGCAGTATTTATTTAGCAAGTGAAAATCTCCTGCAAGTTTATTTATTTTCTTATCCTTGGGTTTTGCGAGACGATGGAGTTTTGAAGGGTACTTGTGCTCTTTATGTTTTTTGCAATCATTCATTTATTAGAAACTAGGGTAGTGTAAGTTCAATGATTTCCTTTTTTTTTTTTTTTTTCAATTGTTTTACTACAGGTATATTATGGTGAGGTTATGGATCGATGGACTTAGATTCTTAATCATGATGCAAAGGGATATTAAAGAACTACCGATCACAATAATTGGCCAACCATCACATGCAAGACCTATTTTAAACATACTGTTTAATTTGTTAGTAACAGAAAAAAGCAGCTCAGGTTATGGGTCTAATTAACCCAGACCATTTTTTAAAATAGGAGTAAATCTGAAAGGCTAGTTTGGTTAGAAGTAATGACAACAGGTGAAGCTGGATAAGACTAAGATCTTTTCCTGAATACCAACCCATATCAGGCCGGGCCATGTCTAACAGTACTTAAACTGACTGACAGGAAAACAGTCAAGTATGTGGACGGACAACCAAAGTACCTCTTTTCGTTAGGCTTCGTATAAACAAAACTGTGTAATCTTGACTAAAGCATCCCCACCCGCCAAACCTCTTCAACGCCCACAACATTACCCCCACTCTTTGTTCATCCCTACACATTCATCAATCATGCCAACACCCACTCCTTCACTCACCAAGACCATTTCATTGCCAACGCCAACTACCCAATTTGTCTGTCCATCCCCACCCATTCACCACATGTAAACCAGTTGTCTAAATTAGCCCACAAGTACCCCAAACTGGTCACCGAATCCCCATACTAAAGCAAGCATGAAGTTATAATGATCACATGTGTATTTCCTCTTTCGTAATTTCCGATATATTACATTTCCTCCAAGCCACACATGTACGTGATGTGGTCACGAACCCAACACTTACAGACTTAGTGAAGAGACTTTACGTAATGGACTCGGATAACAAGTTTGTATTGTTCATGTGTGGTGTTAATGAACGAACAGTTAGGTTGCAACATAAAATCCTGTAGTTAAAATATATAGATGGCAGGATTTTAGAGTAAATAGTGAACCTTCGAATCACGCATTCTTCTAAACACACACACACACACACACACACACACACACACACACACACACACACACACACACACACACACACACACACACACACACAATAAACAGGGCCCACACTCTTGGTACACAGGTATTCTGTGTGGCTAAAGCAGTGGTGCTTGAAAACCGAACCGCAATCCAAATCGGGACTGCCACAGGCTATGGTATGGACTCTGGCAATTTCCCTTAGTTACTGTGCAATATCTCGCCCATATGTGTCGATATATATTTATGTATCTATCTCTCTATTTCTAGATAGGTAGATAGATAGTTAATAGATGAATGGATAGATAACAGAGACAGATTGATAGATAGGTGGATAGATTGACAGACAGACCCACAGGCAGACATACGGATAGATAGATAGACAGACCGGCAAATAGACAGATATATAGTTAGATAGAAAGACAGATAGACAGATAGAGTGACAGATATATAGCATTTAAGACTTTGGGATTACTCTCTGTCACAAACCTGCTTGAATAATTAACACTTAATGATGTATCCTACCTAAATGATGATCATCTATTGCAGCAACACTTTAAGGCACGTGAACTGCACACAATTTCATCTACAAAATACATGATATAAGGAATCATATCAACCTCTTCGCTTCGCGTTTACGGAGACTGATTAAGAGAGAAGTGGTTAATTTTTCCAGCGTCTCAAGGTGCTCCTGCTCCAAACAACGAGAGTGTCGTACTGAAAATCCCAATATCACTGTTATCTCTTCAGGATTGTCTTTTAGGAAATTAACACCATTCCCAATCTTGATAATATTGTTTGTATCAAGCTGAACTGAACACACCCACATAAGTATTATCATTAGCCTTTTTAGATAGTGGACTGACAGAGGGTTATTAAAGAGTGATGTGGTTACTAGTGGACGGAGGTGGTGAAGTGGTAGAGAAAACGTGAATGTTGTTTTGTAGTGAAGACGTGTTTCATTTTTCTAATTAGGTGGAGAGGGGTGTCAAGTGACGAATATTTCACGTCTAATTTAGCCACCAAAAACTGTTAACGTTACTGACAGAAGAATATATCTGCCTTAATCCGTTCACCATGATGATGTATTTGTCATTATATTCATGCTTGTACCTAGCATAAGGACGTTTTGAATGGGAAGCATTAGATATTGCCTTAGCCGATTTCAGTTTAAGTGAACCAAATTGCTGAAGAAATTCGTCTTCTGGTAGCAAGAATGATTACAGAATGCGTCATCGAACTGCTGGGGTTAAAGCCAACTCTGATGTTGCTAAGATTCAATTTTCCGAATCGTTCGAGTATTATCATTACTATTATTATGAACTTCATATTCTGTGGAGCTCTTATTGATACTGTAGGTATTATATCCTTTTTTTGTGGGAGGAGGGGGGGGGGTTAAGATCTAGAAGACTGACATTCGAAGACCGTTCGAGATAGAGACTTGAGATTTTCAGGGGTGATGTATCTTAGTTGTAGGCTTCTTTTGGCATATTTTTTTTTTCCCTAGCACTAGCGCCGCACTTACGCCCTCTGTTATTTTTTTCAATTATTGCTCTTCTGCACAACAAAAACTACTGAATCGATTGCCTTGCAATTGTTCCAGTATGTAGTCGTCAACATACACTACTGCACCTGGGTATTGATAATGAGATCCAGTAAACACTTTTTGAAATATCGAGGAAAATCAAAATGGCCACAGCGTGCGTGAAAGTGCTAAATCGGTAAGTATTTGGCTGATTTTGGCCAAACTCGGTGGAAATGTAGTCACTTGCAGTGGGTCATGAGTGAACACGATTTGCATCGTATGAATGACCTTGACCTTGATCTCAAGGTCACAGTTCAGTCATCATCATCATTATCATCCGGACCTCCTTTCCCACCCTAGGGCAGGGTGAGGAGTAGCAATGTCCAGACAGCCCAAATTTGCCCAATCCAGTGGGCCACGCTTCCATTCACTCATCATTCAAGCCCCCGGAATCCTGATTCTATGTAATGAATGTCACAGATCAAAATCAGTAAAAAATTTTGAGTCACACCAAAAGTCCTTTAATTTTAGGTCTATAATGATGAAAGTATTTTCATCTGCAGTGTGGAGTTTTTTTCGTATTGCTTCAGCAGTTTAAAAATTCTACATATTATCATTATTATTATTATTATTATTATTATTATTATTATTATTGTTATTATTATTATTATTATTATTATTAGTAGTAGTAGTAGTAGTAGTAGTATCAGTATTATTATTGTTGCCGTTGTTGTTGCTGTTGTTTTTGTTGATGTTATAATAATAATAATAATAATAATAATAATAATAATTATTATTATTATTATTATTATTATTAGTAGTAGTAGTAGTAGTAGTAGTAGTAGTACTAGTATTATTATTATTATTATGTTGAAACATTAGTTAGGCATGCCTTCTGAGAAACATGGAGTGTGTTGACATCTACATGCTTTATTACATCGATACTATATTCGTATATCATCTGCACCTCAGTCACATGGGCAAACACTGTTGCTGACTCGACCATCAGACAAGGTAATTGATGGGCAGAGAATAGGCTTCTAACGCGTTCATCACTGATCGATGGACACACACACACACACACACACACACACACACACACACACACACACATGTATATGTTCTTTTAATGACATAGACATACAGACAGCATTTATTTAATGCAAAGTAAAAATAGTGAACATTCTGTAAACCTCCTTTTGTAAGAGTCAACGAAGAAAATATTGCAATCAACACAACAGCATCGAAAACGAAACTTCATACCTTCCTTTGGGTTCAGGTGTGCCAGGTAAAATTCAAGTCATTAGATGTTGGTCCACCCTTCCAAAGACGCGGGATCGAACCCAGGACGGAGTGAAGAAAGTTTCAGGATTTATTAATTCTACTTTCAGTTGATTTAATTTACTTTGGGGAAGGCCTTTTACAGTGGAGGAGGTACACACGGCCATATCTTAACCCCACTTTGAAGTCTTCCCCAGGGCCAATAACACTGCATGGAGAAGAAATAATGAACCCGTGATACGTCGTTGGACTGAAGTGGTTAGAGCAGTATTTATTGATCTCCCATAAGGTCCATCGCCGTGCCATAAAAACACCCCGGCTAACACCATCACCAAAGTCCTGAATGAGACAGCCCAAACAGGTGGTTAGTGTGGACGATGGGTATTAGCACCCTAGTGGTGGCTTGTAAAGGTATGTAATGGCATCTTGTGGGTGCACGAAGTTCATAAGTCATCTCAAATGGACTGTGTAGTTTATAACCAGAGGTGGAGATATACAGATATTATCATTCATTCATCATTCATCATCCAATCCTACGTTGCCCCATTAGGAGCGTAGGAGCCTGGGGCTACGCAAGTTGGTCCTGACATTTAAGATGATAATGACCAGCCTCACTCATCCCTGAGTGGCATTACGTGAGCAATAAACCCCAATCACCCCTTGGATATAAACCTTCACCGGCTCAATCAGATTGGAGCTCCGTAATTACCCACTAAACCACCAGGTGCCAAAATTTGGTTATATGGTTACCACCCAGCGTAGTAAATGGTTTCCTGGTGTACAGGAAACCATTTGGCTTGTCACTCAGTGTAGAGTCACCCACAGGCAGTAGGAAGAGGAAAGAATGAAGGAAAGAAAGACAGATGAGGGAGTGTAAAGTCACCCGTAGGCAGAAGGATGAGGAAAGAATGAAGAAAAGAAAGATAAGATGGAAGGAAAGAAGGATGGAAGAGGGGAAAGGACAGACACCCAAGAGCAGCACTACATCCAGTGAGTGGATGGTGAGAGCCCCCACCTACCACAGACGCCCCCACCTACCAAGCTACTTAAACATACTCTAAGTCGACATTACAAAGTCATTTCCAGACCACATTATTCTCTTACTCACAGCGTCAGGATAAAAAATGAGGCAGATGTTAATATGAGGAATCCTGCCAAAAGGAAGAGTGTGAAAAAGAAAAAAGTGGAAAAAGTGGGAACGTGTGTGTGTGTGTGTGTGTGTGTGTGTGTGTGTGTGTGTGTGTGTGTGAGAGAGAGAGAGAGAGAGAGAGAGAGAGAGAGACAACCAGAGCACACGACCTGAATCTACTTGTTTACTCTGTTGACGTAGCCCTTTATGCTTTCTTTATCTTACGTGTTTGCTGAGACCCCTTGGTGATGTTTAAATCTGTGTCTACTTTCACTGACGCAGCTGCCCCATTCCCTTCCCTTACACTGCTGTCTTCACTGTATTTAACAAGCCTGGACTGTAAACAGAAATCTCCTTTATTCATACATTTTTTTCTCCTTTTCACTCCTGTATTTTTTCAACTTACCTGCATTCAGACATTCACCTTCGCGCAGGAGGTCGGGTACGTAGCTTGTCTGTCTGCTGCTCTTGCCTGGGGTTGTTTGTACTGTATTAAGGTATGTTATTACTTTTGCCAGAATTCCACGGTGAAAAGAATCTCTCCTACATATACTTCCATTCCAAAATCAGCACGACATATGGACAAATTTCCCCCGGAACACCTGATGGGAATAATAATTAACTGCCTATGAAAACTCGGGTAATTTATGCACCTACATTTGGTTATTTTCAGCTGCATCATAAATCAATCAGTCTGGTGTTGTTGGGGTGTGGTTGGGATAAAACGATGTACGTGGGTTGCCCCGAGTAATCGATAGGCAAGAATAGTCTTCCAATTTTCACTCAGCAACAGACAAACGGACATATTAAAAAGTAAAAACACACAACTTACGTAAAAAAAAGGATTACAAGCGTAAAATATTTGTTGCATCTGTGAATAGTTCAAGGCTTTAGTTTATTATTATTATTACTATTATTATCATTATTATTATTATTATTATTATTGTTATTATTATTATCATTATCATCTTTATTATTATTATTATTATTTTCATTATTAATACTACTATTACTGCTCCACAAAATGTTTATACCTGTAGGAAAGCGATTACAAATACATAATAAGCAAGAAGCACTTAGACATGCCTCACCCACGCAATACAGTTGACGTAAGGGCCTAAAGTGAGGCTGGTGAACTGCAGGAGAAAGACAGCCTCAGCCTTTAGTTCATTGCTGTTGTCAGCTAGCAACTATAGTTTACCGACATCTTCATATGATTCCACGTTAATTTTGCAGCCCTGCTATCCATCTCTCCTTGCCCGCCGCTCTCTCTCTCTCTCTCTGACACTGAACCTGTATTAAGCTATTGATATATGATATTTTCTTTACTTTCTTTGTAAAATGCAACCAGAAATACTTCACCAATTTCTCACAAACGCTTCCCGGTTCCGTGATATGGTGAGCTAAATTAGGCTTTGGTTTTCATTTATTTAGCTATTTTTTTTGTAGGTCTGCGAGTATTAGGGAAGTAACAAGAGATCAAGCTGGTTGGACTGGATAAGTTCTATGCGGCATTTTTTTTTTTTTTTATGAAAGGAAGAAGGAAACCAAGGCCAGGAGCCCGCAAAATGTTCCCTCCAAGAAAAAAACAAAAAACAAGGTAACA
>NC_136959.1:14187446-14197446 GCF_032717465.1 Coenobita brevimanus
TGAAATGCTCACTCTGTCTCCCCATTAAACACTTATCAGTTACACTATTTTCTCGTCCCATTTTCACCCCTATCAGGCTCCCACTCTACAGTACACACTTACCACTCTTTGTCAATGAGTCTCACTATTTTATATATTCCCACCTTCGCCCTGCCACTCATCGCACTGTACACTTCTCAGTTCTCCTTCCATCCTCTCTTACCCTCATCCACGCTGCAGCATGTGGTTAGCTCTCTCTTTGTACCTCAAAACGAAATTTCCGTGTATTTTATAACCCATTCTCATTCTCCATCTCTCCCCGTGGCCTTAGCTCATCTCTAACTTCCATCCTTCCTCTCCCTTCAACAGTCACACCCATCCTTCGTCTCACTATCACTTCCTTGCATTGCCAGCTTCACTTCCACTGTTTGGTATTTTGAGACCCAGGATTGATTTGACTCTCTCTCTGTCTCTCTCTCTCTCTCTCTCTCTCTCTCTCTCTCTCTCTCTCTCTCTCTCTCTCTCTCTCTCTCTCTCACACACACACACACACACACACACACAGCTATTATAAGGCTCTATTCTTCACATATGCCTCCATTTAATTCTCCATCTCCTTCTGTTCATTCACTGATTAGTTGCTGTTCAACCGTATGACACAAACGAGAACAGTATTGAATTTGTAGTAGGGATGTACTGTCGTGGTCATAATCACCTATCCTCCTGTACCCCGTGCCTCAGACTGGCTCCTTTATGCGTGGCAAGTCACACTGGGGTAAGAGGGGCTGAGAGGAAGGGGGCCAGAGAGAGAAGGGAAGGTGGATGGGGGGACGAATGATGGTGCTGGGGTGCAGTGAGGGAGGGGAGGGAGGGTAGGCAGAGGAGGGAGAATGGAATGTAAAGTTGTGGCCACATAATTTGTCTATTTTCTTTCACTCTGGACATCATATAAAGAGTTACTATTCGGTAGATAAAGCTGCATTACACTTTGTACAGCGGCGTCAGATAACAAGCTTTAGACAGGTGGTGATATCAGGCACTGGCTAGTGAGAGAAGTATACTGGCGTGATGGAAGACATCAAACATTAGTGCGGAGCCAGATATTTGTGTTTATCCGTGTATTTTGACTTCAGACGTAGAATGGAATCTGGTGGGCTTTGACTTCGGTAATGTTTGTGTAAGAAACGTCCTCTACCCTTACATGTAATAAATTTTTGGAACTAAGTATTATATGCAACCTTTGACATGGCTGTGTCCACACTGAATATGATCACCCTCGCAGTATATGCTCCCTCTATACAGTCACCACCATGTAAATTCAGTAATTATTTAATGACATCTCTATATATAAAGGCTATTTAAAATAATTGTGCATAAAAGGTAAATAAATTTGATGTCTGTGCTCATGGGTGGATATAGTAACAGCTTCTCTCATTACCTGTTAGAGGGAAAATGAAACAAAATCCTACTCAAACTCCCAAGATATATCAGTGTCAATGTTTACCGACACTGGTCAAGCCAAAGCAACCAGGAAAGCCTTAGTAAGTAGTCCAGTGGCCTCATGCCTTAAAAACCTCATGCAGGCTTCGCGGCACCGGGGAAACAGTGTTGTTGATGGTTTGCTGGTTTCGTCTGAACAGCTCCCACTCGTCTTTGTTGTGCTGGAGGAGGCTTCCACGCGTAAAGTGACAAGATTTATTGGAGTTAAAAGAGGGATATTGTCACGTGTGTGTGTGTGTATACTCGTGTATATATATATATATATATATATATATATATATATATATACTAGAGAGAGAGAGAGAGAGAGAGAGAGACTGACTTAATGCGAGTGACAGCGACGGCTGCTAAAACTGAGGCTGCTAATTAAACACTGGTGTCTCAAACAAACTCCAATGACCGATATACAGTACGGTACGGTGAATGGGCCGACCATAGTTACCAGTTAGTATTACAGATTTTATATTAACAATTCGGTATTTCATTTGTAGGCATAATTTTACTAAATCATCATAATTTCATAAAAGAAGGTCATGTTATGTCTAATGTAATAGTAATTTTCTAAAAGAGGGATGTTTTAAATAATATGCACAAAAAGCAGGATATTTAAGTCACAATTAAAAAAGCGGGAGATAAAAAAAAAAAAAAAAACGAGACTGTCCCGCCTAAAGGCGAGACTCTGGTCGCTTTATCCACGTGTTGACAATCTGGGCCCAACTCAGTCTCGATGGCTCCGCACTAATATTTGATGTCACGTCAGTATACGTCTCTCACGAGCCAGTGCTTGATATCACCACCTATCTAAAGCTTGTTATCTGACGCCGCTGTACAAGGTGTAATGCAGCTTTATCTACCGAACAGTAACTCCTTTATATGATACCCTGAATGAAATAGACAAATTATGTGGCCACAACTTTACATTTCATTCTCCCTCCCCTACCTACCCTCCCTCCCCTCCCTCACTCCACCCCAGCACCATCGCTCATCCCCCCACCCACCTTCCCTTCTCTCTCTGGCCCCTCCCTCTCAGTCCCTCTTACCCCAGTGTGACTTGCCACGCATAGAGGAGCCAGTCTGAGGCACGGGGTACAGGAGTATAGGTGGTTACTTATGGCCACGACTGTACAAGTACAGACAGCACCAAACTGTGTAATTTCGGAAACTATTGAAACTACAAGTAATCTATGCAAATCGACGAAAGGCGTACAAAAAAGTAGTACCGTAGGTGTTATTTAAGTGACTTCCCTCAAAACTCTCAACAAGGCAACTGAAAAAAGTGCCAAAGTAAACATCAAAACCATTATTCCAGACTAATAAGGCAATCTGTAGGTATAATTATGCCTGTCGTTGGATAGCTGGCAAATAAAGTAAGGTCATAATGAGAGACGTGTTTCAACTTGTGTGTGTGTGTGTGTGTGTGTGTGTGTGTGTGTGTGTGTGTGTGTGTGTGTGTGTGTGTGTGTGTGTGTGTGTATCTATCTATCTATCTATTCATCCGTACAGATAGAGTAATAGATAAGTAAATAGATAGGTGCATAGTTTTAGACATATAATTACAGTCAGCTGGGAGCATAACTATATATATAAAAGAGCCGCGATGTTTGTTTGTTTGTTTGTCCTTCAATCAGGCCCAAACCATGGGCCATAGAACCCCCAGACCCATATACATTCTGAATCATAGTGACCCTAGGATGGTTTTAGGGGGTCAAAATTCAGATATGGATCATTCGAGGTCGCCGGTAGAGTGTTCGCCTTTTTGCCCGGGCAACGCCGGGTACCCCTGATGCCCAATTTTTGGCATGGAGATTCACATGACCTCCAGTTTGGACATAGGCTATGTGAGGTTGACCTCTGAAATCATCTGAGGTCACCGGTCGGAGGTCATTTGAGGTCACCGGTAATAGTAAACGAGTGCACACAAATAGTGTGAGTCAGCGAAAGCTGAGATGGAAGCCTCTTATAATCCCTCTTCAGAAGCATAAGAGGTATACTATATTTTCCAGAGGTATGATATTACAGGTAACTTAATGGTGTATTATTATTCTTCCCTCTGAATCATCCTTGGAGTAAATTCAGTCTGCTTTTTACATAACGAAGTTAATGAAAATCTTCACTATTGTATAAACATAATTTACCTATTGTACAGACACAAATATCTTCCTTAAGCTTGACGAATAGAAAGGGGAAAAGTCGAACGAACTGAGACAAACATTATTTGAAACACGATTTTCGTTGTGTTAACTCTGTTGTCAATTTTCTTCATGCAGAAATGGGAAGACTTTGGTTTCTGTGACTGTACACATAGCAACTCATCCATCTGTCCACGCGTAATTTCCTTTAGGTAATCACTGGCAAGACGACAAGTAAGTCCGTGGGAGCATTTTCCTATAGGACCATCCCTGAGATATCAAACAGTGAGTTAATTATGTGGCTTTCAGGAGCTGACCACTTGCTGGGTTAATCCCTAATATCTTGATTTATACGTCTCCTAGGTGGAACTGTTACAGCATCACACATGGAGAAGGATGGTAGATTAGTGAGACAACCACGGCAGTCAGTAAGATAAAAGTGTAAAGCCGGGGATAGTTAGGGTAGTGGATAGTATCAGTCTGGAATATATTGAGGTTTATCATTTTTTTTATATAATTGTTAAATGTATCACAAAGAATTTGAAAATATTCCTCACCATCTTTTTAGCTTTGTGTCGGTGTTTAGAGAGAGTGAAATATTCATTGCTAAGTGCAATGCTGTTACATCCGTATTATGTGCATTATGTTGTTACACTTCTTCACAGTAATCAACCCTGAATCTTACATACAAATCTTACAAAATTAGTACCACTGATTTCTAGCAGTATAATTATTTCATTCATTGCCAGACGCCATGTATCCCAAACATGGTGGCCAAGGGCTTAGAGTTAATTGTTTTACAGGGAGGGGCACTAATCCTCCACCAACCCCACTTGACACGTAGGGATGCCAACAGCATCTGGTGTTCCCAGGCGGTCATCCATCCAAGTACTAACCAGACCCAACGTTGCTTAACTTCGCTGATCGGACGGGAAGCGGTGTACTCAACGTGGTATGGCTTATTCATAATTCATTACTTCATTTTCAGAATCATCTCATAATGTAAGGATTGAGAAGCTGCATTGCGGCTCTCTAATACATTTGCATACGACTGCATGCCTTACCTAGTAGAGTATGAGACCCTTTGGGGTGAGAGCAAGGCAGAAGGAAAAAAAGAACAGCAAAATCGTTTAAACCTGTTAGTCTATAAAATGCGCCACAACATACTACATTCTGAATCCCCATGCCATGCTAAATTGACAAACACGTCCTCCTCACGGAGTCCTGTGTAGATGGAATAAGGTTACCGCTGTGTTGTAGAGTGATATAAGTGAATTAGTGCATGAGCACTTGCAAAGCTGAATATCTGTCCTTCATTTGAGTGGAGTAATGTCTTCCTAATATCAACTCTGACTTCTAAGTATGGCGCTAGTGCATCAACAAGTTCCCGTTCACTCACAGTACGTGCATATACAACATAGTGTCAGTACGTCAAGGAGTTGTGTTTTTGTCGGTTACCAAAACACTGTTAAAACAAGGGAGAATGAGTTCTCGCAGTTCTGTTCACTTATGGAGGTCCTCAGCTTCTTATCACCAGGCCGAGTTTTGTACTTCATTACTTCTGTCAAATTGATAAGTGGATTTTAGGATTCTGGTGACGGACACAGTGATCGTAAGCACTCTCCAGAGTTTTCCTTTACAAATAAATGCCCTCTATGATTCTCGCAACAAGAAAATTATATTCTTTGACTTTTCTGCAGACACCAATGCATAAATGTAGAAAAGAATACAAGGAAAGAATGATGTTGTAGAGACTGCAATGGCACAGCACCTGAGGGAGGGGAGGGTGGTGGAACTGAGCTGTAAGCAGTAAAAGAGAGGATTTGGAGAGCATTGTCAATGTATACTGGGATTTGGCGCCGTGTAACTAGATCAAATGTTTGAGGAAATGAAGAGCAAGGAGCATGCGTAGATAGATAGACAGATACATAGATAGGCAGGTAGATTTATATATATGCTGCATATTCATTTACCGAAATTCGGGAAATGGAAAAAAGTACGCAGGAACAGCCTTACTGTGTTAGTGATGCAACTGCAGATATCCAGGCAGCGATGAAGGCAAATTGAAAGTGGAGAAGAGGGAGAGTAGAGAGGGTGAATAGATTGGAAGAGGACGTGAAAGAGCTGAGCGCCGAAAAGAGCAATGGAAATGTATAATGTAGAGAAGCTGGACAGGAAAGAGGAGTGGATGCGATTTTGATAGGGCATATTTCACATTTATGAGAGAGAGAGAGAGAGAGAGAGAGAGAGAGAGATGAATGATTTTTAATATGGATAGATAGTTTTATAGATATGAGGAATTACGATCTTACGGCGGTTATGACAATTCAAAGAATTTAGTTCATAAAGAAATGAATAATATACACATACCGTACATTATATCTATCTATCCATCTATCTATCTATCTATCTATCTCTCTCTATCTCTCTATACACACACACACACACACACACACACACATATATATATATATATATATATATATATATATATATATATATATATATATATATATATATATGATCAGCTAGTCAGATCAGGTGCGGGTAAGGGGATGAGTCTATTATGATGAGGCAGGGGTAAATCAGCTCCGCTGTCGGGACCTGCTGCGGATGTCACTGATTGCGCTGCGCAGTTGACCCTTGTGCAGTGTGGTGCGGTGAGGATCTGTCCCTTTTCCCCTTTGGGGCTAAGATGAGAATGACTGTGTTTGAATGGAGGAGTAAATGGGGACTATGTCGTCCTGTCTCGGCTACCTCCCTTTCCTTGGGGGAAGCAGCATATATACATATATATATATATATATATATATATATATATATATATATATATATATATATATATATATATTGTTACATAGCCTATGATTTCATCATCCTTTGTGTAATTTTAACGCACAGTATGCTGCATGTTTGATCACGAGCGTGTTCTGCCTCAGTCCCCCCTTCTACCGTTATAGTAGAGTAAGTCGTCATTTCTGGAGTTCAGTGCGGGATTTTCAGCTCTTTGTCCCCATGGCTTCATTTGCGCGTCCTTCTTACAAGTTGTATCAAGCTCTGCTGGCCCCTATATAATGAGCTCAGTCTCTGCATCATTGCCACTTAGATCTGCTCCTCATTTTGTTCACATCTCTGTCCTCCCCCGTACAGATATTATTATTGTGAGTGCTCAAGAAATCTCCAAACATCTAGCAGCTGTGTGTAATTTGAGTATAAGTGTTATTGCATTTTTTCTTGTACTGTGTAGCATAAGGTTAATTGTTAGGCCTAGTGAGGTTTGTGATTGATGTTGGGTTTTGTCAGTCATTTTTGATAATAGTTTGTATCTGTAATAATTTATCTGACATTCACTGAGTATTATCTGGTATCTCATTTTATCAGGGCTGACTTAGATAAATTTACTCTTGCTAATTTCGTGTTAATAGAGGCTATTGCAGTTAACCATATATTTAACCTGTTTATTTGCCATTACATTATCCTTATGAGTCCTGAATGTTTTGTTGTTAGTTTGAGCATTAAACTTTAACTTGTAATTTTACCTAACTCTTTTGTTTTGGACCTGGAACTTTACGGGACAGTAGTGATTTTTAGTATTCTCACTTAAAGTGTACATTATCTTTCTCTGTTCCGTAACATAAATTTGACGACCTCATATCAGGATATTCAGGATATTATCATAAGGATATTGTTTGATATTTTGTGACTGTGATATATTCATGATGGCTACTATTTCTACACTTGATGAAGCCAAAGATTTTTTGTCAAATGTGCAAACAGTGTGTGATGTAGAAAACAGAACAAAGAATGAACTTAAGCTTGTTGCTCAACAATTGGGAGTTGCTGTTCGCTCTCATCATTCTAAAGATCAAATTGTTGACATGATTAATGAAAGCTTGTTTAATGTAACTCCTCCAAATGAGCAAACGCAGATTGAATTAGCTAAGTTACAGCTAGCCCTGCAGGAGGCTCAGGCTAAGGAGGCGGAGTCTCGTGTAAAGGAGGCTGAATTTCAAGCACGTCCTAAGGAGGCTGAGTCTCAGGCTAAGGAGGCGGAATCTCAGGCTCGGATTCAGGAGGCACAGATACAGGCACAAGTTGAACTTGCTAGGATTCAGGCAGACCATGAGTATCGCATGAAACAAGGTGGAACTGGATCATCTAGCTCTGATGATTTTGATGTGGCTAAAAATGTTAAACTTGTCCCTTCCTTTAATGAATCTGATTTAACAAAGTATTTTCAGTTGTTTGAGAGGGTAGCTACAGGTTTTAATTGGCCTAAGGAGTATTGGCCAGTACTCCTTCAAACTGTTCTCACCGGTAAAGCTCAAGTAACTTATGCATCTCTGCCTCAGGATCAGTCTGATAATTATGATGTAGTTAAGAGCTTGATTCTTAAGGCCTATGAGCTTGTTCCTGAAGCTTATAGAGTAAAATTTAGGACAACTTACAAGAAAGATAAGGAATCCCATGTTGAGTATGCAAAAATCAAAGAAGATCTGTTAGAGCAGTGGTTAAATTCTAAGAATGTGGATTCTGATTTTGGTAAATTTAAGCAGATGATTTTGCTGGAGGACTTCAAGAGGTGTGTTAATAAGGATGTAAGCCTATATCTTGATGAGAGAAGAATAGATAATTTGTCTGATGCTGCAGTTTTAGCTGATGAATATGTTCTCACTCACAAGAGATATTTTAGAGGAAAAAGGAAAGCTGAGAGTCAGTACGTTGCCTCTACTCAGAGTACAGGTAACAGGAAAGAGAATAAAGATGATGTTTCTCAGGAAGTTAATACCAGCTTCTCCTCTAGATTTCAGAAAAGTAAATGTACTTATTGTAGTAAGCTTGGTCATACTACGAAGAGATGTTTCAGGAGACAGCGTGATGTGAACAAAAAGGAGTCTTTAAATATTCAGTCAATTGGTCTAGTGTCCACTCTTTAGAGTTCCCAGAATTCTTTAACTGAGTTAACTGAACCTGCTTTGAGGGGTAACTTAAATTCTCATGATGGAGCTCCTCTTTTGAGCAGTAACGTGGGTGACACTCTCAAGAGTTCATGTGCTAATTTCCTGTCTGATGGTTTTGTCAGTCCTCTGGACAGTAATGACAGGAAATCAGTTAAAATATATCGTGATACAGGTGCTTGCCAATCCCTTATGCTGACCAGTGTTCTAGGCTCTAATGTTAATTCCTCTGATGAAACTGTAATCTTACAAGGTGTAGGGAATAATTACTTCTCCGTCCCTCTGTGCAGAGTGAATTTAGAGTCTGGTTTTGTTAATGGTTCCGTTATGGTTTGGTTGGTTGAGACACTCCCAATGTCAGGTGTAACTTTCTTACTTGGAAATGATATTGGTGGAAGTCAAGTGTGTCCAGCTCCTCAGTTGTCTAGTGAGCCAGTGGCTGTGTCCCAGGATTGTGATTCCCTGATGTGTTCCCTGCATGTGCTGTCACTAGGGCTAAGTCTAAAGTTACTGGTGATTTAGAGGATAATGATGATGATGATGTTATCCTAGCTGACACTTTTCTTGCTAATTTGGACCACTCACCAGATGAGTCAGTACCCCGTAGTGTTGATAATTTGTCTCGTCAAGAGTTGGTTGAGTTGCAGGTTGCTGACCCTGAGTTGAAAGGTCTAGCTAACTCTGCTTACAGTGAAGAAGAGTCAGCCGGTGCTTCTACTTGTTATTATGTAAAGTCAGGAGTACTTATGAGGAAGTGGAGACCCCCAACAGCATCAGCCGACTGTGAATGGGAGGTTGTACATCAAGTTGTCATCCTCGTGTTTGTAGGCAGGATATCATTAGAGTGGCTCATGATTCCAGTTTGGCAGGACACCTTGGAGTGAGGAAGACTGTGGCACGCATTTTGAAACACTTCTACTGGCCAGGTATCTTCAGGGATGTTTCCTGGTATTGTAAGTCTTGTCACACCTGTCAAGTTGTGGGGAAGTGTAATCAGACTGAAAAGGTTGCACCTCTAGTTCCCATTCCTCCTTTTGAGGCGCCTTTCACCCGTGTGTTGGTGGATATTGTGGGCCCTCTTCCTAAGACTTCTTCAGGATTTTCTTATGTGTTGACCCTGATTGATATGGCTACTCGTTATCCTGAAGCCATTCCACTTAGAAATATCTCAGCAAAGAACGTGGTTAAGGAAATGCTTGGTTCTTCACAAAGTTTGGTCTGCCCAAGGAGGTACAGTCAGACCGAGGAAGTAATTTCATGTCAAATGTTTTCAAGCAGTCTCTGAAAGAGTTGGGCATCACCCAGATCACCTCTTCAGCTTACCATCCCCAGACCCAAGGAGCGTTGGAGAGATATCATCAAACACTCAAATCGATGCTCAAGAAATACTGTTTGGAACATCAGAAAGACTGGGACAAAGGTCTTCCATTTGTT
>NC_136959.1:14207446-14237446 GCF_032717465.1 Coenobita brevimanus
TTTCTGCCTACCTCCTACTATCACACATTTATTTTTACCCTTACAATCGGCCCCTTCTTATCCCTATTTCTCACTATTGCATTGCTCTTATTTCCTGCTCAACCATTACCCCTCCCTCAGTTCCTCGCCTACCACTGGATATGCTGCCAGTTTGATAGCACCCTCTCACCATCTATATTACTTTCTTTCATACTGCCTCTCCTTTCCCTACAAAACCGTACCGTATCATATTATGTTACTCACAGCCCCTTTTCCTTCACCTTGCTTCATCCTACCACCTTCCAACCTCCCATTCGCTCCACCCCGTCGCTCTTGCCCACTCGCCAAGGACAAAGGCACTAAAACCCAGTAGCCATTGAAGACGTGATGTTTTTTCGACTTGGGGAAATTTCGAGAGAGAGAGAGAGAGAGAGAGAGAGAGAGGTTCAGCGGAGCGACCTTCATAAGTTGGAGACCAATATTATGGATGGATTTTTCTGTGGCCATATGAATTGATCGATGTGGAGTTCTTTTCATGCAGTTTGATCGCTTCTCTGAGTGTTTTTTATCTATCTATCTATCTATATACCTAGGCTGCTTCCCCCAAGAATAACGTATCAGTCTCAATATCTTTTTTTTTCTCCATGGTAATATTGTAAGACTGTTTACTAAAACTGACCATAATATCTACTGCTTTGCCTTTCAGTCTGCTGTTTAAGTTATACATCGCTCTGTCTCTCAAGGGCAGAATTAACTGCCCTTCATTTTATGATGATGTGTTTGGCTCCAGGAATTTTGGTATATGATGCTGAGTGTACTATCAGTAATGATATCCAATTATGTTTTTTAATGCAAGGAAGAAGAAACCAAAGGCCAGGAGCCTGCAAACTATTCCTTCCAAGAAAAAAACAAAAACAAGATAACAGAGAGCCAAATTCAAGATCCGTTCATTTCGAGATGCCTGGACACACTTCTTTTGAAAGACTGGAGATCATAGGCAGTAGGAAATACAGACAGAGGGAGACAGTTCCAGAGTTGGCCTGTTCCATGCATGAAGGACTGGGACGAAAGATACTGCAAAATCGCCCATCAGCGCTTTGCAGTCCTCCATCCATTCCCTCTTCTCTTTCCTTCATCCACTACGCTTCCCAATCTCTCACTTTCCTCATTCTCTCCACCTCCTGCAGTAGTAGTAGTACTCGTAGTAGTTGTTCCCTAGACAGTCTGGCCGAACAGCCCCGAGTCCCTTAGGAAGGCTATTGCCGAGACCGGACTTTCCCACAGAACTCTCAAAGAGTGTATGTTGTGTTGTTGGTGAAGGACCGTAGGTGATTATGTGTAATGCAGTCTTCCATAATGTGCTTAATAGTATGGGGTGCTGTGTTGCACCCTGGACAGGCATCAGCGACGGATTCATCCAGCCTCTTCAGATAGCTGAAGAGGGCTGGATGGTGCCCACACCTCAGCCTGGCCAGGTGGACCCTGTCCTCACGAGGGAGATAGGATTCAGAAGGGTGGATGTCAGGAGGCCGTGCATGCAGCTGTGTGTTGTCTTTAAGTGACTGAATGGAGCGGCGAGTGATCTGAGTGTGGATATGCTTCTGGAAGCTGGTCTGAGGTGGGCGAGGGGAGAGTGATGACAGTATTTGTGTATGGTGTCTTGTGCTGGGTGTTGTTTTGATGTACCTTGGTGTGGGTGGATGTGCTGCCATGTAATATAGTGGATGTTGTGGGTTTGTTTAGGCTGCAGCAAGAAACTGGGTGCGTCTCATGTCTAGGTGATCCTTGACTTTGAGGACTTTGGTTTCTTGATGTAGGTGGTCTGTGGGTGTAGTAGCTGTGCAGCCTGTGATTATTCTTAGAACCTTGCTCTGTATAGTCTGTAGAATGTTGTAGTGTGTTTTGGTGAGGTTAGGAGCCCAGGCAGGGCTTGCATAATTCATCACTGAACGTATGTATTGTTTGTATACAGTGGTGGTGGTTTCTTTGTTGTGTCCGAATGTTGTTTGGGCAAGTGACCTCAAGGCATTGAGTCTTGGTGTTACTTTATTTTTAATGTTTGTGATGTGTTGTTTAAATGACATTGATGTATTGTATGTTACACCAAGGATCTTGTGTGTGTGTGTGTGTGTGTGTGTGTGTGTGTGTGTGTGTGTGTGTGTGTGTGGTAGGGGAGTGTTGTTTATGATGAGGTGTGGGATGTGACTGTGTTCTGCTGTCCAGTTTGTGAGAAGAGTCAATGTAGATTTGGCTTGTCGTGCATGTATAAGTTAAAGTGTAGGGGATAAAACAGATCCTTGGGGAACGCCGTTTGTGAAGTTTCTGATGTTAGATGACTGACCGGCAAATGTTACGTGTGCACATCTGCCTGCTAAGTAGTTTGCCAGCCATCTTTTTGTGTTATTGTGCATGTTTGTGTTGAGTATTTTGTTTGTGACGTTGTGGCGGGGGATGGCATCAAAAGCTTTGCTGATGTCTAGTGTGATTAGGAGTGTTCTGTGTGGTGGCCAAGCTGCATTCATGCAATCGAAAACTCTTCGTGTAATGTCTGTAAGAAGGGTGTTTGTGGAGTGTAGTGGTCTAAAACCATGTTGTGATTGTGCTATGGGAATGTGAGGTGTGACTAGTTGTCGTACCAGTCGTTCAGTGACTTTAGAGGAGGTGCAGAGGAGTGTGATGGGGCGGTGTGAGGAGGGTAACGTGGGGTCTTTGTTGGGTTTAAGGATAGTGATGATAATGCCATGCTTCAAGATGTTGGGTATTATGTTGTGTGAGTAGCTGTAGTTTAGTTTGATATGTTGGTGAGTGCTTGTATGCCTCCTGTAGTTCTCATTTCCACCTTCCTTCAGTTATATTTGATCATACAACTGACAATTAAATCAAGGGGGAAAGAAATATAATTTAGCGATGTATTTGTTATAATGGCTAAGGTCAGATCCTGAGAGGTTTAACCACAACTAAGGAAAATCTAGTGAGTTATTATCCTCCTACACTATCAACTTCTTCCTGGACACTCAAGCACTCTTTATATTCTCTCCCACCTTGTCTCTCAGCCTTGTTCTTAATTTGCTTCTTTCTTTCCAACCACCCAAGATGCAGTCACCTTTAGCCTCTCTCTCTCTCTCTCTCTCTCTCTCTCTCACACACACACACACACACACACACACACACACACACATTTTTCGGTTCTCTTGGCACTCATCATTTTCTTTTCCTATTGTCTTTCTCAGATTTTCTTCATCCTTCTTTCTCTTACCCATCTAGTTTCTTCTTTATTTCCATTTTCCTTTTATTTTCCTATGACACATTTCTCTTATATCCCTTGAAGATCTACCACATAAGCATCAGTTCTCTAATTTTTTTCTTTCTCCTGACGCCTTCCTAATATCTTGTCCTCACTCCAGTTTTCCTTAGTACTTCATTCTTTTCGATTCTTCTGCATTCCTTTCCATCAGCTTTGGTTAATATTCAATTTTTTTCATTCTTCTTTTTTCTCCCTATTATCTCTTCATTCTTCTTTTACGCTTGTGTACCTTCTTTCCTATAATTTCATGGCCAGTATGCTTTTTTTTTTTTTTCGTTCATATATCACCATAGCAAGTATACTCCTTTCTTCTTTTTATGGCTATCTTTTTCTTTACAGTGTCTTTTTTAAATGAAGAAGCATCTCTAGGAGCGGCCCAGAGAGTCATTCACACTGTAAGTACTTTTTTGTAGCGAAGCCTCATATGGTGCCTCACTGTAGCTTCCTAAGGGTTTCCATACCCAACATGCGTCATTCTGGGGAGGATTCACATGGCACTTCACTTTATCAAGGCCTCATACAGTCTCGCATCTATCCAGGACTGTTTTACCTGTTCATTCTCTAACTGATTTGATTTACGTCTTTGTACTTTTCATGTTATGTCAATGCCCAGTTGCTTTGCTGTCTCGTTCCTCTCTCTTTCCAAAGGCAGGAGTATCTTTTTAAGCGGGCCGGTCAGCCAGTCACGTCGAATTATTTTCACATACAAAGTATTTCGCAAAATACTGTGCTTTACGTTAGCGAAGCCCCCAGAGGTTCCGAATCTATCTAGAACTGTTAAACCTGTTAATGTGGGAGCCTCTCTAGGAGTATCCCCCTCAATCAGTAACATCCTAAGGAGTTTCACGCGCACGGTGCTTCACTAGCGAACTCCTGTGCTTCTCTGTATATCCCAAATTCAAATGCAAAGTGCTTCCTCGTGCGAGGCTTCAGCATCTATGTATTACTTTTTTACTCAGTTGCATTTATTCTAATTTATTATGTCATTATAGAAATGAAGAAGAAATTATATGTGGATATGAGAAGGAATATCAACTGAGAGGATGAGGGTGGGGTTGGAAGAGAATGAAAGAGAGAGGATGGAGAGAGACAAGGACCAGAATAGAGGGGAAGAAGTAAAGGAAAATTGTGGGAGAACACGGGACTGAAACTGTGAGAGGAAGGAAAAATACTGAGGATAAAAGTGCAATATCAATGATGAAAGTAAAGAAGGGGAAGAGAGAGAGAGAGAGAGAGAGAGGGGGGGGGGAGAGAGAGAGAGAGAGGAGAAACTGAAAAGGCGAAAGAAATGGGAAGAGGAAGATTTTGAGAAGTGAATCCAAAGAAAATAATACTACAAAGCATGGTAAAGAGAGAGAGAAAAATGAAGGCACTGTAGAATGGGATGAAGAAAGGGTAAACGGAAAAAAGTCTATGTGGGATAAGATGACAAAAATGTAATGAAATAGAAGAGACCTCATATAATAAAATATATATCAGAAGTTGCAGGAAGAGGAAAACTTACATGAGAGTGAAGGAGGGGGTTTGGGAAAGGAAACAGGGAGAAAGTGCGAGGATGAAAGAGGAGAGGGGAAAGAGGGAAGCGGGGAGGGCGAGGGAAGTGGGTGAGAGTTAAAAATGAGAGAGGGAAAGAGAGCCAGAGTGAAGAAAGTGAGGGAAGCACAGTGGGAGGCTGAGGAGGAGGAGGAGAAAAGAGAGGAGGCAAAAAACGGTATAAATAAAACAAACGACACTACACACACACACACACACACACACACACACACACACATTAGTTTTGGAAGGTTCCGCACGGACTATTTTATCACTCATCTTTCTTTTCTGGCGCCATAATGTAAGGCCATAAAGTAAGGTTGCCACTGTGTAACAAAGCCTTGGCCAGCAACAAGCATCAAACGCCAATATTAAAGAGGATAGTTATGGTTTCACCTGTTCAGTACAGTAAGATCCTTTATATATTTATACTGCCACCACCAGACAAATTTATGCAGGCTAAGAGAGATCCCTCAGAACAACTGGGTAGATCCTATGATGCAGCTGAGATTTGGGAGGGAGAAAGTGTCAGAGTGAGCTTGTGTTACTTGTGGAAGGATTAACTGTATGTCTGATATACTGAGAGGCTGGGTTATGGTGTGTGTGTGTGTGTGTGTGTGTGTAAATTCTCTGTACTCATAGGTTTTCCCCTAATTATCCTTAAAATATGACGCCATGATCCATTTGCTTCAGTCATCCCCCTTTAATTAGACACCGATGTACTATACTTTTCTGGCCATAATAAATTGTTCAATCTCTGTAATAAAGAAAATAACTTCCACAGCATCTCCCCCTGGCATTAAACTGACAGGCTTTGCTGTTCACACTGACACTTCAATCACATTTGCTCTGTCCTACGATAGAATTAATACAACCAGTCTTATTTACAGAACTCTTTGATGTTATTGGATGCAATACTTCTGAAACTTAAAAAAACATTATCACGCACTGCATTGAAAATAAGTCTTTAATATGTGATCACAAAACCACATTTTCTTGTCAATCTCCATTTACGTAATTAACTTTTCTTTATAGAGAACAAATCGTGTTTATTTCCCCACTGTACCCTCAACGAAAACAGACCATTTCTACCTTAGTTATAGACCCACTTCAGTGATACTGCAACTTAGTGCGATTATCGTTCGTCCTTTAATTATGCCAGTATACTTAAATGGGATTATACTCACAAGTCTCCTTTTCTTTCATTGATATGTCCAAGTCAGTGGTTATAATAGGACGTACAGAAGCCAAATGGCAAGCATCAGTGTGAATATACAGTATACCTACCAAATATACGCAATTTCAGACCTGTGATAATGATGTGAAAGGAAAAATATATAGTAAAAATTAGCTGCAAAATCTGTATCGGCGTTTATATGAAATTAAGTACCACAGAATCTCTCTCTCTCTGTCTCTCTGTCTCTGTCTCTCTCTCTCTCTCTGTCTGTCTGTCTGTCTCTCTCTCTCTCTCTCTCTCTCTCTCTCTCTCACACACACACACACACACACACACACACACACACACACACAAGTTGTCATCATGTCATTGTCAGACTGAGGACAAGGATCAATGCTGCTGTGTAGACGATAAATTTTTCACAATGTCTGTGCAGATTTATCTCAGTCTTCATTGTGCTCATTCCTACCTGGCCTTCAGTGACGACGTTATCCAGAGTGTTTGGGCAGGTAGTGATTAATGAAAAAGATATAGTAGCAGAAAATTTTGAGGAAATATGAGGGAGAACAAAGGTGGTGGAGTATGTAAAGTTGTGAGTAAAAGATGGAAGAGGAGCATAAGACAGTATGGATCAGCTGGGTCAAGGATTGTGTGGGTAAAGTTGAAAGTTGGCATACAAATGTGGGCGATTGTGTGTGTGTATGCGCCAACGTAAGATCGTGCTAGAAGAGTGAGAGAAGAGTTCTGGACAAATGTAGAAGTGTGCATGGAAAAGTTTGGAAGGAATGAGAGAGTGTTTTTGATTGGTGATATGAATGGTAAAGTTGGGAATGTGAAGGTGGATGGAATAGTTGGTGAGTGGGGTGTGCCTGTTGAGATAGATGAGATTGAGAGTGCGTTAGTGGACATTTGTGCTGGGAGGGGGTTGGTGATAGCCAATACCCTCTTCAGGCATAAAATGATCCACAGGTATACATGGCGAGTGATGAGAAGGGTGGGTGGTGAACTGAATGAAAGGAAGGCAATGATTGATTATCTGTGTGTGGATGAAAGGATGCGAAGATGTGTAATGGATGCAAGAGTTTATAGAGGTTGGGGGAGTGGACTTTCTGACCACTACTTGGTGGTGGCCAGAATTAGAATTCAAGTAAGATGGAAGAATAGAAGAAGTGAAAGACGAGAGGAAGGAGTAGTTGCAAGGAGAGTGGAAAGGTTACAAGATGGTGAGAAAAAGGCAGAGTATAAGAGAGAAGTGGAGGAACGATTGGGCAAATATGAGTCGGAGCAGATGGGAGACGTGGAAGGTGTGTGTAGGATATTTACAGAAGAAATATGTGCAGCATGTGATGTGGTGTGTGGAAGGAAGAGAAGACGGAGGGGGGTGCAAGGAACAGCGTGGTGGACTGAAGAGGTGAAACAGGCTGTAGCACAAAAGAAGAAAGCATACAATGCATGGATGAGAAATAGGGGCGTGGAAGAAGTTGAGAGGAGGAAGAGAGAGTTATATGTAGAAAGAAAGAGAGAGGTGAAAAATTAGTAAGAGAGAGTAAGAAGAGAGTGGATGAGGAATTTGGAAGGAATTTGAGCGTAAAGTGGAGGGACTGTAAGAAAATGTTCTGGAAAGAGGTGAAAAGAGTAAGACAGGGTGGAAGTGAAGTTAGCAGGGGAGTGAAAGATAAAAATGGTAGATTACTAGTGGAGAAGGGAGAAAAAGTGATCAGATGGAGAGAACACTTTAAGGAATTGTTGAACGTAGAGGATGGAAGTAATGCGAGGTGGCTGGGGAATGGCTGGGAGAAGGAGGGAGGTGAGAAGACAGGAAGAAATCAGTAGGATAGAAGTTGTGGAAGCAATGAAGAAAGTTAAATCGGGGAAAGCCCCAGGAATTGATGGAGTGTGTGGTGAAATGCTGAAGCATGGGGGAGAGATAGTAGTAGAATGGGAAGATGTGCAGATTGGCCTGGGAGGAAGGTAGAGTCCCGGAGGATTGGAAGTCAGGTATAATTATTCCCTTGTACAAAGGAAAAGGGGAAAAAGAAGTGTGTGGTAATCATAGGGGCATTTGTCTTCTTAGTATAATAGGAAAAGTGTATGGTAGGATACTTAGTGACAGAGTTAGAGAAAGAACAGAGGAATTAGTTGGAGAAGAACAGGGAGGCTTTAGGAAGGGAAGAGGTTGTGTAGATCAGATATTCATTCTTAGATCGTTAGTGGAAAAGTTTCTAGAGAAGGGAAAGAAGTTGTATGCGGCTTTCATGGATTTGGAGAAAGCATATGACAGGGTGGATAGACAAGGATTGTGGAAAGTGTTAAGAATATATGGAGTAGATGGGAAGTTGTTGAATGCTGTGAAGAGTATGTACGATGGTGCGAAGGCTGCATTGCGTGTGGATGGTGAACTAAGTGAATTTTTCTCTTTGAAAGTTGGGTTGAAACAGGGATGCTCCATGGTTGTTCAATCTGTACATGGATGGGGTAATAAAAGAGGTACAAGGTAGGGTAGTGGATGTTGGAGTGGCCCTGGTGAGAGAGGATAGTGTTTGGAAACTCCCTGTACTGTTGTTTGCAGATGATACTGTGTTGTTGAGTGAAGACGAAGGGGAGCTGCAAGGCTTGGTGGATGAGTTTGGGAGAGTGTGTAAGAAACGGAATCTAAAGGTGAATGTAGGGAAGAGTAAAGTGATGGTCTTTGAGAAAGGTGAAGTCAGTGAATGTACAGCGAGGTTGGATGGTGAGGAATTGGAAAATGTGAGTACGTTTAAGTACTTGGGTAGTGTGATGAGTAAGGATGGAGGTTTGGAGGGTGAAGTGCTTGAAAGGGTACAGCAGGGAAGAAAGGTTGCTGGTTCTTTGAAAGCAGTGATAAGAAACAGGGAAGTGAGCATGGAAGTGAAAAGGTTACTAAATGACAGTATTGTGATACCAACTCTAATGTACGGAAGTGAAGCTTGGACGTTGTTGAAAGGACACAAGTCCTGAGTGAGAGCAGTGGAAATGAGTTATTTAAGAGGAACCTGTGGAGTCACATGGAGAGACAGGTTGACGAATGAGGATATAAAGGAGCGTTGTGGTGTTGATGTGGATGTGATAGGAAGCGTTATGATGAACACACTGAGGTGGTTTGGCCATGTGGAGAGGATGGAAGGTGAAAGACTGACGAAGAGAGTGTATGTGAGTGAGGTGGAGGGGGGAAGAGGGAGGGGGAGGCCGAGGATGAGATGGAGGGATGGGGTGGAGAGGTATATGAGAGAGGGGGGTGTGAGTTGAGAGCAGGGCAGTGAAATGGCGGGGGACAGGGCGACTTGGAGGCGATTGGTTTGTGGCCACCCCAAACGGGATTGAGGCGTCTGGCAATAGATAGATAGATAGACAAAGGTGGCTTTAAGGTATTTACAGAAACTGCAAAAAAGTGAGGTAGGATGCGAAAATGAGCGAGTATGAGAGAACGTGGAGTGAGGGAAACAAGGCAGACGGTAAGACAGCGTTTATGAGACGGATGAGACAAGCCTTCAGGACAGAATGGAGAAGGTGTGGTGAGGTGTAGGGAGTGGCAGAGGTGAGAGAGTGTGAAGAAAGGGTATGGTGAGGGTGGTGTGAGGATGTAATGGGAGTGTGGTGAGAAGATGTGGTGAATATGTGATGAAAATGTGGTGTAAGAGTGTGGTGAAAGGCTGTGGTGAGTGGATTGGTTCGAGGATGTGGTGAGCGGGGGTAATGAGAGGATGTGGTGAAGCATTTAGATTTTAGGGTGTGATGAGATGGTGTGGCAAAGATATGCGATGGAAAGATGTGGTACAAGTTGGTGGTGAAGGTGTGTTGGTTTAGGGTGTAGTGAGAAAATGTGGTGAGGAGCGGTGAGATGGTGTGGTGACCAGTGGTGGATGTTGTGGTTAGTGTGGTAAGTAGTAATGAGTGGGTGTGTTGAGTGGCTACTATAACCCAGGATCTGCCCAACTTCATCTCAGTCGCTCCCAGGTTTAAGCTTTCGTACCGTAGAATTTAGACACAATGTATTATTTTCCTCTTAAATAAATAGGCATAGATAAAGATACAATTTATCCCGAATACTCCTGTGGCTTATATAACTCACATTCCTGTTGCATATTTAGGGTGGTAAGGGTAATGGGAAAAATGCTGGTGACAATAACACGATGTGACGGTGAAAAGAAGGGGGTGACGCTGATCTTGTGACTGTGGGAAGAGTAGACAGTTGATGGTCATATACATGAGTGGTGACAAAATGATGGTGTTAGTGGTGAGAATGCTAGTGATAAAGGGATGGAATAATGTTGAGTGGTGAAGGATTATATGACCGTGGTGGCTAAGTTCGTGGTGAAGGTGACGGTGGTGTGGAAGAGGATGATAATAGGGATGATTAAGATGGCGCAGCTGATAACATAGGTATATATATGTTCATCCACACACCATCCCTTGAAACTCCACTTTGTCTGAAAGGTATTTGATAATTCATCGTGCCACTACTGAGAAAGACTACACTGGATGAGTAAGGAGGGTGGGTGGGAAAAAAAAAAAAAATGGAATAGATGTATAGTGGGGTTTAGGTCCTTATCCATGGAAGAAAATAAGGCCATTGAAGATAACAGGTTCATGGAGAAAGTAGGTCCATAAGAAATAACTCCACACAGAGAAAACAGTTCCATGGGAAAAATAGGTCCATGGTGAAATACAGGTCCATGATGGAGAGTAGGTTCTCGGTAGAATATAGGCTCACGTGAGAAAGTAGATTCTCTGGGGAAAATAAATCTATACTCAATATTGTTCCATAGAGAAAGATAGGTCTATGGGGAAACTAGGTCCATAAGGAAATAGATCCATAAGAAGAATATAGGTCCAGGGTGATAATAGGTCCTTAGGGAAAAGTAGGTCCATGAGGGAAAGAACAGGGAGAAAATTGGTCAGTGCAGATACAGGTCCCTGGGGGGCAATAGGTGGGAGGGATTGACTCCTTTCGGTATAGCCTGACGAGCTTGTGTGTATTTCTATGATTTTATGTTCTATTTCAATTTAATCCTTTATTTTTCATCCCTTATGTTATTAAAATCATTTATAGTTAGAAGACGCTGCTCTCATTATATTCTCATGTAATATAAGACGATACCGTTCAGCTTAAGAGACCACGGTAGTTTTCAAAAAAAGAGTTGATAAAAGCAGTACTCAACCTGTCAGATCCAAAAATTATCTCGTTGGGAAAAAAAAAAAAAGTTTTCAGATAGCAAATATAAAATGAAAAAGACGACATCATTTCGAAAGGGCTGAATATAAATCATCAAATTGATCTAGTAAAACATGGCTGCATTCAATATAGTTTAGTGAAAATTTTATATTCACAAGCGAAGGAGCTATTATCCTATCACGCCTGGCATTTGGCTATTGAGTCAGGCACTAATGTTGTTGAGTGAACTGGTACATGGCATGGGCGGTATAAAACACACATTTCACATTTCATTAACCCTGCAATACGCCAACCTATGTGATGTCAGGCCAACCGTAAAATTCCTCAGCTGTGAATGGAGGTGCAGTAAATGTATTCATAAAAATGTCGCTACGCTGCCTGTGTAACTCCAGCTGCACCTGACTTACTGCCATTCAACAAAGTGGCCTTTAATCAAAAGCAGAAAGGAAAGAGAGTCAGATCCGGGTATCAGGGCTTGCAGGGGTGCGGCACACCTACTGGCTATACACACACACACACACACACACACACACACACACACACACACACACACACAGGCTAATTCTTGCTGTTTTCTCATGGGTGGAACTATATTCGTAGGTTAATTTCAGTCCAAGAGAAACCTTGCCTGGGCAACGGAAGGAGGGAATGGAGATGAGTTATTATTATAGCAAGGCACGATGGTGTTTCCGTGGCTACGATTCTGAATGACCTGTGGGATAGTGTGTGTGGCTTTAAGTTCATATAGTTAGGAAATTGATTCGGTGTGCGAGATGATACCAAAGCATGGAGTAAAATTATAGGCTGGTCGTGGGCCCACAAGGCACAGGGATGTTTATTTGGTAAGCATTCATTGGTCTGGTCTTGGCGTGGCGTAACGTCGGTGGCTGAGAGGAAGGTAAGCAACTAGCGGGGTAAGGCAGGGAAGACGGACAAGGTGAGAGAAACAGGGTGTGTGTGGAAAGATAGTAGGTGAGATGGAGAAGGAGACAATAGTAAAGGATTTAATGTAAGGTGGAAAATGAAGAAAGAAATAGATAATGGAGTTAACAGTTAGGTGTGTGTAAAAGATGGAATGGAAAAATGCGGAAAGCAAAGTGGTGCACACTGAACAAGGGAAAAACTGGAGGGGGAGTGATTTGAGAGACGGAAACACTAGATAGAGAAAAGTGACCATGAAGTGTGGGGTAAGCTGTTAGGATGGAAGTGGTGAGTGGAAAATTGTGTAGGATAAAAGGAGAGAGTTTTCTATGCAACAGGAGTGAGATGTGAATTCTACAGGGTAAGAAATGGGAAGACCGATAAGGAAAAGGGTAAATGTGAGGGCAAGCTTTATAAAGCATCTTACATTTCCAAAAACAGCGCACTCATTTTTTGTGTGTCTATAATTCATGTATAATTCAGGTATATATTTCTTACTTCTTAACAGCACCCCAAAAGTTGAAGGGCAGTATATTTTATAATTCACTTGAACTAGACAATGACTCGCGATAAAGGTTAGCAGAAGTTCATTTTAGCAGGCTTTGATATTGCCCTTAGAAGTACCCATACTCATAGTAGTATAAGCCAGATGAAGTACAAACATAAAAAGCAGTGAAAAGTTATCACAGATTGTATATTTATTAAACTAAATCATCCTGTTGCTCCATAAAACTTTCCTTCTGTCAAATTGTCGTTTCTACTTCCTCGCTTTATACATCCCTCTATTGTCACTCTTCTCTCTCATCGCCTCTCTCACCTTCAATAAATAACACCAGCCTATTTCCCAGTGTAGAGTCAGTTATGGTTAGATGAAATGGTGAGAGGTGGGCCACACAGGGTACCATGAAGGGGCTCCACTACAGCTGCCTCCAGGCCTTAAGTTATCATAGGCACCCCTAGGACCTGTTATCTCCCGTAAAGTCTTTATGTTTGGAAGTGTGAGGCTCAGAGGGGCAGTTATCTGTAAGAGGGCGAGGGGAAGGGGAAAATAAATGGGTACTGGTGTGTGTGTGTGTGTGTGTGTACAATTATCATGGCTCTTACTAGGAGAGTTAAGTACTTCGTGGATATAATAACCACATGGACCAGTATTACCCAACAAGGCGACGCGACCTTACGGAATGCAGGATGACTTGTTCAGAATTATTTAAAAAAAAAGCAAAGGATTGGAACGTGCAGGGGAAACGAAGCTTGAGAAAGAGAGTTCCATTTGAATTGACCAGATGTGTGCATGAAGGATGAGATTACGGGATAATTCTCGTATCTTAGAACAGAACATCGAGAAAGGTATAAACGTACCTGTGAACTGTATGCATTGTTCCAGGCTTTAAACATCAAATCTCGAACACATTTTCTTTACACTTACCTTACACACCATATCTCATCAGATATCTGGCACTTATATCCCACGACCCCTACTCTCAGTCACCACACACTTAATACAAACTCCCAGCGCACCCTTCACCATATACAGTTCCCAAGCAAACGCTCATCCCTTTTCTGTCAAACTTTCTAATGCAAGCGTTAACCGTTACTCTCAGTCCTTCATGTATACAACAGGTCAGCTCTGGAACTGTCCTCTTCTGTATGTATTTCCTGCTACATATGACATCCAGTCTTTTAGACATATGGACAAGCATTTCGAATGAACGGATCTTGAATTTGGCTCTCTAATACCTTGCATTTACGTTTTACTGGGGGGAACAATTTGCAGGTTTGTTGCTTTTGGTACCGTCTTCCGTCCATTAAAAAAACTGCTTTACACACACACACACACACACACACACACACACACACACACACACACACACACACACACACACACACACACACACACACACACACACGGCTCAGATGTCCTACTCTCACCACTCTCCAATCACTCATCTCCATACATTCGCAGCTCGGTGGATTAAGGAACTGAAAATTATATCTTTTCAATGCAAGTTGTTCGTCATTAATTTCTAGGCCATTTCCGGGGTAAGTTGTCTTGTTATGAATGTTCCTGTCCACTAACTTTTTGGTCTACACCATATCCTGTGAGGGGGATGTTGGCCATGAAAGAACACTCATGGGTTTCTGTCCTTACTTAGCACCGGTCCCTCCTCTTCGACATACCCATATAATCCACCATGTTGTCACCCAACTTAATTTTTGACCTACCTCCTCTTCTTTCAACTTCTCCATTATTGTAATCTCTAGTCACAATCTTTCATTCTTCATTTAGTCAGTATACCTCATTACATCAGTTCCCTCTCTGTTCAGTCATAATACCTAGTTAAATATCCAGAATTTTGCTATAGATAATTGCCTTTATGCGTTACCATTTATTTATAGACTGACAGTAAACATTGAAAATGGTGAGCGTTTTTAGTGAGCCATGACTCCGATGAACTATGATAATTTGATATTCAGCTCGGCACAGGGGGGACACTACGCTAGCTGCGGCAGAATACAGCTTCACGCCTCGTATTTTGCTGTACCAAACTATGGATCAACGGAGGCTTGATTGTCAGCGTATTCGTCTCCCGCTGCGTGTGCGTCGAACCAAACCAGTTGCGAACATTTAAACTTGGTGCTGGTAGTATGTGCTTTCTTATACTTACATATGTTCACACCTGCCCGTTCTACCGAGGCCATATGTAGACTCTAACACACACTAACAATGCCATTCGAAGACTCTGAATTTCACATGCACCATTCCTCCTAGAGACACTCCCTCGCCGTTCCTGTTTTAAACATAAGAACATAACATAAGAAGAGAGGATAACTGCAGTAGGCCGGTTGGCCCATGCTAGGCAGCTCCTAGAAGAGTAACTGAACTACTAGAATGAGATAAGGATAGCAAAGAAGAAGGCTCTCCCCCGCCCTCCAAACCCTCCAGCTGAAGCCGGCAGGAAAAAGTCAGAAAGAACACCACGCCGTATAGAAAAACTGGCGTGGACATTTTACAGGAAAGTGTGAAAGGAGAATAGAGACTATCATAATTATAACCTGAAAAAGAAAATTTTTTTTTGAATTAGTATTGGTTATAAGATTTTCTTTATTCTATATCCACCCCTTATTTGTCATATGCTTATCTAGCCTATGCTTGAAACTCTCAATGGAAGAGGCAGCAACTACTTTACTAGGTAGCTTATTCCATTCGTCTACTACTCTATTACCAAACCAATTTCTACCGATTTCCTTTCTGAAACGGAATTTTTCTAGTTTGAAACCATTATTTCTAGTTCTATCCTGTATGCTCACGTTAAGTACCTTGCTAATATCTCCCTTATTTATACCATTCATCCACTTAAACACCTCAATTAAGTCTCCCCTTACTCTACGCCTCTCTAGCGAATGCAGACTTAGTCTTTTCAGTCTGTCTTCATATGACAGGTTCCGGACGTCATGTATCATTTTAGTCATTCTTCTCTGTACATTTTCTAACGAATTAATATCCATTCTATAGTAAGGACACCAGAATTGTACTGCGTAGTCTAAATGTGGCCTTACTAATGCTAGATAAAGTTTCAGTATTACTTTAGATGATCTATTGCTCAAGCTTCTCGAAATAAATCCTAGGACCCTATTTGCTTTAATTCTCGCATTAATGCACTGTTGCCTAGGTTTAAGATCGTTACTAATCATAACTCCTAGATCTCTCTCGCATTCCGATTTGCTAATTTCTTTGTTATCTAAGCTGTATTTAGTATCTCCAATGGTCTTGCCTACGTTAAGTACTTTACATTTTTCAACGTTAAATTCCATTTGCCAAGTTTTAGACCATTTGGACAATGTATCGAGGTCTTTTTGTAAGTAATGGCAATCGTCAGTCGAGTTAATGATACGCCCTATTTTTGTATCGTCGGCAAATTTGCTGATTTTGCTATTGACTCCTAAGTCTAGATCATTTATATATATGATAAATAATAAGGGACCGAGTACTGAACCCTGTGGTACACCGCTAGTTACTAATCCCCAGTCCGACTTAGTTCCATTTATTAATACTCTCTGCTTTCGTCCTTTCAGCCAGGATTCTATCCATTTTAAGATATTGCCGTCTATACCGTGTGCTCGAACCTTTCTAACTAACCTTTCGTGTGGGACTCTATCAAAAGCTTTACTAAAGTCCAGATAAATAACATCGTAAGCTTTATCGCTATCTACTGCCTCATAGACCTCCGAGTAGAATGACAACAAATTTGTGAGGCAGGATCGTCCTTGCCTGAATCCGTGCTGACTTTCGTTTATAAGACTAAATCTTTCTAAGTGTTCTCTAATCCTATTTGCCAAAATTGACTCTAACATTTTTCCTACTATTGACGTTAGACTTATCGGACGATAATTCGACGCAGCTGATTTATCACCATTTTTAAAGATGGGCACTACGTTTGCGGTTTTCCACGCCTCTGGAACTTCTCCTGAACTTAAAGAGTCATTAAATAACGTTAAAAGTGGCTGACATAATTCTTCTTTGGTTTCTTTTATAATTTTTGCATATATATCGTCCGGACCTGGCGATTTTTGAGGTTTTAACTTATTAATTTCTTTCAATACGTCCTCCTTACTAATGGTTATTTTACTAAGAATATTTTCCGTATTCTCATGGTAAATATTTGCTGCTTGAGGGACCAGGCTTAGATTTTCCTTAGTGAATACTGATATGAAATAATTATTTAGGATGGAGCACATTTCTTTATCTTCACTGGTAATGTCACCTGATTCTGCTCTGAGTGGTCCTATCCTATCTTTATTTTTCGTTCGGTACATTTGATAAAAACCCTTGGGGTTTACTTTTGATTCACTTGCAACCTTAATTTCATAACTTCTCTTTGCTTTTCTTATCTCACTCTTTACTTCTCTATTTAAAATTGTGTACCGGTTACGTAAGTGTTCCTCTCCACGTTTTATTTTTCTATATATTCCTTTCCTTTGGCCTATGAGAGATTTTAATTTGTTGTTTAACCATCTTGGTTCTGAATTGTTAGTTCTAAACGGTTTTGAAGGAATATATCTATCTTGGCCTCCGTGTATTATATTTATTAACTCGTTATACTTCTCACTGGTCGAACGTCTGTTTGGTACTGGAGCTGAGTTAATTTCCGTCACCTGGACTACATTCCTATCTACCACCTCCCCCCTCACAGACACCTGACGGACATCCCCACGTGCTTCCTGTGCCTGACCTATGACCTGGGGATCCACACTGACCTGACATTCCCTCAAATAGCTAATCTCCCTGTGGAATACCGTTCGAAAATAAGCTCTTAAGCCATCGAAATCTCCTAGACGAAAATTAGGAACGGTGGAGGTATTTTCAGTGGAACAGACATCCCAAATAAATTTGAAGTTAATTTCTTCATGATCGCTATTACCAAGTCGTCCACCAACCTCTATATCGCTAATGATATTTTCTTTATTAGCTAAAACCAAATCTAGTATATTATTACCTCTGGTGGGCTCCCTGATATACTGATAAAGGAAATTATCCTGTACTACCTCTAGAAATTCCTCTGACTCTGCATCTCCTGTCTGATTTCTCCAATCTATCCTTGGCAGATTAAGGTCCCCAACAATTATTAATAAGCAGGACTGTGATGCTTTCCTAATTTCCTCCCAGAGGTATTTACTATCAGCTCTACTTAATTTTGGAGATCTGTAAATTGCTCCTAAGACTAATTTCTCCCTATTGTTACTAATTTCAACCCAGACACTTTCTGTGTCCCTATTTACTTTAATGTCTGCTTTATTGTAACAGTTTAATGAATCCTTTACATAAATAGCTACCCCTCCACCCTTTCTTCCCTGACGGTTTGACACAAAAATATTATAGCCTTTTATCTGATATTCTGCTAAAAATTCTCGAGTGTCTGTATTCATCCAAGTTTCACTAATAACGGCAATGTCTATTTTCTCTGTACAAATTAAAGCCCTCAGTTCATCCATTTTATTACGTAAACTCCGGCTGTTTGTGTAGTACACTTTCAGATTATTACGAGTAGTTATGCCTTTATCTTGGCATTTACTGTTATTTATTTTATTACTAACTGGGAAACTCTTTACTTTACTAATATAACAATTTTTTGTACTATCGCTTATCGCCCTTCTATCATCACTTGTTCTATCATCTATCATCGCCTGCTCAATTTGAGGTGCCTGAGTGGCTGTATCTACACTATTGGTTGAACTTGTTCTTAATTTTGCAAGTATCGATGCATCCATCCAAACATGGTAATAATGATTTCTGACTGTAGTTGCTGCATCTTCCTGTACACCTACTTCTCAATCTCGAAAAAATCCCTCCAACTCCCTATCTATCATTCCAGCTAAAACAGTAACTCCCTGCCTGCTAAGATGAGTCCCATCCCAACTATACAAGGCACTTCGTCTATAAAACCGGTCCCAGCTGTCTATGAAAGGTATTGCATTATCTTTGCAATACCTTTCAAGGCGGCAATTAAACCCTATTGCCCTGCTCAACCATTCCCTTCCAACCCGCCACCTTGGTAAAACACCAAGCACTACAGGGGTTCCTCCCCTCTCCCTAACCTTTTCTAACATCAACTTGTACCTTTTCCACAGTACCTCACTCTTACGGCTACTAATATCATTGCCTCCTACACTGAGGCACTCAGTGGGTTTGCTCTCACTCCAATGAAAAGATCCGGTTCTGCGGTGGACCTGATATGAACCAATGTAGATGTAGATGACAAAGTGATCTTGCACAAGATCCGCCGATATGTCAAAAACACACCCCTTATACCACTGCAGCAGCCATAATAAGACATCTCCAGCATCTGTTCAATATAAATCTTTCGCATTGGCGCCAAAATGACGACATACGAAGGTACCGTACGTACGTGGTATGAAGAAAGACTTTTGGAACCTAGAAAATGGACGATCGGGTCTATGTCCGGACTGGCACACATTATTAAAAATCAAGGTCTATTTCTCCTTCCCCTTCCAAATACAGTACTTCATAAAGGAGATGAGTAAGATTTGGACGGGTATTCAAGGATTATTTAGAGATTCAAGATATCAAGGTTTATTATCATTATTATTATTTTTTTTTTTGAAATTTCGAAGTATTGACAAGGAAGGTGCAGTCTCCAAAAACTTACTAATTTTGTTCATGATAACTGCCCAGCGCGCCCCCTTGCAGTGAGTCTTACACGTCAGAGTCATCATCCAGCGCCGACTGCACAAAGAAATTACAATGGTTCGATGGTTGGTGAACTTACAATGCGTGTACCCCGAGTCTAGGATTGAAACCCATGCTGTGGCAGATATCTAAAGGGGTTTAAAGGGGGGAAATAACAGTATGTCCTTTTATATTGTTTCTGTACTGTTCGCTCTTGTACATTGACCGATAACACATACAAACTTTGACACTCATAAACATAGCCACTCCATCTTTTCCAGTTTATCTGAATCACTCTTCCCACAGACATCAATTCCCAGTCAGCACGTTGCCAACACTGAAAACGGTTAATTCTGGCTATTACTCTCTCTTCAAGCTGGTTTAATGTCAAAACACGGCTTTTCTGATTATTATTATTTTGTGTGTGTGTGTGTGTGTGTGTGTGTGTGTGTGTGTGTGTGTGTGTAATTAACCGACCTGTTTCATCTGTTCCCGAGCGAAGGCCTGACGTTGTCGAGTCATTTCTCGCTGATCTCACTCCGATGTTGCCAATATGACTGGATGACGAAGTAAACCCAAAGAAAAACCACGCGTACCACATCCTGGTAGTGGTGCGAAGGACTGGGAAGGCAAACTGGCAACCAACAATGCCCACAGAGACGACTGAGGAGGAGGAGGGGAGAGGAAGGAGTTATAAATAGCATTGTTGTTGTTCTTAGTTTTCTTCTTGTTTTATATTATACAAATCCAGTTTAAAAAAGAACATCGTTGCTATTCACTTACCTCCAACCCCAGACCTCCCTTCACACTTGGCTTTGTCACCTGTACCATTCTGTCACATCGCTTTCCCACCCCGACACACCAATTTCAGAGTGAGGTACAGTACCTTCATATGCGGAGTCAAGTGTGCACATACCCCTTACAACACACTCTCATCACTTCACTTATTGGCATATTATCTTCATTATTATCTGTCTTCCTGTATCACCTTTACACATTTTCCTCATTTCTTTCGGCCTAATCGACATCTTCCATTCCTGTCAAGTCTTATCTTTCACTGTCATCCTAGTCCAACTTTCTTCCTGCCAACTTACTTTATTTCTTTGTCTCCTGCCTATGAATCCCCATTTTTTTTTTTTTTAGGCGAGAACTACATTAACTACCACCATTTAACAATCGTATCTTTCTAGAGTTAGCCAACCTTGAATCTTGAATAACTAATTTCTATCTCTGTTTACGTATCTATACCCAGACGCCTTAATCCAGTAAGAGGTGGCCATAAACAATTCGCCTCCATGTCGCCCTGTCCCCTGCAATTTCACTGCCCTCCCCCCCCCCTACGTAGACCCCTCTTCCCCTCACCCTCCCTCTTTCATCTCACTCAGACATTCTCCTACTTGGTCTGTCACTCTCCATCCTCTCCACAGGGACAAACCACCTCAGTGTATACCTCCTTACGCTTTTGTATCACATTCACATTTACATCATAGTGCTCCTTCACTTCCTTATCTGTCAGTTTGTCGCTCAATGTAACTCCACTTGCTCGTATCAAATAACTAATTTCCTCTGCTCTCTCTCGTGAATTTTGTCCTTCCAACAAGGTCTAAGCTTCGCTTCAATACATGAGAGTGGGGACCACAATGCTGTCATGCAGTGACTTTTTTTACTTCCATGTTCACTTCCTAATTTCTTATCACAACTTTCAATAAACAAATCAGCCTTTCTTCCGTGTTGTACCCTTTCAAGTACTTCATCGTCCAGATTTCCATCCTTATTCATCACACTACCCAGGTACTTAAATGCATTTACATTTTCCATTTTCTCACTATCCAGCCTCACTAAGCATTCAGTGACTCCATTTATCTCGAAGACCACACCGTTACTCTTCCCTTCACCTTTAGATTTCGATTCTTACATATTCTCCCAAACTCATTCACCAAGCCATGCAGTTCTCTTCTGTCTTCTCTTAACGATTCAGTTTAATCTGCAAACAACAGAACAGAAGTTTCTCAGCGCTGCCCTCTTTCATTAGGGCACTCCAACATTCAATGCCCTACCTTGTAGCTTTTTCATAACTCTATCCATATATTAACTGAACAGTCATGGAGGTATGACAAATCCCTGTTTCAATCCAACATTCAGATAGAAAAATGGACTCAGTTCACCATCCACACGCGCTGCAGCCCTAGCGTCCTCATACATACTTTTCACGGCATTCAGCAGCTTAACATTTACTCCATAGTATTTTCCACTTTCTTTGTGTACCTACTATGTCATACCCTTTCTCCAAATCCATGAACGCAGCATACAACTTCTTTCCCTTCCCTAGAAACTTTTCCACCAAACACCTTTGGATGAATATCTGATCTACACAACCTCTTCCCTTAAGGAAACATCCCCCTTCTTCTCCAGCTTACTATTGTATTATTTTCCTAAAATATCAATAAGTATCCTGATGTATACTATTCCTGTCACACTAACAAGACAAATGCCCATACATTTCTTTCTCCCCTTTTTCTCTGTCTATCTATCTATAGCCAGACACCTTAATCCTGTAAGGGGTTGCCACAAGCAAAATGGCCTCCATGTCGCCCTGTCCACTGCCATTTCGCTGCCCTCCCTCCAGCACACACACACACCTTCTCTCTCATATACCTCTCCTCTGCAATCCTCCATCTCATCCTATGTCTCCCCCTCCCTCCACCGCACTCCCATACACACTTCTCGTTAATCTCTCGCTCTCCATTCCCTCCACATGGCCAAACCACCTCAGTTATTTCTCCTAACGCTTTCTGTCATATCCACATCCACACTACAACGTTCCTTCGCCTCCTCATTGGTCAGTCTGTCTCTCCATGTAATTCCACATGCTCCTCACAAATGACTCATTTCTACTGTTCTCACTCATTACTTGTGTCCTTCCAACAAAGTCCAAGCTTCGCTTCCATACATTAGGTTTGGTATCACAATACTATCATGCAGTGACTTTTTTTTTTCTTTTTTACTTCCATGATCACGTCCTTATTTCTTATTACTGCTTTCAAAGAACCAGCAACCCTTCTTCCCTGTTGTACCGTGTCAAGCACTTCACCCTCTAAACTTCCATTATTACTCATCACACAACCCAGGTATTTAAATGCACTCACATTTTCCATTTCCTCACCATCCAACCACACCTTGCATTCTCTCGAAGACCACAACTTTGCTCTTCCCTACGTTCATCTTTAGATTCCGTTTCTTACACACTCTACTGAAACTCATTCATCAAGACTTGCAGTTCCCCTTCGTCTAAACTTAACAATACCATATCATCTGCAAACAACAGAACAGGAAGTTCCAAACGTTGCCCTTTCTTATTAAGGCCGCTCCAACATCCACTGCCCTACCTTGTATCTCTTTTAAAACTCCATCCATATACAGATTGAACATCAATGGAGACATGACACATCCCTGTTTCAATCCAACATTCAGATAGAAAAATTCACTCAGTTCACTATCCACACGCACTGCAGCCTTAGCACCCCCATACATACTTCTCATGGCATTGAACAACTTCCCATTTACTCTAAATATTCTTAGTATTTTCCACATCCTCCCCTCTGTCCACTCTGTCATGTGCTTTCTCCAAATCAACGAATGCTGCATGCAATTTCATTCTCTTCTCTAGAAACTATTCAACCAAAGACCTTAACATCAATATCTGATCTCTACAATCTCTTCCCATTCTGAATCATCCAACAAATTCCTCTGGTATTTCCCTAACTCTGTCAATAAGTACCTTACCATAAACTCTGTCTGTTAGGCTAAGAAGACAAACGCCTCTATGATTACCACACACTTCTTTTTCCCCTTTTCCTTTGTTCATGGAAATAATTATACCTGACCTCCAATCATCCGGGACCCAACCTTCCTCCCAGGCCAATCTGCTGATCTTCCACATCCATTCCACAACAATCTCTCCCTCAGTTTCAGCATTTCACCACTCACTCCATCACTTCCTGGGGCTTCCCACATTTTGACTTTCTTCATTGCTTCCACTAGCCTACTTTCATCTACTGATCTTTTCCTCCTTTCTCATCTCCCTCCTTCTCCCAGATATTCCCCAACCACTTATACTCTCATTACTTTTATTCTCTATGTTTAACAATTCTTTAAGGTGTTCTTCCCATCTGCTCATATTTTTCTCCCCTCTCCACTAGTAATCTACAGTTTTATCCTTTACTCCCCTACTAACTTCTTTATCACCCTGTCTAACTTCATTACCTCCTTCCAGAATATTTTCTTACATGTCTTCGACTTTACAGTCAAATTCATTTCAAATTCTTCCTCCACTCTCTTCTTGCTGTCTCGTACTAATCGTTTCACCTCTCTCTTCTTCTCAACATATAACTCTGTATTCCGTCTCTCAACTTCCTCCACGCATCTGCTTCCCATTCCCTTACTGTATGATTTTCTTCTTTTGCGCCACAGCTTGTCTCACCTCTTCATTCCATCATGCTGTTCCTTGCACCCCTTTTCGTCTTCTCTTTACCCCACACATAACCTTGCATGCTGCACAGTTTACTTCTGTGAACATCCTGCACACACCTTCCACCTCCCCCATCTGCTCCAAATCATATTTACCTAATCGCTCCTCCACTTCCCTCTAATATTCTTTCTTTTTGTTTTTTTCATTCTCTTGCAACCGTTTTGCCCTCTTTGTATGGACTACTTCTTCCTGCCTCTACTAATCCATTGCAGTCGTACTTTGTCTTTCACTACCGCCAAATGGTGGTCAGAAAGTCCACTCCCTCAACATCTGTATGCTCTTGAATCCATTACATACCTATTTATCTTCTCACTCTGTCAACCACACACACACACACACACACACACACACACAATCATTGTCTTCCATTCATTCAGTTCACCAGCCACCCTTCTCACCACCTACCCTTATCACTTGCCATGTATACCTGTGGATCATTTTGTGCCTAAAGAGGGTATTGTCTATCACCAATTTCCTCCCTGCACAGATGTCCACTAGAACACTACCATTCTCATCCACTTTTTCAGGTACACCCTGTCACGAGTCGGCGCGATTAAGTATTTGAATAAACTCATGACATTAACTTTGGTGCGAAACCGCGAATTCTAGTGAAATCCCAGTATTTATCGCTTAGTTTAACCGCCACGTATTCACCCGATCGGGAGTGTTTCCAGAACAATTTTTTACTGTGTCATAAATGATCGTCTTTGTGCACGACTTTAGCACCTCCGCTGAGTACTTTGTTATGGGCGTGTTTCTCTCATTCTAGCCGTTAGCAAGTGCGGCTCGACACTTGCTTCTCTCTCACGCTTTGAAGTCAGTCAAGATTTGAGCGCCGTGGAAGCAGGTAGTGTGTGGCAGCTTCCTTCCTCAGCAACGACGCCTAGTTCCCACCACCGCCGTTGAATTCCCACCTAGCGTGATTGGCAAGAGACTCAGTGTGTGCAGCGTCCTTCCTCATCAATGACGCCCAGTCATCCGCTTTGTCCACTTTTCTGACCAGTATTTCTTTTCGTTTTTCCTAGGTTTAAGAGTCAGCTTTGGAGTGAGCGAGTGAGTGTGATCTCCTTATTTTGAATTCATTTTGAAATGGTATGTAAATTTATTTCTTTGTAATCAATAAATTTAACAGTTCTTTTTCTTGAGCTCAATGTAATGTAAACTCGTGTTTTATTTCTCCATAAGCTTATTGTAGCTGCAGCTCCTAGCTGCATAAACGCTTTGTATTATTCATAACTGGTACTTAGGCCAGTCTTTTTTATTAACTCAAATCTGTTGTGCCATCTAGGAGTTAATAGCACCAGCAAGAACTTGTTTATCATTAATAGCATCATTGATTGTCAGGGGTGGAGTCACTTTCTCCAGAGGCCAACAGTACTAATAATCAGCATTTGTGAGTAGTTTCTGCTGTGTACTGTTGAGAAAGTTTATAAATTCTCGTCCTTAGAGAATCGGCGAAGTAAGCCGCCATAAAGTAATCATTGCTTGATTTTAACAGGACAATTCATTGTCCTGCTCTCAAGATTATTGAATAATATTCTTTAATATTGCATATTCATTAAAAACCCCGTGACAATTGGCGACGTCATTCCAGGATATTAACTCCTACGGTACCTCTAAAGTTATTCACGAGATAATACTCATTCGTTCATACTTAGGTATTTATCATTAAAGTCTATAGGCACTATCTTACTGATAATTATTGATTCAGTTTTATTAATTTACATAACAGTTTTCACAGTCAGTTGTTTGTTTAATTTTCTTTCTTTACCAGTTTAATTAGATAAAAACTGGTCACCACTAGCCTGTGCCGATATTCTTTATTTTTTATTATTGGGATCTTTCTTTGCAAATTGCAGTCAGTACTGAGTCGCTAGTTTACTTAGATTGAGTTAGCATCATGTCTACCAGCGTCTATGTACAGGAAACCAAAGATATGGGGCTTACAGATCCAGAGAAAATAAAGGACTTTGTCCTCTCTCGGTTTAATTATGAACAGCAACGCGAGAATGATGCTCGTGAAGAGCTTCAAATTCAGCGTGAGGAACGCGAAAAGGAGCACGAATACGAGCGAGAACAGCACGAACACGAGCGAAAACAACGCAAACCTGAGTTAGAACACGAGCGAAAACAACGCGAACTCGAGTTAGAACACAAGCGAAAACAATGCGAACTCGAGTTAGAACATGAGCGAGAACAGCGTGAGGAACGAGAGAGAGAACGAGAACACGAACGTGCCAAGCGAGAAGCACACGAAAAACATGAATTTGAAATGTTGAGGCTCAAGTGAGATTCCTTGGCTTCAGACACATCTGGTGCAGCTGGCCCAAGCTCCATGAGCGCTATCCATGCACATATTATGGCGACCCCACACATCAAGCTTCCCCCATACAAGGAAGGCAAGCGAATCGAGCAATACATAGCTCGTTTTGAAGACATGGCTCAACTTTACCAGCTGGATGATGCAGCTAAGCAACTTCAGTTTCTTAGCCTGTTTGAGGGCCCTGCCCTCGATGTTCTCCACAGAATTCGTGGAGACAATCTCACATATGAGATGATGAAGGCCGCACTTGTCAAAGCGTATGGTCTCACAGTTGACGACGCCAAGAGTCAGTTCATGAGGGCGTGTTTACAGGAAAAAGAGACTGCTGTTCAGTTTCTTGATCAGCTTACTGCTTACTTAGGTGAGTGGATGGAGAAAGATGAAACTCCTTCTATGTGTGAGGGGATAATCGACCTTCTGCTGCCACGCAGCTAGAAAAGTCGTGGCCTACTAAACTTATGGCTCAGCTTAAAATCTGCCAGGTAAGAGATGCCAGCCAAATGGTGAAGAAGGCTGATGCATTCTTTACTGCATACAGGTATCAAACTCGCAAGCAGCATACCTGGAACAGGAAATCTGATAAATCTGGGAAACCGTCTCAGACTGAACCCCAGCAACAAGACCGTTCTCAGAATAATGGCCAAGGTCCAAAACCGCAGAAGAAGGACCAGAGGCAAAACATTCAGAAACCTGAGTGGAAGCGGTACAACAAGTACCCTAACCAGCAGCAGTATCAGCCATGCAATCGACTGATGGGACAAACCTTTTCAGCACCAGCCCAAGTGTATCGGAGGCAGGAGGCGAACGCAGCCTTCATTCCTTAGCAGCAGCACAGCGGTGTTGTCCCTACCAGAACGGGTACTCCCCCACAGTTCTCTAGTCCCACAGTGACAGTGAACCCCCCTCCACAGATGGCCAATGCTCCATCTCCCCAGGCGGTGAGTACGACCCCTCAAGTATCAAATTCACAAGGCACCATGTTTGTCGCATCATTTATTCAGCAGCCTAATCAGTGGCTAGCTGCTTCCTCCACAGGCCCTCCCACAGGTGACAGTGCCTTCCTTGTTCAGCCAGGGTTTGTGGGAGACATTCCTGTGAAGGTCCTGAGAGACAATGGGTCCTCAGGTTGCTTTATCAAGCAGAGTCTAGTTCGGCCTGAGCAGTACACAGGTCAACAGATCCAAGCTAACCTTATTGATGGATCGGTGAGATTGTTCCCTGAGGCACGTATCCAGGTGGCATCTCCATTTTACACTGGTACGACATTTGCAGTTGTCATGCCAGAACCTTTATTTGACCTAATCATAGGCAATATTCCAGGTGCCAAGCATAGTTGCACCATAGATGATGCTACTTAGACTTCGGCTACAGTAAAACGAGCCATGAATGAGGCTCCAGACTGTGTCACCCTGGCGACCATTGATTCGCCGCAAGATCTGATGTGTACCCAAGATGTTGTCCAAGAACAACATTCTGACCCGACACTTGCTGCCATGCGAAAGAAACAAAAGGGTAGGGTGATAAAGAATTCACAGGGAGGTCAAGCCAAGTTCCTTTGCAGAGAAGGACGGCTGTACCGTGAGTCATGAAAACCCCAGGGCGAGATTCGACTGCAGTTTGTCGTTCCTGCTAAGTACCACCTAGCAGTGTTAGGAATGGGGTCATTGTTCAGCCTCAGGAGGTCACATGGGCAAAAGGAAGACCAGGGCCGTATCCGAGCTGACTTTTCTTGGCCAGGGATGGGACGAGACATAGACAGTTTTGTTCATTCCTGCAATGTATGTCCACGTACCACTAATCAGGGACACATGTTCTTTTTCCAGTGCCGTTTGAACCCACACCCATAATCTCTGAAGCAGTTGAAAGCAGACAGGGCCAGTGGTAATGTGGGTGTAGACCCGATGTCTCGCCTACTAACTGATGACTAATATGGGCAACTGTTGTAGTGCTGGGTTCCGTAAGATAGGCTGTTCTCTCAGAGATCTGAGTAATCCAAGGACCAGCCTGGTTCCCAGTTAAAAGTGTAGACCTGACGTCCCTCACCCGTTGGCCTTCTACAGAACATAGTATGTCCAGGGCCTGTACATACATATGTACCGTAAGTTAAGGGGGAAGTTTGAGAACCCTGCAGAGAGAGTCCGAGGCTGTGTATGAATTACCTTGTGGAAACGTCTCAAGCTGTGTCACAGGCTTCTCTGAGGATTCCCGAGAGAAGTCGTGCACAATATCCACACGAGTGTTCACACCCACCGGTGGGTGTGTTAAAACGTGACCTGCCCAAGATTGCGTATGATTCTCAGCTTCCCTGTCATTAATCGTAAGTGTAGAATTAGGGTTAACCAGTAAACTACCCATTCTAAAAAGATTTGAGCAATTCAAGAACTGACACATTTCCTGGTTAATAATGTTAGGTTAACTAGTAAACTGCCTGTTCTACGAGATTTGAGCAATTCAAGAACTTGGCACATTTCCTAGTTAATAAGCGTTAACCAGTAAACTATAAGGGTCCTGAGAGATTTGTGAATCCTAAAGACTACATTTCCTGGTTAATAATGACATAAGTACTGAATGTGCTAGGCAAGAGGAGAGAGAAATGACACTTTTGATGCTCCATCTTGATTCTTTTCTCGCAGGTGCAGCTGGCGGGTGCAGCATTGCCGTGCAGAACAGCTGGTTGTCCCTGTCACACATGCTGCCGCCTCTTCTCTGCCCCTCAGTCGTCATCATTTATTATTGATTTGCATTATGTAATTTTACACGTAGGTACAGTGTTACTCCACAACTGTCACACCTACACCATGTATTACATACATCATGCTACATAACAGTTAGCATGTTAATGAAAATGTAACAGAACTTTTTGCTCAGTCTGACCTGGAGCATACAGGATTTTTCACCGTCGTCACGGAGTTTTTCCTTCAAGCTTGCTTCTGTTAATGTAAATACGAGTTTTTTTTTGCTCACTGGCGACTGTGACCTTCTCCTGTAGCAGGATAGCACACACACACCACAGTGTGAATCTTGTGTGACTGAGTTAGGATTTATATGTATGTACAGTATATTGAAATTTTTTTTCCTGAAAAAAAGAATTCATTTTTGATGGGGCGTAATGTCACGAGTCGGCGCGATTATTTGAATAAACTCGTGACATTAACTTTGGTGGAAAACGGCGAATTCAAGTGGAATCCCAATATTTATCACTCAGTTTAACCGCCACGTATTCACCCGATCAGGAGTGTTTTCAAAACAATTTTTTACTGTCTCATAAATGATCGTCTTTATGCATGACTTTAGCACCTCCGCTGAGTACTTTGTTACGGGCGTGTTTCGCTCATTCTAGCCGTTAGCAAGTGCGGCTCAAAACTTGCCTTTCTCTCACGATTTGAAGTCAGTCGAGATTTGAGCACCGTGGAAGCAGGTAGTGTGTGGCAGCTTCCTTCCTCAGCAACGACGCCTAGTTCCCACTGCCACCATTGAAATCCCACCTAGAGTGATTGGCAAGAGACTCAGCGTGTGCAGCGTCCTCTTTCCTCATCAACTGTAGACATCCAGTCATCCGCTTTGTCCACTTTTCTGACCAGTATTTCTTTTCGTTTTTCCTAGGTTTAAGAGTTAGCTTTTTGAGTGAGCGAGTGAGTGTGATCGCCTTATTTTGAATTCATTTTGAAATCGTAAATGTAAATTTATTTCTTTCTAATCAATAAATTTAATAGTTCTTTTTCTTGAGCTTAATGTAATGTGGTAAAACTCTCCGTGTTTCATTTCTCCATAAGCTTATTCTAGTTGCAGCTCCTAGCTTGCATAAATGCTTTGTATTACTCATAACTGGTACTTAGGCCAGTCTTTTTTATTAAC
>NC_136959.1:14242446-14245531 GCF_032717465.1 Coenobita brevimanus
AGAGGAATTAAACAGACTTTTTTTGTGTGGAATATTTACAACAAGGAGATCGCTAGGACCATCACTGCATTCAAAACTCTCATCATCATCATCACTTCTAAAACCACCACACAACATCATCAAAGCACAATCTATCTATCTATCTATCTATCTATAGCCCGACGCCCTAATCCCGCAAAGGGTGGCTACAGATGAAACGCCTCCAAGTCACTCTGTCACCCATCATTTGACTACCCTCCCCCCAACTCACCCCCCTCCCTCATATACCTCTCAACTCCATCCCTCCACCTCATCCTCGGTCTACCTCTCCCTCTCCCTCCCTCCACCTCACCTACATCACCCTCTTAGTCAGTCTTTCATTCTCCATTCTCTTCACATGTCCAAACCACCTCAGTGTATTTCTCCTAATCTTCTCAACCACATCTACATCCACCCCACAGCGTTCCTTCCTTCACTTCTACATTCGTCAACCTGTCCCTCCACGTCACTCCACCTGCTCCTCTCAAGTAACTACTTTCCACTGCTCTCACTCTGGACTTGTTCTCCTCTTGCAAGGTCTTATGCCTCGCTTCCATACGTCAGGGTAGGGATCACAATACTATCATGCAGTGACTTCTTAACTTCCATACTCACTCCTCCCTATTTCTCTCATCACTGCTTTCAGTGTACCAACAACCTTCCTTCTCTGCTGTACCCTTTCACGCACTTCATCCCCCAAAGTTCCATCCCCACTCATCACACTACCTAAGTACTTGAATGCACTGGCCTCCTCCATATCCTCACCATCCAACCTCTTCTCTGCACACTCTGTGACTTCATTCCTCTCAAACACCATAACTTTACTTTTTGTTTACATTAATCCTCAGATTCCTCCTCCTATACACTGTCCCAAATTCATTCACCAAACCTTGCAACTCCCATTCATTCTCACTCAACAATACAGCAAACAGCAACACCTGGGAAGCTTCCAAATCTCACCCCTCATTCATTAGACCCACCCCCACATTCACTCCCTTACCCTGCACCTCCTTTACAACCCAATCCATGTATATATTAAACAGACTTTGAGACATCACAATAACCTGTTTCAGTCCCACATTGAGATCAAAGAACTCACTCAGCTCACCATCCACTCGCACCGTAGCCCTAGCTCCCTCGTACATACTCTTCACAGCACTCAACAATTTCCCCTCCACTCCATATATTCTTAATACCTTCCACATACCTTGCCTATCTATTCTTTGTCATAAGCTTTCTCAAAGTTCATGAAGGCAGCATACACTTTCCTTCCCTTCTCTAGATACTTCTCCACTAAACATCTGAGAACAAATATCTGATCTACACACCCTTTTCCCTTCCTAAATCCCCCTTGTTCTTCTCCAACTAGTTCCTCTGCCATACGCCTAACCCTATCAGTGAGTATTCTACCATATATTTTTCCAGTCAAACTAAGAAGGCAAATACCCCTATGGTTACTACATACTTCTCTCTCCCCTTTTCCTTGTGTAGTAAAGGAACAATTATACCTGATTTCCAGTCCTCTGGAACCCTTTCCTCTTCCCAAGCCAATCTACACAACTTCCATATTCAATTTTACAACAATCTCACCCCCATACCTAAGCATTTCACCACACACTCCATCAATTCCTGGGGCCTTTCCTAACTTAATCTTCTTCATCGCTTCCACTACTTCCGCCCTACTGATCTCTTCCTCCCTCCTCTCATCTCTTCTTCTCCTAGCCATTCCCCAACCACTTATACTCGCACTGCTCTCACTCTCTACATTCAACAAATCCTTAAAGTGCTCCTTCCATCTCCTCAGTTTCTCTCTCTTCTCCACCAACAATCTATTATTCCTATCTTTCACTCCCCTACTATTTCCCCTTTCACACTGCCTTACTTTTTTTACCTCCTTCCAAAACAATTTCTTACTCTCCCTACATTTCACACTCAGATTCCTCCCAAACTCTTCATCCACTTTCTTTTTTACTCTCCTTGACCAGTCTCTTAACCTCCCTTCTCCTGCTCACATATACCTCTCTCTTCTCTCTCTCATCTTCTCCCCTACCTCTGCTCGCTATCCATTCACTATATGCCTTCTTCTTTTGTTCCAAAGCTCGTTTCACCTCATCATTCCACCATGCTGTCCCTTGCACACCCTTGCATCTCCTCCTCACTCCACAAACCACCTCACACTAAGTACCTATTCCTCTTCAGTGAATATCTTATATACGTCTTCCACCCTCCGCATCTGCTCTAGCTCATACCTTCCCAATCTTTCTTCCACTATGCTCTTATACTCTGTCATTTTCCTCACTATCTTGCAATTTCTCCACTCTTCTCACAGGAGTTCCTTCCTCCTGTCTTGCCCTTCGTCTCCTCAACTACTTTCTTTGCAGCTCTACCTTGGCCATCAATAAGTGATGGTCCGAGACTCTATTCTCCCACCCCTTTCCACACTCTTGCATCCAACACTTCTAATCTTCATTCGCTCATCCACACACACGTAGTTCATCATTGCCTTTCGGTCAACAAGTTCACCATCCATCTTCCTCATTACTCTCCATGTGTACCGGTAGACCATCTGTTTTAGCAGGTGTTGCCGCTATCGCTAACCCCTTTCCAGCACAGATGTCCACCAAATCACTTCCATTCCCATCTATGTCAGCTGGCACACCTCGCTGACCAACCACTCCATCCACTCGTACATTCCCAACTTTGCCATTCATGTCTCCAATCAACAGCACTCTCTCGCTCCTCTCTCAAACTTGTCCATACACGCTTCTACACTCGCCCAAAACTCATCTTTCACTCTTGCCACTCGATCCTCTGTCGGGGCATACACACATACAATTGCCCACGCTTGTATACCTACTTTCATCCTCACCCATACAATCCTTGCATCCACTGTTCCATACTCTCTCTTATATTCTCCTTCCACTTCTTGCATATCATCAGACATACTCCCTCTCTTGCCCTCTATTTTTCATTGACTCCCACACATATACCTAAACTATATTCCCATTCTCTCAATCTTTCACCTTTTCATTTAGTTTCAGTCAATCCACATATATCCACTTTTGCA
>NC_136959.1:14245631-14375631 GCF_032717465.1 Coenobita brevimanus
TGTGCTGTTGTGTTAGTGTGCTGTTGCAAGTTAGTGTGTGCTGTTGTGTTAGTGTGCTGTTGTGTTAGTGTGTTGCTGTGTTAGTGTGCTGTTGTGTTAGTGTGCTGTTGTGTTAGTGTGCTGTTGTGTTAGTTTGGTTATGTGTTAGTTGTGTGGTGTTTTATTTTGGTAGTTTTAGTGTTCTGTTGTGTTAGTGTGCTGTTGTGTTAGTGTGGTGTTGTGTTAGTGTGCCGTTGCAAGTTAGTGTGCTGTTGTGTTAGTGTGTTGCTGTGTTAGTGTGCTGTTGTGTTAAAGCGTTGTGTTGCGTGCTGGTTGGGGCTAGTGTGCTGTTGTGTTAGTGTGTTGTTGTGTAAGAGTTAAGTTGTGTTAGTGTGCTATTATGTTAGTGTCCCGTTGTGTTAGTGTGCTGTTGTGTTAGTGTGTTGTTGTGTTAGTGTCTTGTTGTGTTAGTGTGCTGTTGTGTTAGTGTGCTGTTGTGTTAGTGTGCTGTTGTGTTAGTGTGCTGTTGTGTTAGTGTGCTGTTGTGTTAGTGTCCTGTTGTGTTAGTGTGCTGTTGTGTTAGTGTCCTGTTGTGTTAGTGTGCTGTTGTGTTAGTGTGCTGTTGTGTTAGTGTGTTGTTGTGTTAAAAGCTGTTGTGTTAGTGTGCTGTTGTGTTAGTGTGCTGTTGTGTTAGTGTGCTGTTGTGTTAGTGTGCTATTGTTAGTGTGCTGTTGTGTTAGTGTGCTGTTGTGTTAGTGTGCTGTTGTGTTAGTGTCCTGTTGTGTTAGTGTGCTGTTGTTAGTGTGCTGTTGTGTTAGTGTGCTGTTGTGTTAGTGTGCTGTTGTTAGTGTGCTGTTGTGTTAGTGCTGTTAAGGTGGTGCTGTTGTGTTAGTGTCCTGTTGTGTTAGTGTCCTGCTGTGTTCGTGTCCTGTTGTGTTAGTGTCCCACAGTTAGTGTCCTGTTGTGTTAGCAGAGGTTGTTGTTATGTGCTGTTGTGTTAGTGTCCTGTTGTGTTAGTGTCCTGCTGTGTTAGTGTCCTGTTGTGTTGTGTGTCCTGTTGTTAGTGTGCTACAGTGTTAGTGTCCTGTTGTGTTAGTGTCCTGTTGTTGCTAGTGTCCTGGTGTGTTTGTGTCCTGTTGTGTTAGTGTCCTGTTGTGTTAGTGTCCTGTTGTGTTAGTGAGTTTTTGTTAGTGTGCTGTTGTGTTAGTGCCCTGTTGTGTTAGTGTCCTGTTGTTAGGTGCTGTTGTGAGAAGTGTCCTGTTGTTAGCACTGTTGTTAGTGTCCTGTTGTGTTAGTGTCCTGTTGTGTTAGTGTCCTGTTGTGTTGGTGTCCTGTTGTTGTTAGTGTCCTGTTGTGTTAGTGTCCTGTTGTGTTAGTGTCCTGTTTGTTAGTGTCCTGTTGTGTTAGTGTCCTGTTGTGTTAGTGTCCTGTTTGTTAGTGTCCTGTTGTAAGCAGTGTCCTCTTGTGTTAGGTGTCCTGTTGTGTTAGTGTCCTGTTGTGATAGTGTCCTGTTGTGTTAGTGAGCTGTTGTGTTAGTGTCCTGTTGTAAGCTAGTGTGTTGCTGTGTTAGTGTCCTGTTGTGTTATTGTGATGTTGTTAGTTTCCTGGTTGTGCTTGTGTCCTGTTGTGTTAGTGTCCTGTTGTGCTAGTGTCCTGTTATTAGTTTCTGTTGTTAGTTTCCTGTTGTGTTAGTGTCCTGTTGTGTTAGTGTCCTGTTGTTGTTTCGTTATATTAGTCCTGTTGTGTTAGTGTGCTGTAGTTGGTGCTAGTGTCCTGTTGTTAGTGTGCTGCTGTGTTTGTGTCCTGGTTGTGTTAGTGTGCTGTTGTTAACGTCCTGTTGTTAGTGTGCTGTTGTGTTTGTGTCCTTGTGTTATTAGTGTGCTGTTGTTAGTGTGCTGTTGTGTTAGTGTGCTGTTGTTAGTGTGCTGTTGTTAGTGTGCTGTTGTTAGTGTGCTGTTGTTAGTGTGCTGTTTTTAGTGTGCTGTTGTTAGTGTGCTGTTGTTAGTGTGCTGTTGTTAATGTCCTGTTGTTAGGTGTTGCTGTTAGTGTCCTGTTGTTAATGCCAGTTGTTGTGTGTGCTTTTGATGGTATGCTGCTGTGTTAGTGCCTGTTGTTAATGCCTGTTGTTAGTATGTTGCTGTGTTAACATGCCAACGATAGAAACAGCTCAGCTTTGTTGGTCGCGTTAGTGCTTACTAGGCAGAATAAAGCGCTAGGAAGGTACTACGAAGCCTGCTATGCCACTTGCTACACAGCGCCCAATGCTCCTTCTGACATCGTCGGTGGTGTAACGCCAGCATAATCGCTCGTAGGAAAGAGATCCAGGGTTTGATTCCCGGGTTCGTATTCTAGTCGGTCAAGCCCTAACACCTCGTCCTTACTGATTTATTGCATTTGGCTGGTTAATATGGTTTTGCACGTTATTTATGTAGAATATAAGATACAAAGGTTTTTGCAATACACAAGAGGGCGGCAAGGGAGTAATAAGCTACATAAATCATGTAGAAAGAGGCTTAAGGAGTTTACGACCGACGAAAATACACCCCCGGACCAGTCACGGGACCTTTTGCGCAGGTGTGTTCTTTGCTCAGTCTGATCGTACTAAGAACTGGACATATTATGGACCTGGGGTATATCAACTATGGCCTTTCTACCTAACTTGGACCAGGGTTTTGTTCCGTTAGCCCTTGTTTCATTTATAGCACATAGCTCAGTGGCGGAAAAAAGACAATAGTGTGACTTTACACTGTTTCTATAGCAATCTGCCTTCCTCACTCGTCCCATATTCTATTGCTAATCTTTTGCTACAACTCAGCATTTATACGGTAGATCGCAAATTTAGGCCAGCTTATAAACGGGTAAAGATTGGCGGCATTTTGAGGCCAGCAACTACAGACTCCTATCACATATCAACAAACAACCCCAGCCATCTCACATGCACCCAACCTCTTCCCTACACACTCCCCAACTCGACCTAGCCATTGTGGGAAGGCTTAATTTGGATGCACCCCTCCGTGATGGAAAGCAAGTCCAGCCCAAGAGGGGACTACACACAAGACTGCACATTCCTTTAATTCTTCCCCAGAGAGAGAGGAGGGGAGAAGAGAGGAGGGAGAAACCCAACTTACCAACTAAAGTACCCAACACGCAACTCCTTCATTGGGATTGTGTCAATTGTTACTTCAGCCCCTTTTTTGCCTTCAAAGATTTCCCGCATTCAACCTCTGGATAGACTTTTCCACCTAGCGGAGATGGATACAGGCTTCAGTAACCTTCTCACTGCAATGGGGTTTTCCTGAGCCAAAGAAAATCGTCTGAGAGGAGCGAGCTTTAAAGGAAATGAGTCATTGCCAGAGTGAGGGAAATAAAGGCATCCTGTACAAGTGATATTTTTCCATGAACACCAACCAAGACAGCGGAAAACAACACAGCTGAGGGATCTGGGTGAGAGAAAGACTTTATTTATTTATTTATTTATTTATTTTTTATTTTTTTAGTGAGAATGGATTAATGAAGGCTGTGTGGAACTCTTTCCAGAGTGAAAAAAAATCTCTCAGAGCTGAATTAAAACGTTTTACAATACTGAAAAACGTTTTAATTTGTCCTCGTACTGAAGATGAAAAAATCAAGGTGCAATACTAATAACATGAGAGAGAGAGAGAGAGAGAGAGAGAGAGAGAGAGAGAGAGAGAGAGAGAGACATGTGCATATCCGTTGCCTTTTATCTCCACATTTCTCCACAATAGACTTTCCCCCTCCTTGACCAAAACGATTACTAATAATATTCATTTCCTCGAAAGCCTGAGAGAGAGTAAATCTTCTCTTAATCAGGCTTCCAAGACAAGATTTTTAGTCGGTTTAGGAAGGTGTGTCTTGTAGGGAAGAGGGTAAATGTGGGATGTATTTAACCCTTCGTGTAAGTCTCCCTTATAAACCTAATAAAACCGTATGGGTACAGCAAAAATAGAATAGAAAATACATCCTCGGAATGGAGAATTTAAAGAAGCATTGTGGAGACATGTGAAACATTTTTTTTTATTATTATTATAAAAAAAAAAAAACCCATTTCACCACTAAGTAGATGTACTTGCTTTGTCTGTTCTTGGTACAGGAAAGCAGTAACTGGTATCAATACCCCCAACAGAGAAATAAGAGCCATGGGTCTGAAGTGCTTATCAGCTTCCATTTAATTATACATCATCCTCACTGTGAGTTCACCGCCACTCTCACTCGATTCTGGAGTTTGTTGAGTATGATGTGATTTGGAATATTTGGCAGCCTATGATTTAGTCTCCTGGGAGGATAGCGATTATTGCCGTTTAGTGTACCTACAAACAGCTTTCTGGGAGGATAATCCATCATAGGCTAATTCTGAGTTTACGTGTACAGACAGTTTGCTGAAACAATACTAGTAATTCTTCCCAGTTGGCTGAGAGGATACCAATTTATTGCTCTTGGGTGTACCTTCAGGCAGTGCTGGGAGGATATTGATTATTACTTTTGAGTGTGTCTCTACAAACAGTTTTATTCAGTTTGGGAAAGATCTCTTGAAAATGAAAGAAGATTAGAGAATGCTATACCTTATCTTGCCTGTTTGAAACCTTTTACTGAACTGACTCATATGATCTGGAGCAAGCAAGGATAAGGAAAAAGTGACAGTATCCGGATGGAAGTGATGATTTCTGTGAGCTTTCGTCTAGAGCTTTCGAATATTGATGGGTCAGTGATGGCATTTATTATTACCCACACAGACTCTTGTGACTCAGTTGCCTTTGATAATGTTGTCTTGCGTTGGCTGGCACTGAATATCCGGTACTAGATTTGACCCTATAATGAGAGGGATAGCAGTGAAAAATAAAACATGGCAAGGTTAGCCCGAGTTGACAATAAAGCATGACAGAGTTAGCAGTGACAATAAAGCATGGCAGAGGTTAGCAGTGACACCCAAACATGACTAGGTTAGCGACTGACAATAAAGCATGACAGAGTTAGCAGTGACAATAAAGCATGGCAGGGTTACTCAGTGACAATAAAGCATTAAGCAGGGTTAGCAGTGACACCCAAGCATGACTGGGTTATGCAGATGACAGCTAAAGCATGGCAGGGTTAGTAATGAGACTCACACATGGTAGGGTTGCAGTGACACCCAAGCTTGGCAGGACTAACAATGACACCTAAGTATGACAGGATTAATGGTGACAGTACTAACACTCCGACTCGTACTCACTCATAGTTGAACAAAGCCATCAGCTGGAACTGCATACTAGAGCTTTTGAGAGCTTTTTGAGGAGTTACTTTATACTTTACTATACTGGCGTCTCAATCGTGTGCTTTTGAAAAACACATCAGCTTTTCTGATTAATCATGTGTATTGCTGGAAATAGGACTGAAAAGAAAATGATATCCATAATTTCTATACTTTGCATCTGCCACTATTTCCACGAGCTTAGAGTTAGAGCTTGGTTACCTACCACCACCACTACCACCACGCTTCTCAACACCACGACCACCAACATCACATAAATAAAAGAACGAACACCTCAACCAGACATCACCACCACCACCACTACCACCACCACTACTAGTATCACCACCACCATCCTCAATCAGTCACCACCACCACTATTTGCCACCACTTAACACCACCACCAACAGCATCACATCAGTAAAATAACAAACACGTAAATTCACCGCCATCACCACTGCTACTGTTATCATCACCACTACCATCACCACCACAGCCTCAACCAGTCACCGCCAGTACTACTACTTCTACTTCCAATACCACCACCACTACCATCACCCCTACTACCACTGTAACCTTCTCTAACCTGATCTAAAATTGCCATCTCTCCATACTGAATACTACTGAGTCGCAACAAGAGTACTAGAATCTGATGAGCTAGTCAAGAAGAAGTGCTATGGAAATGATGTAGACAGCCATCACCACCACTACTACTTCTCCCATCACAATCACCATCACCATCACCACTATTACCCTCACCACCATTACTACTCCCATCACTGTCACCACCATCACCACCACTGTCATCACCACCACTGCCATCACCACCATTTCTTCCGATCACTATCACCTTATCACCGCCACCACCACAACCATTGCCACCAGAAACACTACTACTTCCCAACAATGTCACTATCACTTCACCATCACAACAATCATCACCACTACTTCTTACATCACTATCACCACCATCACTGACATCACCACTACAACACCCATCACTGTCACTACCACTACCACAACCGCTGTCACCACCACCACCATCACAACTATACCACTCTCACCTGCACTACCACTACCACTCTCACCTGCACTACCAGCACTACCACAACTACCACTACCACTCTCACCTTCACTACCACCACAACCACAACTACCACAGTTATCAACACTGTCCTCCCATCTTGCAGAACAATGTCAACTCACTGTGACCTCCTCTGCACGTAAGAAAACAGAGTTCCAAGTACCCCATGACGGTCGACTCTCACTGTACTACACAACGGAACAACCTGACGCCATATGGATACATTTGGTGCTGAGGAATCTTAGAACAAATGCAGCTTTCAAGGACACCATCTATGGTGTCATAATTAACGCTAACGAAATGAGGAGGATAAACTTCAGGTTTGAACAGGTAAGGCTTGCTGACCTCGTTTGTGATACATTTTGTAGGGTATACTCGTGTGTGTGTGTGTGTGTATATATATATATATATATATTACATTTTAAATCATTGTCAATTGTCGTCTTTTTCGTCATCCTCATCCCTTTTCTTTTCCTCCTCCTCCTCATCATCATCATCGTCATTATTTTTATTTACTAATACATTTCATGAGTGTGATCCAGATATAGGAAAACACAACCCACTAGAAGAAGAACTATGCGAGAAGTGGCCAGTAAATGAGCCATAAATTCAGTATGTCATCAGTCACCTTACGAAGTCAACTTAAGCGTTCTGTTTACTCTGCTATTGGTACTGAAAGTGAAAGTGGATTTGATCATTAAATGTTGGGAACTAATAGCTGACGCCGCCAGTTTTCACGCTGCTGAGCTTTGGATCTTTCTTGCTGACATCCGCGCATAGATTCTTCGCTATGTATCTTGGTAGTTTAGGGACTGACTTGAAAGCTTTGATGTGTAAAGAAGTTCCCCTCTGACTCCATCTTCCCCATTTCTTTCTCACAGAACACACGGACAGTGGTGGAAGCACAAGGACTGCAAAGCACAAGGACTGCAAAGTTTCATGTCAAAAGCCTACGAGCAGCAAGCTTTGTCAAAAGCCTACGAGGGCAGCAAGCTTCTACGTTTCAGTATTCAGAGTAGCAAGAAAGTCAGTTGGACCAGCTGCCCGTTTGGTGCAAAGCCTGGTAAGTATAACTGGCTTGTTTACACGAACCTAGAGTTAGAGCCTGGTTACACTGAGGCTGAATCGACTTGTGCTGCAGATTGTCCAGTTGTGTGGGGATAATAACTGGACAAATGACATCCCTTTCACTGTTCCACATTCTGAGGAGCTCATCTTCCTTTGGAGGTGGTGACTCAGTCGAGAGAGAGGTGGTCTGCTGACCTTATGGATGAGGGTTCGAATAGCAGCTAAGGCAAGGAACAGCTGAAGGATCTGAAATTCGCTAAAGCACAATTTACTGGTTCACCACAAGACCCGCCGACTTGTCGCAAAAACACCTCTGCTAATACCGTTACCACAGGCCCTGTATGAGACGGCCCTAGCATGCTTATTTAATAAGGAAGGTGGAAGGTGGGTGTTAGCACCAGTGGTGACATGTGGTGTATGACATATGTATGTATGGACTGCTGGTCTTGGAAAAAGGCTCAGAAACCTATACCCGGAGTCAAACACAATTTTTTTTCATCCGATGCTGACCTGTGTAGAGCGGGAGAGTGCAACAGATTAGCTTATGTGCAATATTCTCACTGACTCTATTCCTCAGGTGCATTATTATGGAAGCCAAAGTTGGTGAGATGCGTTTAGCCTGTGAGATGGAGCCGAGAATTTCACAGACTTGAATCGTGAGTGGATGTTTGGCCCGCTCTTACTGGCGCTCTGTTCATAGTTCTGCTTTTGTGGTTCCCCTTCCTGTTTCTCCATCTCTCCCACCCCTCCCACCCCACCAGTGGAGTGATGAATGATGACATGATGATGATGATGATGATGGGTTGGTGGTGGTAGTGATGGTGTCGTGATGATGATGACTGGTGTGTTGTTGTTGAAGATGGTGATGGTGGTGGGTTGGTGGTGGTTGTGATGACGATGATGATTATGGTGTTGGTTGTGGTGGTGGTGATGATGGCTGTGATGATGATGATGACTATGATTACGACTGTGGTGGTTGTAGTGATGATGATGACGATTATGACAGCTGATGATGGTGGTGGTTGTGGTGATTATGATGATGATGGTTGTGGTGATGGCAATGACGATGGTTGTGGTGATGATGATGATGATGATGGTTGCTGTCATGATAATGATGACGATTATGATGGTGCTGGTTGTGGTCATGATGATGATGATGATGATTATGATTATGATGGTGGTGATCATGGTGATGATGATGACGATGATTATGATGACAATTATGATGATAGAATGATGGTGATAGGATTGTGGTGATGATGATGATGATGACAAAGTTATGATGATGATGATGGTGACAAGTTGTGATGATGATGACGATGATGCTTATGTTAATGATGATAATGATGATGGTGGTGGTGTTTGTGGTGAAGTAATGATGATGATAATTGATGATGATGATGATGATAATTATGAAGATAATGATGGTGATAGTTGTGATGATGATGGTGATGATAATGACGATGATAATGATGGTGATAGTTGTGATGATGATGGTGATGATAATGACGCAATTAAATAAGGGTGGCTTGATGATAATGATGGTGATAGTTGTGATGATGATGGTGATGATAATGACGGTGGTGGTTGTGGTGATGATGTCGATACTGATGATAACAATTATGATGATGATGTAGAAAGAATGCAGGATGGTGATAATGACGATGAGTGATGATGATAATGACGATGACAATGATGACGATAATGATGGTATGATGATGATGATGATGATGATGTTGATCATGATAGTTATGAATATAATGATGGTGATTGTTGTAGTGATGATGACATTACGATTCTAGTTACTGTAGTTTGAAAGATTTCGCAACAGTTTCTCCTCAGTGATTTGTCCTTCCCTAAACACCGAAAATCCTCTCGTACGTCACTGATGAAGACGATGACCCCTATCCTCGTCGGTTGAGGTAATTAGCACCTTTTCATAAGCGATTTATTATGCTTATTACTCCTTAGTGGTTGTGGTCTGGCCATGTGGAGAGGATGGAGATTGAGAGACAGGAGAAGAGTGTATGTGTGATGTGGAGGGGGGGAGAGGGAGGGGGAGGCCAAGGATGAGATGGAGGGATGGAGTGGAGAGGTATATGAGAGAGGGGGGTGTAAGCTGGGAGCAGGGCAGTGAAATGGCGGGGGACAGGGCGACATAGCGGCGATTTGTTTGTAAGCCACCTCAGTGGGATTAAGGCGTCTGGCAATAGATAGATAGATAGACTCCTTAGTGTCCTAGTCTGTTATATAAATCCTTCAAACATCGCCATACTCTGAATAAATAACGTACATAATTATATTACCCAAGAACATCCAAAAATAAATCGCTAAGGAATAGGTGTTAGGGAGTCTCCTTACCCGACGAGATAACAGGTCTTAGCCTCTGACACTGTCTTAGCTGAATAAAGTCATTAGCTTAATACTAGAGTTGTTCCGACCGTGACAGAGCAACCTTATACCTCTGTTTAATTGTTCCTGTGGACCATATTATTATACGTGACATAGCAGACTTCGTAAATCCACTTCCTCAGCGATTCATTTTGCTTATCACACGTTAACCTACTTCCATTTATAATATACCGTACATTATTCGTATAATTTTAATATGGACGCGTCTTCATCAGTAACGTACAAGAGTACACTGAGGTGCAATGTGTAGGATAAATGGACGAGGAAGAGATGTTACGAAATACCCACAGCCACCCTGATGCTGTTAATGTAATGCCATCCATGTCTTTCCTCAACAGCAATACCCACAGCCACCCTGATGCTGTGAATGTAATGCCACCCATGTCTTTCCCCAACAGCAGTACCCAGAGCCACCCTGATGCTGTGAATGATTGCCACCCATGTCTTTCCTCAACAGCAATACCCACAGCCACCCTGATGCTGTCAATGTAATGCCACCCATGTCTTTCCTCAACAGCAATACCCACAGCCACCCTGATGCTGTCAATGTAATGCCACCCATGTCTTTCCTCAACAGCAATACCCACAGCCACCCTGATGCTGTCAATGTAATGTCACCCATGTCTTTCCTCAACAGCAATACCCACAGCCGACCATCTTCCTGCTGACGGAGTGTGCGGCTCGGGAGTGAGGACGGAGGGGAGCACAGTCACCTTCCCTGCCTCACCTGCCGGTCGACTTGTTCTCTGGTACTGGCAGGAGAATGACGACGCCTACCTGAGACTAACATTAACGCTGAAAAATCTGTCACCTTCCAATGGATACTCCTTCCCTTGGTTCAGTTATAGAAGCCACTCCTACGTAAATGAGACCTTGAAAATCGACTTCAATTTCTCAGAGGTGAGGGATGAGATAGGGTCGGCAAGTACTGACCTGTGGCAGAGGACAGAAACATACTTACGATCAGTTCCTTGTCGTCTCTTATATTTTGACTTACAGGGAAGTCAAGGAGGCTGTCGAATCAATCTCTCCTGTTCTAGCTTTGTGAAAGGAACCTAATCAATGAGACGAAAATTACTGATGTTTACAACTACTTTCTGCAGGATGATCAGGGAAATGAGTGCAAAATCTTCCTTTGTTTAGTTCTTCCTGTAAAAACATATCTAAGCTACAACGGGAAATCGATCGCACATATGTCAAAAATCCCACCCCTGGTTGTTTACTCCTTCATTCAAGTGACGTCTTTATGTTTTTTCTTTTCTTTTTACTTTTTTTTCTCTGCTATTAGACAAGCTTTCACACAGTTATATATAATGATTTTATACATCTGTAGAAGTGAAGAGACTAATTAAGGCTTTATTTAACCCCTCTATATCCCTCCAAAGGTGAATAAAATTGTCTGGAGATAGAAAAAATTGCGTTAGCACGTCGTGACACTGAAAGTATTACCTGATCCATGCTGTGATAGGTATATTGAGCTCATCAGTGTTTCATCAGTCAGTCCATCCATCCATCCATCCATCATCCAATCCTATGTCGCCCCATGAAAAGCGTAGGAACCCGGGGCTAGGCAAGTTGATCCTGACATTTAAGATGAGAGAGACCAGCCTCACTCATCCCTGAGTGGCATTACGTGAGCAATAAACCCCAACCACTCCTTGATATAAACCTATACAGGCTCAATCCGACTGGAGCCCCTTAACTACCCACTAAACCAACAGGCGCCATTATATGGTTATATAGTTACCACCCAGAGTAGTAAATGGTTTCCTGGTGTACAGGAAACCATTTGGCTTGACACTCAGTGTAGAGTAACCCATAGGCAGAAGGAAGAGGAAAGAAGGAAAGAAAGACAGAAGAGGGAACGTAAAGCCACCCAAAGGCAGAAGGTAGAGGAAAGAATGAAGGGAAGAAAGACAAAAGAGGAAGGATGGAGGAGAGGAAAGAGCAGACACCCAAAGCAGTACCACTTTGAGTGAGTGGAAGGTGAGCATCCCCACCTACCACTAGCGTCCCCACCTACCACTAACGATATCATAATGCAAAGAGGGGATTCGCAGCCTTATTCTGCTAGCATTAATACTAATAACATTCTTTTTTATAACAACATGTAGTCAGTCATTCATCATCTTGGTCACCTTGTTATAGTTATCATCATCATCCTGAACTGTCCACTACTTAAGGGGGGGGAGCTTGGGTCCAAAAATTAGAATGAAAGTACCAAAGACGTCGAACCATCAACAGCATATCTTGTGCAATACGCCACAGAATTATTACGCATTCCTTATAATAAATTACCTTATTCCCTTCAGTCCATATGACGAATCTTATTTAGTTTCCTTGCTCCTGTCAAAGTTTCTTCGACTTCTAGGGATGCGTCTATACTCTGTTCATCTTAACCTGGCCCAGATTATCGTCCTTTTGCAACTTAATTCACGTAGCTCAGTTCCAGAAAGACAGTTCTACGGGTCTACATCCTTTTGATAGGACAAGTTCGTGATGAGTCTCATATTCCAGTGTTAAACTATTATTAAAGTCTAACATCCATGGTGGAGAGATGGCATTATTAGGCCAAGTTAAAGTAAAAAAAGAATAGCAGTGAAGGAGATAATGGGAAGTTGTGTATGACCTCTTCAGCTTGTGAAGTATCTCCTAAGCTAAAGAGAGTGACATGAAGGTAGCAAAATATACAAGAGAAGACGCAATCAGATCAAGGGTGCATTCACAACAAGCCAAAATGTAATGGACATCACAAGTCCTGTCGCCCCTGATGTGTTTCTCTGAGTCTACATGGACTTTTAAAATTAGTTTGGCGAATTCGCAGCATCTGACACTGATGAATTTATTTAGCTATACGTTGATGTCGCTGGTGTCGACTGCTGCTGATTCATCGCACCAATTTTATAAGTACCTGGAGAGAAAAACAGGAGAAATGACAGGACTATTGATGCCAGCTGTAATTTTGAAGCAAACTGTCCGATCATGAAGGGTGAGATAAAGGATAACAAAGAAAAGTTCTTTTAACTGGTTCACTTTCTGGCCATTCCGTTTCTCAGTGACTAGGAAAAAGTTTGTGTGAGGGTGCGGGCACACTTGCTCCAAACAAGTGATCGACGAGGGGAAACGTGACTCCGGGGCCCGATCAACGTTCAAATACTTGTAGTGCCGCGGCTCTCTCACCCGGTGCTTCGTTTCATCTTGTCGATCACATGTTTCGAGCAAATGTGGCCGCACCCTAAAACATGGCAGAGGTTTATCCTGACCTACACAATCGGAAAGTTTGATTCTGAATAGGTTCGGTTCCGTCCCCAGTGTGAATGAATCCTGAAGATGCAAATCCCTTGAATCCAATGTGTTCCCTTCATTTTATTCCTCCTATATTTTTATTATTTTTTTCAGCTAGAAGAGGAGCAGACTTTACGCTACTACCTCCTCCAATATGAGACTTTTCCCACGTGAATAAAATCGTCTGGCGGTAGCAGGAACGTGATAAGCAATTTATTACTCTTTGAAGTCCTGTATTAGCCTTCTCATGATCAGGAATACTCTGGCATTATTTTCCAGCTAAAGCCAGACGATTTTATTCACCTCAGAATTGGTACAGGGGCTTGATGGAGCTAAGACAAGATTTTTGATGCACAGAACACCAATACAACAACAGTGAGAGGCAGAGGGGTCTCACAGCACGCAGTTTACCAGGGTTTCAAACTGCAGCTTGTCGAGGTTAGAAGTGACGTGGCTGTGATGTGGGTGAATTGCACAGCTGACGGTGCCCCACGTGAGTAGCCTATTCATGGTTTGTGTATAATGCTCCACACACACACACACACACACACACACACACTTATGCTATTAACAACCTAAAACACACACACACACACACACACACACACACACACACACACACAAAATTGTGCTACTTAGAACCACACACACACACACACACACACACACACACACACACACACACACACAAAATTGTGCTACTTAGAACCACACACACACACACACACACACACACACACACACACACACACACACACACACACACACACACACACACACACACACTTATGCTATTCACAACTTAAAACACACACACACACACACAAAATTGTGCTACTTAGAACCACACACACACACACACACACACACACACACACACACACACACACACAAAAAATTGATAAAAAAAAAAACACACACACACACACACACACACACACACACACACACACACACACACACACACACACACACACAAAATTGTGCTACTTAGAACCACACACACACACACACACACACACACACACACACAAAATTGTGCTACTTAGAACCCCCCCCCACACACACACAAAATTGTGCTACTTAGAACCACACACACACACACACACACACACACACACACACACTTATGCTATTCACAACTTAAAACACACACACACACACACACCGTTCGTAAACCTCTAAACCCCCTCAGTCTGATAACGTACTGTCTTATATTCTCCTTGGAACGGTCTCAAATTGAAAAATTTAAGTGTAATTAAAGGGTTAATGAAAGTTATATACGAGGATAATTAACCCATTCATTTTTTTCGAAGGCTAAACAGATGTGGCGGAGTTAGTCGTTATCCAGGCTATCTCACTCTGTCTATCGCTTGACGTCACCTCCTGCGAGTGTATCTGGGTAGGCCGACAAAGGACCAGACCTGCAGTTATCCTTAAACTTGCAGTCAATCCTTTCATAACCAAAGGTTTGTTTCAGCATGGCAGACAAGTAGAGACAACCGCCTTCCCATGTCACTTGTTCCTCCTCTGCAATAACATCTTGGTTACCAGATCGAAAGTATCCCAAATGGTACTGGTTCTTGGTGGTAGGTGTTGAGGTCCATCATCCACTCACTTGGTCATGATGCTGCATACTCCTTCCTTTACCTTTATCATTCTTTTTCTGTCTTTCCTCCTTTCTTTCCTATTTCTTCCATCTTTCCTGTCACTTTTTATTATTATTATTCTCTTTTCAGGTGACTCCCATGGCTTTACATTCAGGTGACAATCCTAATGGCTTCCAGTAAGATAGGGGAAACCATTTACAACTCTGGGTGATAATCATATATTCAACTCATACGTGTTCCCTATGTATAAGTGGGTTGGTGGAGGGTTGGTGCTCCTCCCCATAAAACACCTAGCTCAGAGATAAACAGCCACCATTTACGGAACTGTGGCGTCTGGCTATAGATAGATAGGCACTGGTTGTAGCGGAAAGGACAAGAAAGGCGGAGTGCAGATTCTTCCCATATTTCTTGTTCTTCCGGCTAAAGCAAATCCACTAACAATCATTCCCATATTTCTTGTTCTTCCGGCTAAAGCAAATCCACTAACAATCATTCCATAAACTATCTCAAAGCACCTGATCCATGGAATAAACATCGACCATTATTGCTGTACACCCAAGAGCAAACGTTCACCGACAGTTCCTGTCAGGCACATGTTTCCAAACATAGCCCATAGAGGGCACAGCGCTCGTCCACCAGAGTAAGGGAGAAGGGAGGATATGGAGAGGGGGAAGGGGAGGGGGAAGGGGAGGGGGAGGGAGGCAACGAGTTAGCAGGGAGAGGGAGACAACAAGACAGGGGAGGGAGCCTGTGGGGATGGTAAATGACACAGATCGGGTGTTTTATTATTATTATTATTATTATTATTATTATTATTATGTGATGAGTATAAGAAAGAAGGACGTAATCCAGCGTTAGCCCAGAGAAAACGGCTGACATCTTTTGTATTTTTTTCTTGTATGATGGAAGCACTAGTGATGTCCAAATGCTAAAGGTTTGATAAAGTCTAGCAACCCCTAAACAACGGTTTGAATTTGATCCAGACGATCAAAGAGGCCACAAGAAAATCCCCATCGTCTAAGGGTTGAGAAAGTAAGAAATTAGTTTAATCGTGTTATGTAATGTGAAGGTAGACTGCGAGGCAGAAGGACATAAACTAAGAGGCAAGGAGGGGAAGTGAGAGAGAGGGGTGGAACATGGAGTTAGCAAGTGAAACACGTAAAGCGGAATGCCTAGTTTGGTGGTGTCAGGGAATAATATAATTACATACTTCAGAAATGGGATGGTGAAAGTTAGTAGAATAATGTTGCTGATGGACATGTGTATTATTGCCGCTCCGACTGAAGGGGCTTGGTTGATCACTTCACAGTATGGCAACGCCATTGGTCGAATAGAGATGGTATGTATGTGTGTAGAATCAGTAATGGAACACTGACCCTGCCTGTTCGTCAACAAAATAATAAGGATTATTATGTTTAATACCTTGTACAGTTTTTATCATGAGTGTATTTATCAACTTCTTTCATTTTTGGAGTATGTAATTTTATGATTCCCAAATACTTACCATCAAACAAATAGGCCTTTTAGGTGTTTCACGGCAACACCTTCACTTGCCAAACACTTGTTCTCTCTCTCTCTCTCTAAGTTTACGCCCTCTGCCTCATGATCTACCTTCACATTACATGACACGATTAAACTAATTTCTAACTTTCCTCAACCCCTTAGACGATGGGGATTTTCTTGTGGCCTCTTTGATCGCCTGAATCAGAATTCAAACCTTTTGTTTATGGGTTGCTAAGGACTTTATCAAACCTTTAACCTTTGGACATCACCAGTGCTTCCATCACATAAGGAAAATCGTCTAGAATTATTTTAAAAAAATGCAAGGAAAATCGTCTAGAATTATTTTTAAAAAAATGCAAGATATCAGGTGTTTTGTAAGGGCTAACGCTGGATTACGTCTTCTTTCTTATACTTATCACACAATAATAATAATAATAATAATGATGTTGATGATTATGACAAAACACCTAATATATGGCATCTACCATCGCCACAGGCTCTCTCCCTCCCGTCTAGTTGCCTCCCTCCCGCTCTCCGTGTGTCCTCACAGGCTCTCTCCTCCGTCTGAATTTGCCTCCCTCCCGCTCTCCGTGTCCTCGCACATCCCTTCCCTTACTCAGGTGGACGAGCGCCGCCCTCTATGGGCTATGTTTGGAAATAAATACCTGGCAGGGACTGTCTGTCAACGAACTTTTGCTCGTGGGTGTACGTGTTTTTTTACTCAGGCAGATACTTATGAATGAATAGTGTACTGCAGTATGTGTATAAAGCATCTTTCATTCTGTATTCATAAAAACACCAGTCATACACTTTCGTGAAGAGGTAATGGAAATATTTTAAAACGCTTTATTCACTGTTTCAGATCGCAAATACTATAAATTATTCATGTATGTTTTGGATGTGTAACATATTCACAAACAGTTTTCAGCTCAAGCAACGTGAATCTTGTCAAATCCGTCACAGTATACTTTTGTTACTCATCGATGATGCTCCTCAGTGAGACTTCGAACTGGACAAGTTAGATAAAGCCTCAAGAACTCCTTTAACTACTTACGAGAAACGCTCCAAAGCAGAATATAGATATGGAAAAAAATATATTATAAATATATGTAAAATTAAATGTAATGAGTCATTGTGGTGCTGGAAGATATTATCGCTCAACAAATACAGACCTTATGAAGTCTCGTTGCCTAAGCAGGCTTCTTGCATACAGAATAGAAATGCTGTCATCACCAGCATTAACAACATTCTGAATCTTATTTTCACCAAATGAGGAGTAAAGTACGATCCAGACACAAGGAAACAGACAATTTCATTCTGAGAGAATCATCATCATCGTTATGATCATCATTATGACCCTTATTCTCAGTAAAAATAAGAACAGTTGACAATAAAAGACAAGGAGAGGGAAAGTTCAAAGCGCGAGAATCATCACTGACAGGTTCATCTTTTACATCGTATTTTCTTTCTTCTCCCAGTTATTACATGCAATGCAACCATTTTCAGTGTCAGTCTTATTGTCATATTCATTTCTCATATTTGCCGGATTTTTCTAGGGGTCGGCCTAGGAATGTAATGTTCTTTGAGTTACTTGGTGATCTAATGCCATACATCGTAGTCGTATGCCAGCAAGTCTGGTGCCGTCAGCCAGGACTCGGTACTTCCAATACTGTTGTACAGTTTGGCAAGCTCTCATGTGAATCATATCTTTAAAGCCTCCAGATACTTTATGTATACACACACACACACACACACACACACACACACACACACACACGTCTATCTATCTGTCTGTCAATCTATCTATCTATCTATCTATCTATCTATCTATCTATCTATCTATATATATATATATATATATATATATATATATATATATATATATATATATATATATATATATAAATAATAATAATATATTATTATTATTATATTATCATTATTATTATTATTATTATTATTATTATTATTATTATTATTATTATCATTATTATATTTTATTTCTATTCTTGAATGCACATGACTGTAAGAAATATAACAAAAAACCAGGTAACGTCTACAAAACAAGCGTGAAAATCAGCTTGGAGACCTCTGCAAACCGCAAGGCGGATTTTCTCAATGTTTAATGTAAAGATATTTTTTCTACTTTTTGGTATCGCATAATGACTATCGTGCTGATGTCCGCCTTTTGAGAACACCAAAAGTCGCACGATTTTGAATCTTGGTCAAAGTTAGCCAAGATTTAGTCTTTGTTGCTAATACTGACTTGGCATAGAATTCCTCCGTAGGGTAAAACACTCCAGCAAACTGACTTTTGAACTTACTGTATATGTAGCCTCCTGCGGTGCAGAGAAAAACAGTGCAGTGAACATTAGCTTAATGTAAGTGGTATGTGTGTGGCGGAGTTAGCACGGCGTGATATGATAAAAATGAACAAGTGACTAAGACTACAGTACCCACCCGATTTCCTGTTTTGGTGACACTCCATATTCAGTATTGCTTGTCAAAATTGGTCAAAATGTATTGTGACTTACAATTATCACCATAACCCGTCTCAAGTTACAGGCCGTCCCGAAGCGTGACTTGATCTTGAGTTTTGCCTCTGGAAACATGAAAAAGTGGACACTGACCACTCCACCTCTCCCTCCCTCCTATTAATCCCTCCTAGTTAATGACATCCTCCTTCTAGTGGAATCCCTTCTATGAATCCCTCCCCTATTCCAATGACATCGCTCCCTATTAATGTCCCTCCTAGTTAATGACATCCCTCCTCTCCATGAATCCCTCCTTGGTTAACCCTTGACATCCCTCCTTCCATTAATCCCTTCCACAGTTAATGACATCCCTCCATGAATCCCATGAATCCCTCTCTAGTTAATGACATCCCTCCTTCCATTAATCCCTCCTAGTTAATGACATCCTTCCTTAGCTATTAGCCTAATCCCTCCTGGTTATTATTGGCATCCCTCTATTTCATTAATCCCTCCCCGTTTAATGACATTTCTGCTTCCATGTAACTCACCTGTTTAATGACATCCCTCCTTTCAAGTAATCCCTCCGTGTAGTAGATGACATCTCCTCCTTTGTGTAAATCCTCCGATTTAATGACATCCCTCCTTAAATTAATCTCTCATTTAATTACGTCCATTCTTCCATTGATCCCTTAGTGGTACTTTAAAAAAGACAGATATCTCGGTGTAGTTTAGTCGTGCCTTTCAGAGGGTCTGGCCAGTGCAGCAGCTGCTCTTCTAGTCAGCATCATAAAGTTGTCTTTCGTTTAGTTTTAGTGTTTTTCGTTCTCGCACTAATTACTGTCTCTTTTTTCCAATTTGCTTCTTGCATTTTCGCCCCTTCATTAAGATGACGTATTTTTCATTTCACTCGTGCTACCTTCAGACGAGTTTATTTGTCTGTCGATGGAATTTTAAAACCATGTGGTTTAGATACAGTGTTGATCAACCCCATAACCGCCAGAAGCCTTCCCTAAGTTGAATACAATCGTCTGTAGGAACAAGAATAAATGAAACTATTAAGCCATCGGAGTGAAGGGGATTAACTATCTCACTTTCACGTTCGCCAATCATCTCTCTCTCTCTCTCTCTCTCTCTCTCTCTCTCTCTCTCTCTCTCTCTCTCTCTCTATTTCTCTCTCTCTCTCTCTCTCTCATGTTCACCTTCAAAATTAAAATTGTATCCTTCTCCTTTCACACAATCACGTTAATTTCTCGTATTTATTTTACAGCAGATTTATCAGCTCAGTTTGTACTGCTTTTTCTTCCTTTTACATAATCTCACATTCACTTCTCATAATGCATATTTTCGTTTCACAGTATTCATATTATCATTATTTATTTTATACGACCATTTTTCATAATTTATACTAGCCAAATTTTAATATATCATAAAATGAGCATTCTGTGTGTGTGTGTGTGTGTGTGTGTGTGTGTGTAATAACCATTCAAACATTCATACAATGTGTGCCTTCTCGTTTTCAGCTCACAAATAGTTTTCTTTCAGCCTAATATGGATCGTTTTCCTTTTCTCTCCAGCTGCCTTCCCGACAGACTCCATCACCCCATTCCGACCTTTCCACCTGCCCAGAACCCCTCCCTGCAGCCCTTAAGCCCCTGCAACCCTTAAGCCCCTGCATATATAGCCCTCTGTCTCTCTGCCACCACCCCACTACCCAGAACTCCTCCCACGCCCATAACTCCTCCCACGCCCGCCACTGCACCTCGTCCTTCTGAAAACCCAACAACACCTACTTTCACTTCAAACCCAAAGGAAGATAAGAACATAGAAGACGAGAAGAACACAGAAGAACAAGATACGAACTCAGAAGAACACAACAGGGAAGGACATAAGTCAGTACTCGAAGAGCTAGGAATTTTGGTGCTGGTGATCGTGGTAACAGTGCTGGAGCTTTTGAACATGGTGGTGGTTCTCGCCATGTTATATAAGATAACTGTAGAAGGCAGATCGCGGCTGGTGAGTACGATACATTTATCATTTTATCGTTGCGTTTCTCTTATTGTCCGTTTGTTTTCACCCGACGAAACTGAGCCACTCGAGCAGCCTGTATAATAAATCGTGCTTGTGCAAATTTCAGTGAACCTTACTTATGAGGCAGGAAGCAGTCTCCTTGGGTACTGCAGCCCTTTCAACTTTTTCACGTTAATTAAGCCCGATTTTCACCTCTTTCCTGCTCGTTTGACGCAGTTCAGTGGCAGAATAAGACAGTTGTAAGGAATCTACCTCCTACCCAAATAACTTTTTCGTGATCGCCATCTTAATTCTGCTGTTTAGAGTCATTTGTTAAAACTCAAAGCAGTTAAGATAGACAGACTGATATTTTAGGTCAAGCTAAAGTTAAAAAAAAAAAAGAAGCATAAATCAAATTAGCTTCACGGTCTGACTACATTTGGTCATCAACTGAGCAGAATTATCTGATAATTTACTCAATATAAATCGGGAATCGAAGAACACTTCAGGACTTGAGCCAAGGCAACTACACAGGTGAGTAGCCATCAAGGCACGGTACACCATTACCACGATCGGTGTGATTAACACAGTATTGTCACAATCTTGTTACAAAATGTCCCTCCGTCCCCACTGCGGGGCATGATAGGATGAGTTGAGTTAACCCTGGCACTCGAGCAGTAGATGCTTTTAATCTATCCCAAGCACTTACGGTAAGTCAGAATGAAAGAGAGAACACCTGTACTGCTTACACAGTGGGTGCTTTTGGGATACTAAAAGTATCGACGTTCGAGGCCAGGGGGTTAACTCATCCTCTGGTGCCTGGGCCAGGGCGGAGGGACGTTGGTTAAGTGCGGATGGTTAAAGCATCTGCTTGCCCAGTGCCAGGGGGGTGCCTATTCTCTTCATGCCCACCGTGAGGCGGAGGGACGTTGGTTACTAAGATTGTGACAGCATTGTGACAATCGTAGTTAACTTTTACCTGGTCGTGGTGTAGTGGTATGTTGCCTGGCTCTCACCTGGGAACCAGGTTCGAGAGACTCCGGCGTTCGATCCCGGTATACGTAAATTATCAGATGATTTTTCCTGTGTACAGTACAGGTTTCTTCTCTTCAAACTGAGCAGAAGTGGGTAAGGGATTTCTATCAACTGAAAACAAATTATACCGGCCTCACGATTTTTTTAAAATTTGACCTTTAGTAATTATATTTATATTTATATCTATCTAAGTATTTATCTGCCCATATTATATAGATAGACAGAAATATATATTATATATATATATATATATATATATATATATATATAGAGAGAGAGAGAGAGAGAGAGAGAGAGATACTATAAGATAAAATAATGTGTGGAAATTGCAGTTTCACACAGAAAAGCAACAGTATGCATAAATAAAGAGAAGACACGTGTACAACATTGGAGTATTATATAAAAAAATAAATACATATCAGTTAAAGACAGCCTTTAAAAACCAGGTTACCCATAACATTATATAATTATTATGTTCATATAAAATGTCTCCTGTGAGTGATGGCAACCCATAATTCACAGGTGGAACATCTTCTGGTAATCAGCAATTTAAAAAATACAACTGAAGACTCATATAACCAAAAGAGGAAATACTTCCTATACCTAAACTTAATAAATAAAGCGCCTTTATAGGTAACCCAATTAGAATGGCCTATTTTCAGTTGATAAATACCTGTTTTTAGGTATTATAAAAAATATTAAAATACGCGTCTCATTTTCGGATTGATGTCCACAGGTCCATGGTACTCATATAAAATACTGCAATCTGCATATATATATATATATATATATATATATATATATATATATATATATATATATATATATATATATATATATATATATATATATATATATATATATATATATATATATATATATATATATATATAGTTAAGCCAGTAGGCGACACGTGTCCAATTGAAGAGGTTAGGCCTTGGTACTAATTGTCAACTAAACAGGTAACTAAACAGGTCCATGTATCAAGGATAAACCAAACTTCAACACTGTCGGGCTTTTACCTCACACGTTCTAAGCTTTACCTCAGTCGCGTTTCTGGTCTTGCTTTCAGCCAAACCCTTCAGCTGGAGGACGTTATATCTGTTTGCTCCTAGTGCCTCCACAAAACTGACGCGGCTTGAGAGAGAGAGAGAGAGAGAGAGAGAGAGAGAGAGAGAGAGAGAGAGAGAGAGAGAGAGAGAGAGAGAGGGTAATCAAATGGTTAATCTGATTCCTATGACATACATTTTTAAGCTTAATCTCGCTCCTTCCATACGCTTTTATTCATCGTGCATGACGCCTCTCGTACTGAAGGGGATAACGAAGGCTGAGTCTAACCCTTCCAGTTCCAAAAGTCTGTCCTGAGCTGCATAAAATAGTGTGACGGTTGCAAGGACAAAATAATGATTGTGTTATTGTAGGAAAGGATATTTAATTAGCAGTAGACTTAGCTATCACTGGTTATCTTCTCTCTCTCTCTCTCTCTCTCTCTCTCTCTCTCACACACACACACACACACACACACACATCATCATCATCACACACTCAATGTACCCACTCTTCTCACTCCTCAGTAAAGTCACAGAACAGTGGGGCCAACAAAGATCGTGGAATCGAAGCTAGCGTTAACGGATGTCGCGCAGATAACGGAGGCGTTGAGTACGATAATCCAGGTGATCACGTGTATGGTGAGTGGAACCCCCAGCTATGCAAGCCAGCAGCAGGGGATGGAACCGCAACGATAATAAGAACAGCTTGTACGAACCGGGACCCCCATCATGCTAGGTCCATTGCAGATTAGAACTACACTCACACATAACTCGCATCCTTCCACACCTACACAAGCTACTTCTCTCTAACTCTGTCATCTGTAAATATGATATCTTCCATATTATGCTTATCTATGACTCAAATCCTTCCATTCCTACCCATCCTCCTTCCTAAATCTGGGTCAAAATACAGCTACTCTGGCTCTTGAATCACACTCTTCACACCTGTCCATTTTCACTAACTCTAACACTTTCCTCTGTATCTACGGTCTATTTTGAAAATATACTCATCTTTGACTAATACTGTCCCACACCTGCACATACTCCTTCCTTCTAACCCCATTATGTGTAACTAGAGACTGTTCCATATTATAAACTCATCTATGACTCACGCCCTTCCATATCCACCTACATTCTCGCGTTAACTCCATCCCCTATAATTTTAATCCTTTCCAAATTATATTCATTTTCATGATGCACACCCTTCCACACCTGTCCATGCTACAGTACTTCCCTCTAACTCCATCATCTGTAACTATAAACAGTTCCAGTTTACAGGCTCATCCACGACTTTCATACCATTCCACACCTCCTGTTACTCCCTCATTCTAACTCTGTCACATCTAAGTATAATCCATATCAAATTAGAATTATAGTGACAGGTGTTGGAAAAAGAGGGAAGGAAGATAGGAAGGTGTGGAAAGCTGTGATTTGCGGTCAAGAGCATGTCTAATTTACAATGGGCTACACTTGGTTCACAGTTAAGTAGGAAGGTGACAGACATGTAACTGACCAAAACAAACTCGCGGTTATCTTAAACAAAAATACACATGATTGATCAAAAGAAACATTATTGATTAAAACAAATATATAATTGACTAAAAATACACGTGATGGAGCAACACGTGTCTGATCACAAAATACATGGTTGGCCAAAACAGACAGACACGTGATTGACCGAAACAGACAAACGCGTCAATGATCCAACAAAAACGTGAGATACCAGGACAAACACATGACTGTTCAACGATATATCAGCTTATGTATATCAGGCTATAATAATATCATACCATAGATTAAAAGAATGTTGATGATGTTGTTGATGATGATATAATAATTTAGGATTATGAGTGTGGTGGATTTAATTGGGATAATAAGGACGATGGATGTAGTTTGGATAATAACGATGATAGAATAAGTTAGGAAATAAGGATGATGGAATTAGGAAATAAGGATGATGGAATTAGTTAGGAAATAAGGATGATGGAATTAGTTAGGAAATAAGGATGATGGAATTAGTTAGGAAATAAGGATGATGGAATTAGTTAGGAAATAAGGATGATGGAATTAGTTAGGAAATAAGGATGATGGAATTAGTTAGGAAATAAGGATGATGGAATTAGTTAGGAAATAAGGATGATGGAATTAGTTAGGAAATAAGGATGATAGAATAAGCTAGGAAATAAGGATGATAGAATAAGTTAGGAAATAAGGATGATGGAATTAGGAAATAACGATGATAGAATTAGTTAGGGCAATAAGATGGTGGAATTTGTTAGGAAATAAGGATGATGGAATTAGTTAGGAAATAAGGATGATGGAATTAGTTAGGGCAATAAGATGGTGGAATTTGTTAGGAAATAAGGATGATGGAATTAGAAAATAAGGATGACGGAATTAGTTAGGGCAGTAAGATGGTGGAATTTGTTTTAGATAAATTTGTTAGGGCAGTAAGATGGTGAATTTATTTAGGAATTATTAAGGATGATGGAAATTACTTAGGAAATGAGATGATTAGAATTACTTAGGAAGTAATAAGATGATGGAATTAGAAATAAGGATGATGGAATTTGTTAGGGTAATAAGATGATGGAATTGGATTAGGAAATAAGGATGATGGAATTTGTTGGGAAAGGGGTATTATGATGATGGCAAATTTAGTTAGAAATAATGGATGATGGAAGGTTGCTGGAAATAAGGATGATGGAATTTGTTAGGGTAACTAAGTTAGTGTAATAAGGATTAGTGTAGGGGTAAGATGATTGAGTAAACGATTATGGAATAACGATGATGGAATTAGTTAGGAAATAAGGATGATGATGTTAGTTAGGAAATATGAAGTACAGATTTAGTTAGTAAATAAGAGTGATGGAATAACACAGGATAATAAGGATAATGGAATAAGTTAGGAAATAAGGATAATGGAATAACTTACGATAATAAGGATAATGGAATAAGTTAAGATAATAAGGATTATAGAATAAATTAGGATAAGAAGATGATGGATTTAGTTAGGAAATAAGGACGATAAAATAAGTTACAAAATAAGGATGATGAAATGAGTTAGGATCATAAGCCTCAGGAATACGATAGGATAATAAGGACGATAGAATATGTTAGGATAACAAGGATGATGAAATAAGTAAAAAAGGTGATGAGCTTAGTTAGGTAATAAGAATAACGGAATAAGTTAGAAAATAAAGATGATGGAATAAGGTAAGATAATAAGATAATGGATTTAGTTAGGATTTTATGAATGGAGGATGCCTTTAGCTACATGGACTTTTTTTTTCCTTTGTTTTTCCTCCTCCCATTTATTATCTAAAAAAATAAATAAATAAATGATAAATTTAGTTAGGATAATAAGAGGAAGGATTAGGTTAAGATAATAAGGATGATGGATATTAAGTTAGGAAATAAGGACGATGGATTTTAATACGAAATACGATGATGGAATTGGAGCAATTTAGATAATTTAGGGTAAGAATTTTGTAATAATACGGATGATTATGATTACTATTATTTTATTTTTATTATTGGCATTATTAGCATTACTGTAGTCGTAGTTGTTCTTGCTGCTTTTCTTCTCCTTACTACTACTACTACTACTACTACTACTACTACTATTATTATTATTATTATTATTATCATTATTACTAAACTATTATTGCACTTTCCTCCACGATAAAGTATTATCTGTCATAGTCTTGCTACTGTTTGGTAACTGTGTTCAGATTAAGAAGAATTTTTGGAACCTAAGAGGTTAATGGAGGCTTTAATCAGGTCCCTTTCTTTGAAAAAGAAAAAAGAAAAAAAAATCCATCTTAGTGAGTAAAAGAGGCCCCAGCAAGGTGGGAATCACACCAGCCGCGAGCCGATACATAATTGGCGCGGTTTGGAATATTACCTTGACGTTGACCTACTTTCACCAATTTAGAACCCGTATGAGATTTTCATCCCTACTGCACACCTATAAAATATTGTGATGAAATCTGGAGCGGTTGTGAAGTTATCGTGTAACAGACACACAGACACACAAACAAACTGAAAACAATATCAGCTTCGCTGTCGCGGCTGGTAAAAGTCGTCTGGGGACTGAAGGGGGAAAAAAAAAAAAACAGTCATCAGATTGCTGGGGTAAAGTACTTTCTCTTTCTCACCTGTTCTTGTTTTCGTCTGTAATTGTTTGTACTTATTTGTAACTTTCTTTTTATCTGTACGTTTGCATTTACTTATTGTAATTGTACTGACATATGTATGTACAAATTTACATTGCTAATGATGTTTATGTTAATGGTTCTTAGGGGCATCAACATCACTGTCAAACATGACGCTGGAAGGGCTAATGATGTTTATGTTAATGGTTCTTAGGGGCATCAACATCACTGTCAAACATGACGCTGGAAGGGCTAATGATGTTTATGTTAATGGTTCTTAGGGGCATCAAGATACACTTAGCATACAGACCAGAATAATAAAGAAAAAAAAAAGAGGAACTTTGAAAGCTGTCTGTTGTTCCCTATAACCCCCACTAAGTTATGTATCACCTTTAGTGTTACACGGACTTTGTACTGGAACTGGAGACGTATGTAGTTGCGTGGTACGTTGCAGGACTTCTGGGCCTGAGAGAAAGGATTGTCATATTCGTATTTGTGCCCAGAAGCAGACACATGGAAGAAAGAAAGGATGGAAGAAAGATCGAAAACATAAATTCATATGAGGTTCACGACAGGACCAGACCATCTTGAAGGAAGAGTGGTAGCCAGAATCACCTTCCTTTATGCTGGCGAGATGTTAAAAGGGAAGGGTGTGTGTCCAGCAGTGAGCGTGACGCATGAGGAAGTGGAAGTGCTGGAATGTCTATGATTTTGTGTGTCAGAGTCCCTACATGCTGTTAGTACTATTAACAAGTGCATGCAGCCAATGAAAGAACTAACCACTGTCACCCGCTGTAAATGTCCGCCACAGTTTGTTCTTCGAATCATACACACAAGGCAGATGCAGAACACGATACCAGCGCGCCGCCACCACAACTCCGTGACTCTTAACACAATGAAAGTCCCAGAAAAAAAAAGTATTTCATTTAATAATCTTGCGACCTTGAGCCATTACACTATAATGGCAGTAAACGGACGTGAAGCCTGGCTAAGAGAACTACTTGAAACATTCTGTGGTGTTGTAAGCGGCTTTGGAGATATCATAACACCTCCTTTTTAACGTGTTTCAGTCTGCTTCGTTCATCTCAGCATCCTTTTGTATGTTAACAATACAGTCAGGGTCAGTATTATAACCATATGAATACCATAAGAAAATTTAAAGGAATAATGCTCTTCGATGTTAATGATACAGTCAGTGTCATTAATAAAACCAACTGAATACCAGAAAAGAATGTCAGGGGATATTAATATAAAAAAAACAAATCGCCAGTGAAAGTGTCTGGATGCCTCCTATGTCGCCTACATTGCAGGCCTGATATTTGAACAAGAAGTAAATAATGTTGAGCCTTTCCTTGGAGACTCTTCACTCTTGTGCCTTGGATACTCCTGGCCCTTGTGCCACTTCATCTGTTAATGCCTTCAAGATGAGCGTGATCGGTTGCCCCAGTAATAATACCTCAGTTGTTATTCCCAGTCAGCCCTTGGACTTAAACTTTATGGGCCTTGGAGATACCATGCTCGTTTTACTCTAACTTGGCCTAAAATGCCATCTCTCTAACTTTAATTCAGAGTAGTAACTATAGATCAACACTAGAATAAGATGTCAGTCCTGAAGAAATGCTGCGGCAAGGAGGTCAAGTCAGAGTAGATTAATGTCAGCCACTGAGCTACGTGAAATAAGCTGAAAAAGGACAAAAATCTGGGCCAAGTTAAAGCAAAAACTGTATGGGTTCTAGTCAGCAAATCGAAAATCCCAATTTCGATCGTGCTGGTCAGACTCTTGGGCTAAGTTTGTTTGAACCCTCAGTAATGGACTGTATGCTATTCGTTTGTAAAAAGTTGTACTCACTTATAATCATATGTCTTAGAAATTTGTCTGTCTGTTCATACTAAGCTAGCCTTGAACCTCAGTAATGGACTGTATGCTACTCATTTGTAAATAGTTGTACTCACTTATAATCATATGTCTTAGAAATTTGTCTGTCTGTTCATATGCAGGCCAACAATTTGTATTACAGTGCTGGATAGGGATGCTTTCACGCGGTGGCACCGATTCACCCAGCAGCTCCACTGACTGGTTATACACGCATCCCTCACTTCCTTCCACATTTCTGAAGGGGGGGATGATAGACTGCAAGCAAGGAGCAACTTTAACCTGCAGTTCACTACATTCACATTCAGATTAGCAAGGTGGGAACAACTACCTATATTCTTAGTTCTTTGTAGTAAACTGTAATAGCAGGCTTTCTGCTTATTCGTTACACTTTGTACTCGTAGAAATAGTTTGTATTCTCGTGATGTTTTGTACTCGTTTTGTAATAATTTGTATTCTTTCCTATGCACTTCTTTTAACCAGCTTTTTCCTTGTATTACATTTCTTCGTAACCAGCCTCGGAAATCCCGTTTTTTATTCCCTGACGTCAAAGTCTTGCTGTCAAGGAAAATGAGATAAAGAAGAAAGACACAGTTTCAACATGCCTCTCTCTCTCTCTCTCTCTCTCTCTCTCTTACACACACACCCACACCCACACACCCACACACACACACAAAGCCACAGAGCTTTAAAATTCCCATCTCTCTATCTTGAATGTTGAGTTGTACGACTAGAATAACACTAGATTATGATGCTAGTAACAAAGAAGTGCAAGGGAAAGTATGTAAAGAGGTGAGATTATCTCTTGCAGCTCCACAAACTGGTTATACACGAAATAAGCTGCAAAATCATTCACTCTTAACAACAGTATTGCTATCACACAAAAATAGGTCTGAGCAAGAGTTGAGTCACAATCCTTCTCCAGCTTGTTGTCCTGCCTTTCATACTTCCCATTCCTCCCCAAACCACATAAAGTATCCTTCCCTCACACTCGTTTACTCTTAGCATCATATTGCTATCACACAAAAATAGTTCATATAACTCCTTCCATCGTCTCAGCCGGCAGAGAAGCGTCAGCCAAATTTTTCTCATGGCTGTACAGGCCATGGAAAATTATCAGAAATGTTTCCCTCCCAACATTGTGAAACGGTTGACGAAGCATTTGAGATTGTTCTTCAGTAACTCATTATTATGTACAATTGCTGTTATTATCAGCAACTTATTAATCTGTATGCCTGCTGTTATCAGTAAGTAAAGTGACTTCTTATTAATGTGTTTGTCTGCTGTTGTTATAATCAACTGCTTATTAATATGTATGTCTGTTGTTATTAACAGTAACTTCTTATTGCTGTGCATGCCTGCCGTTCTTATCAGTAACTTATTAATTTGTATGTCTGCTGTTCTTATCAGTAACTTCTTATTACTGTGTATGTCTGCTGTTCTTATTAGTAACTTCTTATTAATTTGCATGTCCGCTGTTCTTATCAGTAACTTCTTATTACTGTGTATGTCTGCTGTTCTTATTAGTAACTTCTTATTACTGTGTATGTCTGCTGTTCTTATCAGTAACTTCTTATTACTGTGTATGCCTGCTGTTCTTATCAGTAACTTCTTATTAATTTGTATGTCTGCTGTTGTTATTAGTAACTTCTCATGGATGTGTATACCTGCTGTTTTCATCAGCTCATCATTAAGGTGGGACTTGATACAGTATTTGAAATACACTATCCATTCAGAAACATTTCCCTTACGAAAAAAGGTAAACAGCAGCAACGCTCATTTTGCCGCCCTAGATCACATGGTTGCTGATGCTTTTTGATCAAGTATACATATTTGTATCTTTCACGACAGGTTTTTGATTAAGTGTTCAGGTACACCTGGTTTGCAATACATTTTTTTAAAATCAAGTTTTCAAGTTCACCTGGTTGAAGATACATTTTTGATGGAGTATTCATATTCTTCTGATGGAAGATAATTTTTTAATGGAATGTTTAGTCCCCCTGCAGAAGTCCGTTCCTCTTTCTTTCCATTACTGTGTCATGGCATTATATTAGTTTTTCTAGTTAAAAGAAACAGTTAGTTGCAAACAACTGTTTATTTATTCAAACAGATAATGCTGCCACCTTAAGCAAATCAGAATGATAATACTGGTTACTGAAGGTCAGGAGGAGGAACAGAACTCATGCATGGGACTGTTCATATTCACCTGATTGATGATGTTTTATGAGAGAGTGTACCATCGTGGTAAATGCTATTACTGGATTTAATTGTATCAACATAATGGGTTCTGGATGACCCTACTGTTAATCAAAACGAGACCAAGATAAGATGGGGAAAGGTCATGCATTAAAGATATTTTGAAGAAATTATAATACTGCATAGACAGACAGACCAGAGAGTATTATCCAGGACGGTGCATGTTGGTGATATGTGAAGAGAGTTGATTGGTAAGAGAGCAGATGTGTCTCCCGCTTCTGTGTTTACCTGCTTTGGGGATCACCTTCACTACACTAGTCCCTTCAGTACCACGGTGTCTTTTCCATTTTAGGCTTGATACATCCATGTCATTTAGCTGCGACTTTTTGGGCGAGAGGGGTTAGATAAAACCTCTTTTTGACCACTTCAGTATTCTAAAATCAATAATCTGAAGGCAACAGGAGTAAAAACAAGAAAAAATAAACAGGTCTCCGTGTGGAAGAGGTTACCGGTAAGTTGTTTAATACCATGATGTTTTTGCCATTGTATTCTTACTGTCTGCACATGACTCTATTCAGCTAAGCAGAGTCTTTTCCAACGGGAGGGGTTTGATGCAGCCTTCACTCCTGCACTGTGCAATGAGCGGCTGATTTATTAAGCTGAGAGAAATCGTCCGGCAGCAGAAGGAAAAAATAATTATAAATGAAATAAATATAAACTCAGATTTAAAAAATAATGAAATAAAAAGAGCAACTGACGTTCTGGAGTTGATGGGGTTAAAAGTGGACGTAGCGAGTTTGTTTTCACCCGACGGGCCTGAAACACCCATCAAACTTTATTACGAAGTCATTTTGCATAACTGATGAACCTTGGTCATAATGTAGGGATGAAATCTCCTTGGTTGCTAATCAGATCAACATCCGACCATCAACTGAGCAGAAACAGATAAGGGATCTTTGTCAGGTTAGAACAAACTCACTCCAGTAGTGATAAATACATTAATAAACTGTAATAATGGTTTAGGTGTGCTGTGGTTTGTGTGTCCTGAGTGACATAGAGAGTGTCGGTTAGCAGGATGGGATGTTAAACACACACACACACACACACACACACACACACACACACACACACACACACACAAGTACATACTGTACATGAACATACACAATTACTTGTTTTGCACACACACACACACACACACACACACACACACACAAATATATACATGAACATACACAATTACTTGTTTTGCACACACACACACACACACACACACACACACACACACACACACACACACACACACATGTATTAACACTTTATTCATATGAACATAAACATCACATATGTTACACACACACACACACACACACACACACACACACACACACACACACACACACACACACACACGCAGTCACCGAATTCACACATTATACATATGAACATAAACAATCACAAATGTTACACACACACACACACACACACACACACACACACACACACACACACACACACACACATGTATTTATGGTGCAATTTGCCATGTAGAGTCCATCACGCTGCAAAATAAATATTAAAGGAACTACTCATAGTTTCCTTGCACGTCCTTTGGCTGAAATCAGTGAACCTGCTCAAGGCATTAAACTGGTCGCCTGTTACCTCCTCCACTCCATGGTGGAGTGTCCAGCGTGTTCTTGACATCTGAAGACAAATTCATTCAGCAATGAGGCGTTTCCAGGGGCTAGGCTGTTCTCTCTCTCTCTCTCTCTCTCTCTTTGGGTGGCATTCATTGAGCAATAAACTCCAATCCTTCGTCGGATGGAACTCCTGGCCAGAACTGAGGATGGCGGTTTAAACCTCGAGTTTGAGGCTGGTTCAAACCCCAGATCTGATGATTGTCCGAGCCCGGATTATAGCCCAGGGTTTAGCAATATTCAGATCGCTGGATTCATCGCAGACCATCCGAGACTGAGTAATTCGGGATTGAAACCTCAGACCGAAGCACGCATTCGGACACGGTGTTCAAAGCCAATCAACATGTGTTTTTAACTAAGGTTTTAATGTGGCGGGAAAACCAGCCTCTAAGGAAAATGAAAAATCGCTCCCTGCCCAATTATCGTTTTATTATGGCAAAAAATAATCCAATATATAATGAAATATTGCTACAAAAAGAGTAAATTAAAAAATACCCATGATTTCATGAATAATGCAGTATTGGTATGTTAGTATGCTTTAGTGGGGTATATAAACACTTTACTTACATAAATCATTATTTATGTATTACCACATCAGCTCTCACTATCTGTCGTATGTGAATTTAATATTCATACGCTTTAATGTGATAACATCAGTTGTTCATTATTGATACGATCTAAATGTATCAAGTTCAAGCAAATATTATCAAACCGATTCGATCTAACTCCACTACCGGGGAAGGGGGATTTATATATAACCTGTTTACAGGTAAACTACCATTGTTCATGCCTCTTTCAAACTAATATAATTATCTGATAGAGCATAAGTGTTTTCAGTGCAACAAAAATACATTCATTGATGAAAGTGTCTATATTACAGAAGGACGGTAGGTTACTATTTGTTCAGCTTGTAGTTTTATTATACAGAGTCCAGTGTTGCCAGGGAGTGTAGGACTTTATGGCCACGGACGTTTGGGCCACGGGCCACCAACCTAGGACGTTTTAAAGTGTTAAGAGTTGTGAACCTTACCTAACCTAACCTATGCCCTACCTTTCGTGGTCGAAACGTCCTAGGGTGGTGGCCCATGGCTTAAACGTCCATGGCCCAAACGTCCGTGGCCGAAACATCCGAGCACGGTTGCGATGTTGGTGGGTGTTGCTGGCGCCCAATCATTCTTGAAATCGCGCCAAAGAAGCGCACAAACCGACACTTAGTTCAAGTACGGTCGTGACTGATAGTTCTCTGTCACTATCTGTGAACATTGTATGAACGTGTGAAAGAAGGGAAAATGAATGGGAAAAGTGCAAAACACAAGACGACTGAAGAAAGAGAAATGTGAACAAACGAATTTACTAAATCGCCTCCTATACATAAGTTATTTAATTTTAGTACGCTCACCGCTCCTTCTACTTCATTTGCTACGGCTATAAATTGGCTTGATGAGTTAAAGGTCTAGGTAATGAACATGGCTAAGTATTTGACCTGGGAAGATCTGCTAAGTACGTGTCCATGATCTCATATTAATACTTTCTGTTTTTCATGTCGGGCTGTTATTATTTTTTCTTTCTTTTTCAGAGTCTGGAAGAGACAACTGCTGACGAACATAGATAAATACTGCTGACTTAATGTTACTCTCCCTTTCAGGTAGTTAATGCTGAATAAAATTTCCTTTCCCCATCTCTTATGAAATTTCCATGACAGCTTTTCTGTGCTGCATGGTGGTCCTTCTCACTATTTCCTGCCGGCTTTGGCTGGAGGGTTTGGTGGGTGGGGGGGAGCCTTCCTGCTTTTCTATCCTTGTCTTTAGCTGACTGATTAGTTTTGTTAGTTATAACCTTCCCTATCTCAAACAGCCGCGAAAGGATCAACAGGTCTCTTGCCGTTTGCATTCTTTTGTACTCATTTGCAAAATCTGAAACTTGCTAAAACTGAAAGACACTTGGAATTTGTCTGAGCACTTAGATATTATTTTTAGGTTATTTATAAAAATTGTCCTGTCTCCTTCAGGTAAGACCGCGTTTCAGACTTTGGAGTGATCAGAGAGTTAGTACATGAAGCTATTTATTCCAACTTTAGTATCATTAAAGTATATAATTAAAATTACTGGTGTTAATGCCGATCCCTAGGGTGCGCCATTTGTTACATGTATTCAGAATGACTCAACGCCATCAGTTACCATGCCAGGCTTTTTGTTTCTAAACCAGCTACATATCCATCGAAATACCTTTCCGTCCATTCCTATCATTTGTACTGATGTTTACAAGACTTGCTGAAAGTCCTGCAAGATAAAGTCGAGTGACTTCGTTCAGTCATTAGTACTGTACAGGTTATTATAAATCTATATAACGTTGTTTATACATGGCTGCTGCGTCAAAAACAGTGCTGGTCATTGCTTATTAAGTTATTTGATTATATTATGAACTCAGCTATGATGTATCTAAAAATTGTTTCCTGGCTCGTTCGCACAATACGAGTAAAGGTTTAATTGACTGGACATTCTTATGCATTTCGATTTTTTAAAAACCAAGAATTTGCCTGAAGTGAATCTTCTTAGGCTATTTGACCAGAACGATACAGGCAAGGGAGAGAAAGCCAGAGTGACGGGGGAAAATAGGAAGACGAACGAAGAAGGATGGAGAGAAGGAGATTGGGAAACTTGAGAATAAAGGTATTTGAAGAAAGGGAAGAGAACGGAAAAGGATGGGAATAGAGGAAAAAAAAAAGTTATTTAGAAAAGAATGGGAGAGATGAGAGACACGCTTAAGAGATGAGGAAAAAAAAATAAAAAAAAAATAACGTGCGCTAGGAGGAGATGGGGCAGGAAAAAGTGATTGGGAAAATTATAGATACTATAATAAACGAAGTTATACAGTGATTAGAGAGAGAGAGAGAGAGAGAGAGAGAGAGAGAGAGAGAGAGAGAGAGAGAGAAGCTGCGAAAAGGGAAAATGGGAAGGTAAAGGGAGATGAAAAATAGAGAAGATGCAAGGAAAGGACCAAAGAATGAAATATATACAAAATAAAAAATAAAGACATAGAAAAGGACAACATGAATCTAAGCAAATGCACATGAATGACTCAGGAGACAAGGACAAAATGTGGAGAAACATAAGGGAATGAAGATTATATGAAAGCGAAATACAAGACCAGAGGAAAGAAACATGACAACATGATGGAACATTCAAAGGGCGCAACACCCGCATCCACCAACTGCTCTGAAGGACGAATATTGGACATTTTTTCTCTTACTTTGACCTTCGACAGACTGATTTCAAAATCATTTGTCTTCATTTTTGCCTAACCCTCTTAAGTCCTCTCCCAACTTTTCCCACAAACAGATCATATCTTTTTGCGTAAGCTTGTTCTAGTCACTTTACCTTCATCTGATTGTCAGGAGACCTTGACCTTAGACATATTGTTCTCAAAACTAGTAAATGAACTGCATGGGTGACGTTCAATTCATCCACCAAGTTAGAAGTAAAACAAATAACAAAAACTGTTATGGTAATTTTGTTCTGATCAAAACCATTCCACACGGCTGAACCCTACATTGAATAAAAGCTGTTTAAGTTGACTTTGCCATGTGGCCTTGGTCTTTGACCTATTGGCCTAGAAAAATAATAGATGAACATCATGGATAATTTTCAACTCATTAATCGTGTTTGAACCAAATCAAATAAAAATTGTTTTAGTAACTTTGTTCCCACACATTCACACGAGTCGAAATTTGATTATGCCGTATGGCCTTGACTTTTAATTGCTTATTCTGCGAACTGAATCTCTTCGATCTTTCCCGACCCGGATTCGTGGAAATCAGTCAATAAATTTTGAGTTTACGTAGGTCTCTTACCTATGCCTTTGATCTTTCATCGTGACCTTCTTCTCCAGCTGATTGTCCTCAGTATCGCATCCTTTTATTTTCGTCTTATCCCGAACCTCTCCCCAAAGGTTGGTCAGCATCGAAGAAATCGATTTCAGTTGACCTAACCCTCTGTCTATGACCTTGATCTATAGTTCTAAAAAAAAAAAAAAAATGATGTTTGCTGAGTGGCTGACCTCAAATTGTCCACCAAGTTTGGTTACAATTTAATAAAAACTCTTAAATATTTTGTTAAACACACACGAGTCTGAGATATGACCTTGCTCTGTAACCGTAAACTTTCGTTGATTTCCTGCAAAATTTAACCAGTTCATTGTTGTTACTCCGAGCCATTACAGAATCCGGTTCAGGTGTATTTTGTTGGCCAGCGGTTAATATGGGCCTGTGACCTTGACCTTTAACCTGCTGACCCAAAAAACAAAACATTTACTCACTGGTTATCTTCAACCGTTCCCCAAACTTAGTTAAAATAGGATCAAAGCTGAGTTATTTTGTCCACACACACACACACACACACACACACACACACACACACAGACGCGGGCAAAAACATTACTCTCCGCCTTGCTAAAGGCGGCCGATAAAAAGACAAAAGAACGGAGTTTACAAACGGGAAACTGCTCGTCCTTCCCTGTGGTAACATTGTCCCTGTTCTGTTTTACCCATCTTAACCCAAAACACACACACGCGCAAGCGAGCGCTGACTCACACACACACACACACACACACACACACACACACACGCACACACACTGTCTTTCTGTCTGTGTCTGTCTGTCTGTCTGCTGTCTGTCCATCTCTCTCTCTCTCTCTCTCTCTCTCTCTCTCTCTCTCTCACACACACACACACACACACACACACACACACACACACACACACACACACACACACACACACACGAACCAGTAGTGTCAAATACAGTTGTAGTTTTAATATGGTGTCTGAACTAACAAAATGATGTATAAGATGAAAGTTTTAATGCACGGGGAGGATAAAACTGTATTAGTCCAACCCCGTGTGTCGAAAGGCCATAACCCTCTCGTGTAAAGATATTGTCAAGTGATATAATTTGATGGTCTTGCCTCGCAGATACTTGCAGTAAATCAACTGATCTTACTGGGTGTCGGCTTTTGTTTATATATCTAAATCAAGGAGACGAGATTTTACGAGTTTTGTTTTGAGGTATGTGTGTGTGTCCGCCTCCTCTCATCAAGTCTCGGCCACAAAGCACCAGAGGCGCGAAGCCACTTGTTGTGTCAGAATAAGTGGATGTGGCTGTTGCTTCTCATCAACTCCCTGGCAGTGGGCACCAGAGGCTCTGACACACTTGGGAAAACAGGATTTAACAGTTAACTAATTCAACACAGTGACCCTCTCACTTCAAATATAAACTGGACGACCGCTTTGATACTGATAATGGGAATTATTATGGTCTTTATTTTATCGTTTCATAACTACCAGTCGCTCGTAACTCTGAACAGATTTTATAGCAACATTGTACCATCGCTATCCAAGTTCTTTGACAATTCCCGCCAGCACTGTGTTTACGAACATATCCAAATCCTTCTGAACGCTGTTTTTTTTTTTTTTTTTCAAATAAGTTTCTGCCTGACGATTACACAAAAGGCAGATGAACAATGCTTGCTCAAGATTTGGGGAGAGTTGCTTCTGCAGTCTGGACCCCCTTAACTATACGTCAGTGTCTTTTACTTCACATACATTTCAGTTGTGTACTACAAATTACAGCCATGTACAAATTTTTCACAACATATTACACCGCCACAGCCAATAGGGAAGTGTCACGAAACTTTTGACTATAACTGCACATCACTGTTTCACTGGTATTGGCGTATTTCGGTGTTTTGGTTTTGCTAACGTTGGGAAATTCCAAACTGTTAGAGGGTTAGCACTTGTCTCGTTAACTCATCAATCTGGACAGTCTGGCAAACTCAACATGTCGCAAAAACATCCCCACTAATACCAATATACCAGTCCTGTATGAGACAGCCCTAGCATGTATTCAATATGGACAGTGTGTGTTAGCGCCGAAGTGGTGAGATGTAGAGGTGTATGATATGTAGGAGGACTACTTGGCCTTGGGAGCAGGCTATGAAGTCTATGCCCAGAGTCGAGCACATAAGAAAAAAATAAATAAATAAATATATGAGCTCTCCAGCGACTGTCGGACTCGGCAACTCTCTCACTACTTTCACATCCTCTTCCTTCTCCTCATTTTTTTTTTTTACTTCATCCTTCTTTCTCTCCGCTTTCTTCTTGTCTCGTCACTTGCATCACTTCCCTTCACCTCTTTCACTCCAATAACTTCATGGCCTATGTGAGCTTGTCCTCACATGTTGTTAATCTCCCATCTTTCAAAAACTTGCATTCGCGGTCCCTAACAAGGAAAATGGCAAGTTAGCCTTAAAGTATGTTGGACTAACCTTTGTAAACAAGGTTTTCCATGAGAGAGGAAGTAGTAACAAGAGAAGTAATAAGTAACGCAGAGAGAGAGAGAGAGAGAGAGAGAGAGAGAGAGAGAGAAATTAAGTTCCTGATGTCAGTTGATACGTACATTTCCGCCACTAAGAGGAACGTTTGTTGATGCACCAATATAAAGGATAATTCATGCAACATTATAAACATGATAAAGAGATGTGACGGTAATGACTAGAGTATTACATCAATGGGGGGGGGGAGGTACGTACAGTGCAAAAACAACGAAATAAGGAGCAATGGTTGATGTGACTGATAGGTCTTTACCATTCTGCGGGTGATGGAATATTGAAGAGAGTTTAAGAAGATGCAGTGACTAAAAGAAAAATCGGAAAAAATGGGGTAAAAATAAATATATTTCACTTTAGCAATGAATATAATCTATTGAGTGTACGGAAAAATACAGAACAACTTACACGATAAATGTTCCGAGCTGGCAGTGAAATTTAACAGCAATGACTGTAAAGAAAAACACTGAAGTTATTGTAGGGATGAATACTGTAAGATAATAATGAGTGAAGATAATCTTACAACAAGTCGGTTTTTTATGTAAACCTAGACTTAATATCCACTGACATATATTCTTACCTATAGATGGGGAAAAGTAGAAAAGGAAACACACGGAAAAAAAAGAAAAAACGAGAATCGGAAAACTTTCAACAGTATGCCCAGTGAAGTGGGTCACAGTCATTCACACATCATTCCAGTCCTTGGAATCTTAACATGGTGACTAGCTACAGAAATTGTAATTTTTAGAATTATAACCATCATCATATGTATGTTTCCCTCAAAACTGGTTCTAGAAATGCGAAGAACTGATGCGTGTAGTATATAAAGAACAGTTAGTATTTACAGCATCCTATGAATGTGCAAAACTTCCTTCACCAATCATAAAATTGATATAATTCCGACATAGTCCCACAAGCTACCAAGCTTATATGGATTGGCCTCAAAGGTCATCCAGAAAACTGTGAGGAGAAGGACATCTGACAGAACGATAAATTGGTCATATTTATCTCCTCGTTCACTAATGACCAGAATAATTATCAGTTACCAGCTCTTCGGTTATTAGCTGCACGGGTATGTATATAACATCTTTGTCCTTGTGTTTTGTTAAAATATATCTATATCAATGTATCTATCTATACTTCAAAGATAGACGGTAATGGATACAGGGATAGCTGTTCAGACTGGGCTGGGAGGCAATGCTGAATATATTTAAGTATGCGCACAAGGATTCACAGTCACGACACACTGAGTAGCATCCTCTTGCCCCTACTGGTTTACGAGAAAAAAATATATATGGTTGGATACTTTTCGATCAGACCCCATACAACATTATTTTTTTATTGAAAGTAATCACTGCCCTTCCCCCCCCCCCCCCCACCCAAAAAAAAAAATAGGGGGAGGGGGTGTATACGCCCCCCAAAACGTGCCTATGGAGGGAGGGAAGGTGAATGGTGGTAGAGGAGTTTGGAGGCACTGTAACTACAGCCACACTGAATGAACCTTGTTAAGTTTATGGCAATTGAAAGGTTTGGAGGAGAAAGGCTGTGTGTTATTTCTGGGGTTGATATTGTTTACAGATGTTTTGTTGAGCACAGGGCCTGGTGTGTGTGTGTGTGTGTGTGTGTGTGTGTGTGTGTGTGTGTGTGTGTGTGTGTGTGTGTACAGGAGGGTAAGCATGAGTTCCCTTCTTTACAAATGTTCCCTTGCCACATATTTTGCTACATAACCGTATAGATACATTATTTTTATTAGATTATCATATAAATATAATATCCCATTCAAGCCTTGAGCATAGACCATTGTTCCTCCCTTTTAATACAAAACAGGATATACCATCTTTCTCCCTTGATCTCCACAGACTTTTCTCCCCACCATACACCCGCATGCAGGGCTTACTCTCAGCTAGATAACCATGTGTTGTACAGTGCAAGTTTTTTCGCTATTCCTGCAGTCGTTCATTTACCATCGTTAGCACTCCACCATACACATAGACAGTGCAATCGTGTTCAGCCTTTCTTTCTAACCTACGTCTATGGAATCTAATATACTATAGCAGTAGCCGTGTGTGTGTGTGTGTGTGTGTGTGTGTGTGTGTGTGTGTGTGTGTGTTTGTATTTTGAGAAGCCGAAACTACACATTCAAATCACACCAAAATTGGCACAAAAATCGCAGAAAATTCGCTGATGTGAAAAAACTCGGTCCCATCACGATTGAAAAACTTTTACTATATTTAATGGGCAATCAAATTTTGACCATAAAACGCCGCTCCCGGCGCCCGGTTGGTTGCCGTAGCCGCGTGGTTAATATCTAGGACTTGCGTGCGGACAACTTGGGTTCCATTCCCGAAGCGAGGTGAGGGCGCCTTTCTTCGGTACGGAGGCGTCCTGGTGCACGAAAATTGGCATGAAAATCGCAGAAAATTCGCTGATGTCGAAAAACTTGGTCCAATCTCGATTGATGATTTTTTATTTGAGTTAAGAGTGATCAAAGTTTGGTTCGGAAAACAGTTCATTCGGTACCGAGACTTTTAGAAATCGAGTCTACTCGAGCCACGAGAAAGCGAGCGTGCAGAGCGAGAGCCCTCCGCGGGAGCAAGTGCGAGAGGGCCCGAAGGGCCCACGAGCACTTGTCTATTTCTGTACCTCACAGGCATGTAAAACTGCTTCCCAGTCAGTAGCGTACGTCGAAGCATTTACATATCACTTATTTGTTTGTATGATTGACTGTCTCTCTCTCTCTCTCTCTCTCTCTCTCTCTCTCTCTCTCTCTCTCTCTCTCAAGTATTAATTAGCTTTTCACCGTGAGTGTACTTTCTGATTTTCTGTGTCTTGACATATTAAAAGACATTATTGACTAACAGAACTGAATCAACGAGTGTATCAAAGGAAGGAAGTGGAAGGAAACACGGGGGAAAGACAGGTGAGTTTTTTTCCCGACTAGTTTCCCCTGCGGCTTCATCAGGGGCGAAACCCGGCAATAAAGCTCATCTCTGTTTCACCGTGTTTCCCTTTTCACCCATGTTTCCCTCCACCTCCCTCCCACACTTAAAGTCTGCGAGTGCATGAAACTTACGAAAATTCTGTCTATCTGTTGTCAGGCGCCCAGTAGTAATTCTGCCAAGGCGGGCGTGAAAAGAGCGGTATTTTGGGCGGTAATTTGGGCGGGATTGGAAAACCTACTAACACCTCTTCCTTACCGATTTATTTCTGATTCTGCTTCGTTACTGTATTCATGTGTGCTATTCATGCAATTTATGTCGATACTGAAAAGATATAAGAAGCAAAGTGGGGGATATTAATAAGTAGTTTGGAAAATAACTCGGTATGGAAGAGGTGTTAGGGAGTATCCTTACCCAACGAGAACAACGACTTCTGCCAGGCTACGCTTGCCTCCCTCATGTCCGCCTTCATTTCCACTTTCCACCTCTTTCTCATTCTTCCTCTCCTGACTGAACCATTATTATTTTTTTTTTTTCGTACAAATTTAACACTAATAATGAAGGGAAAACGGAGAGCGAAGAACTAACATGCCCGATAGAGAAAGCCATCGTAAATTTGCAAGATGAGAGAGTGAGATAAAGAAGAGGGAAGAGAAGATGCGAAAATGAAAAGAAAGTGTACTCGACAATGGAGAGGTAAATGAAAGAAAATGGAAAAAAGAGAGATGGAGGAAGGAAAGATGAAAAGAAGGGAATTATCTTTCTATCAACAGCCAGACGCCATTATCCTGTAAGGGGTGGCCGTTTGTCTTTGAGTTAGTTGTTTTACGGGAATAGGCACTAAATCCTCCACCAACCCACTTTTTGACAGGTAGGGAACACGTATGGGTTGGTTATATGGTTACCACCCAACGTTGTAGATGGTCTCCTGACTTACAGGAAAACATTTGCCTTGTCACTCAATGTAAAGCCATCTGAAAAGGAAAGAAAAGTAATAAAAAGTGACAGGAAAGATGGAAGAAATAGGAAGAAAGTAGGTCAGACTCTGAAAAAGAATGATATAGATGAAGGAAGAAGTAGGCAGCACTACATCAAGTGAGTGGACGATGGTCGCCACCACCTACCACCTAAGGGAATAAGATGATTAAAAAAAAAAATGTAAAAAAAGCAGATACTGCTATTATAAGACGGGGGCGTCCACCATCCACTCACCCGACGAAGTACTGCCTTCAGGTGACTTTACACTGATTGGTTCACCAAATTATTTCTTGTAGCCCTGGAAATCATTTACTACTCTGGGTGGTAACCATATCTGTAATCAGACGCCTGGTAGTCTAGTGGGTTACGGGTCTCCAATCAGTGTTGTTCATAAGAGTGTACGTGTGAGGGATGGTTGGGGTTTAGTGCTCATATAATACCACACAGGGTATAGCTGTTGCTCACCCTCACCTTTATATCTCAAGACTAACTAGCCTAGCCCCGGGCCCCTACGCTTCTGGTTGGGTAATATAGTATTAAATAGAATGATTGATAGATAGACAGAAAATGAGACAGACATTTAGATAGATAGAAAGATTTTGATAGATAGATAGATAGGCATACAGAGTTAGATGGAGAGAGATGAGAGAGAAATAGGTAAGAAAGGCAGATAGACAGACAGACAGACAGAAAGTTAGCCAGGCACAGTTCATAGATAGATAGACAGATAGACAAATAGATAGATAGATAGGTATAGCATTAGATTATGAACCTAGAGAAGATAAAGTAAGTGTAAGTAAAGGAATGAGGGAGGAAGCTGGGAAACTGAAGGAGAAAGGAAGGAACTGGTGGCAGGACTATAGGGCCTTGGACAAAGACTCCCTAGTATGTGTCTAGAACCATCATCATCATCATCATCATCATCATCATCATTATCATCATCACCGTCGTCGTCGTCGTCGTCATCATCGTAGTCATCATCATCATTTTAATCAGTTTCTCATAAAATTTTTCTTTTTTTATGCAAGGTGTAAGGAATTAATGGATAGAAGGCCAGAAAATTGTTCCTTCAGTGTGTGTGAGAGAGAGAGAGAGCTCTGCTCATTTCAAAATGTTTGAACACACTGGACAGAAATGGATTGAGAGGTTGTTGCCGGACGAATGTTATACGCCCGCAGAAATGAAGGAGGGATCCAATCAGACACTTCAGAAAAGCAGTGACAATTGAAGAATAGATAGAAACGAGTTGAAGATGCAGCAGTGCAGCAAAGCGACAGAGGTTGAAGGAAGTAAATAAGAGAAGGGTTAATGAGACCAGTAGCCTTTGACTCCACCCTGTTGAGAAGAGGTGTAAGTGAGGAGCGCCCAACACATGAGAGTTGTACTCCACACAGGGACAAATAAACCCTCTTGAGAGTCAACAGCTATGTGGGGGTAAAGAAGGCACGGAGTAAGTGAAGTACACCAGATCTCCAGGAAGCAGAGTTTGAGAGAGAGGTAACATGATCCTTCCGTTAAAAATCCCGAGGGAATGAAGCCCCAAGAATATTGAGAGATGATGTAGGATTAAGTTGGATGTTGTTTAATAGTAAATGATATTCCTGTTGAAGATTCTGATGGGTCGAATGATGTAAAAATAAAATTTTTGATGCACTAAAAAAGACATGGTTACTTTTATCCCAATTGCGTATATGAAAAAGTCAGAAATTATACGAGTGTAGGGTTTGATATACATCTTAGAAGGTCATTGATGACTAGAAGGCAAAAAGTTGGTGATAGGACAGAACCCTGAGGAACACCATTATTGATAACTCTCGGAGAAAAGTGGTAACCGTCTACAACAGTAGCTATGGAACGACCAAAAGAGAAACTAGAGATGAAGGCACAGGTAAGTGAGAAACGGTTAGAGATCAGTATGGCAGGTAAACATTTATGTCAGACTCGGTTGAAAGCCTTTGAGATGTCGAATGCAATGACTGCTTTCACCAAAGTCCCGAAAGGAGGATGACCAGAATCCTGAAAGAAAGGTGAGAAGGTAGCCAGTGGAGCATCCCTGGCGAAACCTGTACTGGTGATTGGAAAGGTTACGATAGGAAAGGTACTCTTTTTTTTTTTTCTAAGAAGAGACGAGAACTTTTAAAATATGGGATGTTAAAGTCATTTGGTGATAGTTGGAGGACTGGGAGTGGTCACCCATTTTCAGGACAGGTTGAATGAGAACAAACTTAAAAAAAAAAAACAAATACAAGTCAACAGAAAAGCAAAAGAGTTTACCTTGGTAGGGTGTAAGCATATAACCACAGTTCTTGAGGACAATTTGAGGGACACTATCAAGTCCACATGCCTTATTATTACTGAGGCCAGTGATGGCAGAAAGTACATCAGCTGAAGAAATATTAATGTTAGTCATGAGGAAGTCAGAGGGGGAAGAGATGGAGGAACAGTACCGGAAGCATACAAGGGGGAAATGAAGGGGAAAGTCTGGGCGAAGAGTTCTGCCTTCTCTGTAGAAGAAACAGTTACAAAACCATCAGGGCATAGAAGAGGAGGGATGAAAGATGAAGTGAATAATTATATTAGGAAGATTTTTGGCATGGTGCTAAAATTAGCGGGAAAAAGGAGCGGCATGGTGCCAAAAGGAGCTGTGTCGGAGAGTTAAGAGCATTTAATATGAATGAAATTATTCTCAGTATAGTGAAGAAACGGCGTTGCACAATTCCGGACAGAAACATGAGAAAGAGACGAGATTTAATGGTGGGTTAGCACCAGTATGTTTTGTAGGTTTCGTTCTTGTGAACTGCACTCGAACACGTATGATTATACCATTATTTTTTCCTTATATCAATCAGCGATAAGAGAAAGGAATGTATGCTTCCATGCCTGAGAGAAAAAAACCCGTAATGCACGAGGCACACTCAGATGGCTTTGGGCTATGGAAGCAATAATCATTCCAGGAAAAATCAAAGAATAATTGCCTGAGGGCCTTCCAGTCAGCAGTTCCAACTTGCCACAGCCACCATTTCATGGGAGGGTCCACAGGTCTCACTGGAGTGATAGGACAGGTTATGGTGATAAGGTTGAGATCAGTGGAGCCCAATGGAGAGAAAAGACTGACAGAGTAAGCAGAAGGATTAGTTGTAAGAAAGAGATAAAGTATGTTGGACAGGTAGGGTGCTGTACAAGCTGCTCTAGGTCATTAAGGATTGAAAAGATTTAAGCTTGTTCACCAGGTGGATAAGTGCATGGAGGAGAACGAGAGGTGATGGAGAACAATGAAATCGCCTACAACGGAGAAGTCAGAGAGAGAAGAAAGTGATAGGATGTTGGTGGCTCAATCGGTAGAGAGGTGGCCTGCAGTCCTACCGGACCCAGGTTCAAATCCCCGTTGGGGCAGGAAACAGTTTAAGGATTTGAATTTCATTAAATCAGGCTTTACTGATCTACCATAAGGCCCGCCGATATGTCGTAAAAGTACCCCCGATAATACCAATACACCAGTCCTGTATGAGACAGCCCTAGCATGTATTCAATATGGACAGCGAGTGTAAGCGCCGAAGTGGTGACATGTAGAAGTGAATGGCATGAAAGAATACTATTGGGCCTCGGTAGCAGGCTGTGAAGCCTATGCCCAGAGTCGGAAACATAAAAAAAAAAAAATCCATCTAAGAAATGAGATATCAAAAAATTTTCCATGGTCGGTAGAATTAGGGTATAAGTACAGAGCACAGACAAATTTAGTCTGAGAAAGACAGGATAACCATAGTCAGTGTGTAGAGAATTCACAGCACTCAGGAAAACGAGAACATGATATGGGGAGTTGAGAAACAGAGTGTAAGTTATTAGGTACTCTTATCAGCCTCATTTCCCTTGCACTTTGATAAACCTCTGCTCCTCTTTTTATACTACTTTGTTCTAAGCTGATTTACTTAAGCGCATTACAGCCACTCATTTCCTCTAAGTGTCTTGTGATGCTGGTGTGTGTGTGTGTGTGTGTGTGTGTGTGTGTGTGTGTGTGTGTGTGTGTGTGTGTGAAGTCCCGGGTAAACAGCCCCCCCCCCCGCCTCGGTGCATAAAAGAAATACACCTAATTGCTTATTAACCAAATAAATTCACAACAAAGCAACTAAAATGCGTTCCGAGAGAGAGAGAGAGAGAGAGAGAGAGAGAGAGAGAGAGAGAGAGAGGGAGAGAGAGAGAGAGAGAGAGAGAGAGAGGAGAGAGAGAGAGAGAGAGAGAGAGAGAGAGAGAGAGATTTCCCCTATAGATAAAAGAAGTTCCCAAGAATGAAGCAAATAACAAAGAAGAAGCAGAAGAAGAAGAAGAAGAAGAACAACAACAACAGCAACAATCAACCATCAACCCCTTCTTCATATAACATCAAAAAGAACCATAAAAATTCTCTCTCATATAGAAAAAAAAAAATCCTTGCCTGTTCAGAAGATATGATATGAAAGGTTACTCGTAAAATGTCATGTTTCTCTCTCTCTCTCTCTCTCTCTCTCTCTCTCTCTCTCTCTCTCTCTCTCTCTCTCTCCAGTACTTATACAACCCGGAGGTTCAGTACAGGTATATTTACGTAAATCAATAAATCATCTTGACATGTTATACTGTACGCGACCCACACGTTTCTCAATATCCGCCTCTTATCTGTATCAAAAGTAAAGCTAACCTCCTTACACTCTGGCACAGGGCTGGTGATACGATAATAGGGATGGAAGTTCACTTTTGAAACTGGAAATACTGCAAAGATAATTATAAACGTAATAAACACTGCCTCTGCAGTGTCCACGGTCGTTTCACAACCAAGCTTGTGTAATAACTTCTGTATTCCTGGAGGAAGACACACACACACACACACACACACACACACACACACACACACACACACACACACATTGTATATATTAAACATTTATTCATTTCTTTACCTTTATAAGCAATTAACAAACAACAATATACTCGAGAACATTCTTAAATCCCTTTTCTACACACACACATGACGGCTGAGCATGGCAGTAATATCATAAATTTTGCTCATACTTCCCGCGTGATTCCGGGCGACCTGAGAAACTACTTGTTAATGACGCTTCTCTACCACGGGGAAAAAACTCTATCTAATCTATTGGCATACGCTTTAATCCCGTGAGGGGTGACCATAAACAAATTTCCTCCATGTCGCCCTGCTCCCATCTCACAATCCCCTTGATCATATACCTCTCCACTCCATCCCTCCATCCCATCTTTGGCCTCCCTCGCCCTCCCCCCCCCTCCACCTCGTTCACATGCACTCTTCTCGTCAGTCTCTCACTCTCCATCCATTCCACAAGGCCAAACCACCTCAATGTGTTTCTCCTAACGCTTCCTATCACATCCGCACACTGGCTTCATTTTCTACCCTATTCTGAGCTCAGAGTGTGGAGTGGCTGGTTCTTAGCGAGACATTTTCCGTCCTAACACAGAGTTAAGTGAAAAGTTATGGCAGTATCTCCTGACCTATTACTTTGACAGCATCTTTGAGTCATCGCTAACTCACGGAACAGTTTCACTCCCACGGGACTTGCGACTCTTGCAATATTGGTGCTTCTTGAGATGTTGCACAGTCAAAAACTTATGATGGTCACATTACTTACCAGAACTGTAACTGAGTGATGATGGATGAGACGAATAGTGTGTGTGTGTGTGTGTGTGTGTGTGTGTGTGTGTGTGTGTGTGTGTGTGTGTGTGTGTGTGTGTGTGTGTGTGTGTGTGTGTGTGTGTTCTTACCTAATTGTATCTTTACAGGAATGAATCAAGCTCGTACTGTCCCGTGTCTTAAACCATATTTATTGTACATATCCTTAAATTTGTGAATTGTTTTGGCACACACTATTTCATTCGGTAGTGCATTCCACTAATCAATTGCTCTATTTGGGAAACTAAATTTCCTTACGTCTTTACCACCTCTCTTCTTATGCAGTATTTTGCAGTGTCCTCTTGCTGATGATTCCCCATACGTTAAGTAATCATTTATGGCTATTTTCTCCTTCCCTGATATGCATTTATATAGCATAATCATGTCACCTCTTTTCCTTCTCTTCTGTAGTGTTGGTAGATTCAGTTTATTTAGTCTTTCTTCGTAGCTTAGATCCCTTAAACTTGGTACCCATCTTGTTGCCACCCGTTGAACTTTTTCAGTCTTGTCTATGTGTTTTTTGAAATGCGGACTCCAGACTACTGATGCATACTCCAGGGTTGGTCTGATGAATGATGTTATTATCTTTCTTAGATGTCTTCATTTATGTATGTAAATGCTATTCTCATATTGGCAAGCAGTGTATACATGTTCCGTACCTTCTCACTGATGTAGTCAGCAGGAGATAGTCTGTTATTGACAATCACACCTAAGTCCTTCTCTCTTTCTGATGTGTGTAGGGTTTTATTTCCTAATGTATAATCCCAATCAGGTCTTTTTCCACTTTTACCAAACTTGATTACATGACACGTGTCCACATTGACTTCCATTTGCCATGTATTACTCCATTCATGAAGTTTATTTAATTCTTCTTGTAGCTCTTTACAAGAGTCTATGTTAGTAATTCTCCTTTGTATTTTTGCATCATCTGCAAACATATTTAGATAGCTTTCATTTCCAGTGTTACTGCCTATATCATTTATATACACTAAAAACATGATTGGTGCCAGCACTGAGCCCTGTGGTACTCCACTAGTCACTTCTTTCCATGATGAGTAATTTCCCCTTATTACTGTTCTCATTTTTCTTTTCATGAGAAAATCTTGCATCCATCAATACAGATTGCCTCGAATTCCTCTTTGATGGTACAGTTTCCATAAAAGTCTTTGGTATGGTACTGTGTCAAATGCTTTCTTGAAATCTAAATAGATACTGTCCACCCACCCTTCTCTTTCCTGTAATGTGTCTGTTACTCTGTCATAGTAGCTCAACAGATTAGTAACACATGATTTTCCTTTTCTGAAACCAAACTATCTTTCTGTTATCATAATGTGTTCCCCTAGGTGATTTACCCAAGCTTTTCTTATAAGCTTTTCTAATACCTTGCTTACAACACTGGTTAGTGATACTGGTCGGTAGTTAAGTGGATTTTGTCTATTCCCTTTCTTGAATAAAGGAACAATGTTTGCTTTCTTCCATATATCAGGTAGTTTACCTTGACTCAAGGATTTCTTGAAAATTAAAAATAATGGTTTACTTAACTCCTTTGCACATTCACGTAGCACCCAACATGAAATTTCATCAGGACCATTTGCTTTTCCGTTGTCTAATTTACTTAGCTCCTCCTGTATTTCTTTCTCTGATGTTTGTATATCTGGTAGTATGTGTGGGCATGCATGTTCCACATAATCCCTCTCAAAATTTTTTTCCTCTGTAAAAACTGATTGGAAATTCTTATTTAGTGCTCCACAAATATCCTTCTCTTGTGTATAGGTGATTCCATCGTCCGTAATGGATTGTATTTTATCTTTTACTTTGGTTTTGCTTCTGATGTAGCTGTAAATTAGCTTTGGTTGATCACTACTTTTATTTATGATATCCTCCTCAAACTGTTTTTGGGCTTCCCTCATTATTCTTGTATAATCGTTTCTTGCCTGTTTGTAATTATTATATGCCCTTTCACTATTGTGTCTTCTGTATCTATTCCACAACAAATCTATTTTTTCTTTTGATTTTTTACATTCTGTATTGAACCATTTCTTTATTTTCTCTTCTGCTTCTTTGTGTTGTGGGATGTACTTCTGAACACCTATTTCATAAAGTTCACAGAATTTTTCATATATAGCATTTAACCCTTGTCCTCTAAGCTCCTTTTCCCAAGCAATTTCTAAGAAGTACGTCTTTAGGTCATGTTCTCTATCTATCTATCTATAGCCCGACGCCCTACCCCCGCAAAGGGTGGCCACGGACAAAACGCCTCCAAGTCGCTCTGTCACCCACCATTTGACTACCCTCCCCCTAACTCACCCCCCCCTCCCTCATATACCTCTCAACTCCATCCCTCCACCTCATCCTCGGTCTACCTCTCCCTCTCCCTCCCTCCACCTCACCTACATACACCCTCTTAGTCAGTCTTTCATTCTCCATTCTCTTCACATGTCCAAACCATCTCAGTGTATTTCTCCTAATCTTCTCAGCCACATCCACATCCACCCCACAGCGTTCCTTCACTTCTTCATTCGTCAACCTGTCCCTCCACGTCACTCCACATGCTCCTCTCAAGTAACTCATTTCCACTGCTCTCACTCTTGACTTGTTCCCCTCTTGCAAGGTCCATGTCTCGCTTCCATACGTCAGGGTAGGGATCACAATACTATCATGCAGTGACTTCTTAACTTCCATACTCACCTCCCTATTTCTCATCACTGCTTTCAGTGTACCAACAACCTTCCTTCCCTGCTGTACCCTTTCACGCACTTCATCCCCCAAAGTTCCATCCTTACTCATCACACTACCCAAGTACTTGAATGCACTCACATTCTCCATATCCTCACCATCCAACCTCACTGCACACTCTGTGACTTCATTCCTCTCAAACACCATAACTTTACATTTGTTTACATTGACTTTCAGATTCCTCCTCCTACACACTGTCCCAAATTCTTTCACCAAACATTGCAACTCCCATTCATCTTCACTCAACAGTACTGTATCATCAGCAAACAGCAACACCGAAAGCTTCCAAATCTCACCCTCATTCATTAGAGCCACCCCAACATCCACTGCCCTACCCTGCACCTCCTTTACAACTCCATCCATGTATATATTAAACAGCCATGGAGACATCACACAACCCTGTTTCAGTCCCACATTGAGATCAAAGAACTCACTCAGCTCACCATCCACTCGCACCGTAGCCCTAGCTCCCTCGTACATACTCTTCACAGCACTCAACAATTTCCCCTCCACTCCATATATTCTTAATACCTTCCACATACCTTGCTTATCTATTCTGTCATAAGCTTTCTCCAAGTCCATGAAGGCAGCATACACTTTCCTTCCCTTCTCTAGATACTTCTCCACTAAACATTGATGAACAAATATCTGCTCTACACACCCTTTTCCCTTCCTAAATCCCCCTTGTTCTTCTCCAGCTAGCTCCTCTGTCATATGCCTAACCCTATCAATGAGTATTCTACCATATATTTTACCAGTCACACTAAGTAGGCAAATACCCCTATGGTTACCACATACTTCTCTCTCCCCTTTTCCTTTGTATAAAGGAACAATTATACCTTATTTCCAGTCCTCTGGAACCCTTCCCTCTTCCCAAGCCAATCTACACAACTTCCATATCCACTCCACAACAATCTCACCCCCATACCTAAGCATTTCACCACACACTCCATCAATTCCTGGTGCCTTTCCCAACTTAATATTCTTCATCGCTTCCACTACTTCTGCCCTACTGATCTCTCCCTCCCTCCTCTCATCTCTTCTTCTCCCAGCCATTCCCCAACCACTTATACTCGCACTGCTCTCACTCTCCACATTCAACAAATCCTCAAAGTGCTCCTTCCATCTCCTCAGTTTCTCTCTCTTCTCCATCAATAATCTATTATTCCTATCTTTCACTCCCCTACTATTTCCCCTTTCACACTGCCTTACTTTCTTTACCTCCTTCCAAAACAATTTCTTACTCTCCCTCCATTTCACACTCAGATTCCTCCCAAACACTTCAACCACTTTCTTTTTACTCTCCTTCACCAGTCTCTTAACCTCCCTTCTCCTGCTCACATGTACCTCTCTCTTCTCTCTCTCATCTTCTCCCCTACCTCTACTCGCTAACCATTCACTGTATGCCTTCTTCTTTTGTTCCACAGCTCGTTTCACCTCATCATTCCACCATGCTGTCCCTTGCACACCCTTGCATCTCCTCCTCACTCCACAAACCGCCTCACACGCTGTGCCTATCTCTTCCGTGAATATCATACATACGTCTTCCACCCCTTCCATCTGCTCTAGCTCATACCTTCTCAATCTTTCTTCCACTATGCTCTTATACTCTGTCATTTTCTCACTATCTTGCAATTTCTCCACTCTTCTCACAGGAGTTGCTTCCTCCTGTCTTCCCCTTCGTCTCCTCAACCACTTTCTTTGCAGCTCTACCTTGGCCATCACTAAGTGATGGTCTGAGACTCCGTTCCCCCACCCTCTCCACACTCTCGCATCCAACACTTTGTCTTCTCATTCGATCATCCACACACATGTAGTCTATCAATGCCTTTCTTTCAACAAGTTCACCATCCATCCTCCTCATTACCCTCCATGTATACCGGTGGATCATCTTATGCCGAAAGTAGGTGTTGGCTATGGCAACCCCTTACAAGCACAGATGTCCACCAAAGCACTTCCATTCCCATCTACGTCAGCTGGCACACCCCACTGACCAACCACTCCATCCACTCGTACATTCCCAACTTTGCCATTCGTGTCTCCAATCAACAGCACTCTCTCGCTCCTCTCAAACTTGTCCATACACGCTTCTACACTCGCCCAAAACTCATCTTTCACTCTTGCCACTCGATCCTCTGTCGGGGCATACACACATACAATCGCCCATGCTTGTATACCTACTTTCATCCTCAGCCATACAATCCTTGCACCCACTGTTCCATACTCTCTTATATTCTCCTTCCGCTTCTCGCTTATCGTCAGACATACTCCCTCTCTTGCCCTCTCATTTTCATTGAGTCCTGGACATATACCTAAACCATATTCCCATTCTCTCAACCTTTCACCTTCCCATTTAGTTTCAGTCAATCCACATATATCCACTTTTGCATCCTAAAGCACCTGAACAATCTCTCTCTCTTTCACTTCATCATTCACTCCTCTCACATTCCACATTCCCATCCTAAGAATGTCCTTTGTCCGTTCCTTAGTCGTCACCGTATGGTCCGTCCGGGTCCGAGGCGCTTTATTCGCTTTTGTAGTTAGTTCTTTTTACGGGGTGGGACACTAACCCACCACCAACCCATTTAGTCGCCTCGTACGACAAGCAGGGATACTGGGGGAGTATTCTTGAAACCCTCCTACCCCCAGGGGAGTCATGATACTTTCCCTTTTTATAGTTAAGGTTCTTTTTGCAACTTTCATTGCTGTTATCTATGTCATATGCAATCCTGAAACTGCAATTTAGTACTGCATGGTCGCTTTTGCCGAATGGAGGGTGATATATTAAATTGTCAATATTGTTTTCTTGCCTAGTAAATATGAGATCTAGGATTGAGGGCACATCGAGTCCTCTTTTTCTGGTGCTTTCCCTTACATGTTGCGTTAGGAAAAACTCTTGCACAAGATCCAGGAGCTTTTGGTCCCAATAAGCTTTCTTGGCTTATTATATCTAGAGTATTCTAATTTATATTTGTATTAAAATCTCCAGTTAGTATAATTCTTTTCGATTTCACTTCCATTTTATGTAGTAATGCTCTTAAACTCTGAATTGTACTCTCCGCCAGGTCCTCATATTCGTCTCTTTCCCATGTGTTTGATCTGGGTGGCATGTACAAATTGGCTACAATTACTTTACCTTCAGATGTATTTATCTCTACTGCAATCAGTTCTACTTGTGAGGGTATATCTAAGTCTATTTCTTTGACTTTTAGATTTTTCTTAGTTAATATTATAATTCCTCCTCCTTTTTTAAAGTTCTTATCTCTTCTCCATATAATATATTCCTCTAAGTTTAGGATGTCATTTGATATCCTTGGTGTTAATTTTGTTTCAGTTAGCCATATTATAATTATGTGGTTCATTTTCTCTGACATAATCATTTATCTCTAATAATTTAGATACCATTCCATCCACATTTGAGTATATCAACTTAATCATCTTGTTTATATACTTGTCATGATTTGGTTCTACTACCTTCCTCCTTTTTATTCCCTCCTGTTTATGTACCACTTTCGTACTTGCAATCCAATTACTTTGTAAAAAAAAATGCATTCCTCTCCTCCTCTGATCTTCCCTCATTTTTTTGTTTTTGCTTCCTCCCTCTTCTCTTTCAGTAATTCCAGTTTCTCTTGTGTTAGGCGTCTTTTTATCCACACATTTTTGAACTCCTCTTTTTCCATAACATTCTTTGCATTTTTTAGTATCTCCTCCACGGTGTTTACACTCTGGAAGGTTACCTTTGGGGGTTTTGACTTGCTTTTCTCGTATTTCCCTAACCTTTTGTGTTCCTCTATGCCTTTACTACAGATTTCCTCTGATACTTCTTTCAATATGCCCATTACATTTGCCATCTCCTTTTTGTCTCTTGAGATATTGTTTTTTACTTCTTCCTCTTCTATACCAGTGATTACTATAGATTTGTTAATATCTACTGAATCTCTAACCTAGGATTGTTTTGGATTATTCTTTTCACTTCCTTTTTAATGCTTTTTTCTTCCACCCTTGTTTCCAAGTCTTTCTTTACTTTCACCATTTCAGCATAAGTAGTTTCCACATCATTTTTGTAGCTTAGCACAGCTTCATTCACCTATGTTATCTTCTCCTCAATATCACTGCTCTGGTCTATCAGACTGCTTACTTGCCTAATTGTCTCTGTATCATTCTTGAACTCGTCCATAATACTCTCGTGGTTGACTACTGTACTTGCCATTTCACTAATTTTCCTACTAAGTGTACCCACTTCAACTATTATCTCATCTATGGTTGTGTCTTTCTTGTTGACTTCCTTTCCTAATTTTTCTATTCTTCCTTTTGCAAGTACATCTGTTTCTTAATTTCATCAATTTCATTTTGAAAAGCCGTCTCTAACCTGTGAACTCGTTCCACCAGTTTATTGTGAGTCTCCATTTCAACCAGTTCTTGGTAGAAATCATCATCCTGCTTTCTACCATTATCCCTTTCCTTTTCCAGATTTGCATTACTAAAGTATGTGGTCAATTTGCAGTACTAAAAGCGCATATAATACATTCCCTGGGGCAGATTGTAGACTAAACAACGATCAGCTGATTGTGCGCATTCTTGTGCTGCTTTGTTTACTTTTCTGTTTGACCAAGTCTTACTTAAAACTTTTTCTTTTTTTTATTTTAGAACACCATTTAGTCTAACCTTGTACAGAGATTGACTCATATAAAGATACTTATTTAGGTAATGCCGCTGGCCAATTTGGCCAGGTATAGAGCGGTGGCGACGTGCGTCTGCTCTCTCTCGGTGACTCGGTGTGTGTGTGTGTGTAAATGATGAAGAGGGACAGTAATATACTTGGGAACATTCATGCGTGTATGTGTGTGTGTGTGTGTGTGTGTGTGTGTGTGTGTGTGTAAATGATTAAGAGGGACAGTAATATACTTGGGAACATTCGTGTGTGTGTATGTGTGTGTGTGTGTGTGTGTGTGTAAATGACTAAGAGGGACAGTATTATACTTGGGAACATTCGTGTGTGTGTGTGTGTGTGTGTGTAAATGATTACCAGGCACAGTAATATACCTGAGAACTTTCTTGTGTGTGTGTGTAAGAGAGAGAGAGAGAGAGAGAGAGAGAGAGAGAGAGAGAGAGAGAGAGAGAGAGAGAGCAATCAACCATTAAACATCCTGAACATAGGTGTCATGCTGCATTCTCATTATAGAGGAGTGTAGTATCCAACACAATAACAAGGAAAAACAACAAACTCTTAAAAGCATTATTTCTGTGTCTGCCAGTGAGTTAGGTATTATAGATGTGAGGATGCAATGCAAGGCCACCCAGTTGTGTGAACTTTTAGTTAGGTAGGAAGGTAATTGCTGTCCCTTTTCTTCTTATTATTTCTTCTTGATTTCTTCTTGTCGCCGTCCTTCCTTCTCGTTGTGAGGCTCCTGGGTTATAAAGTTATTATGCTCTGCTTAATATATATATATATATATATATATATATATATATATATATATATATATATATATATATATATATATATATATATACAATTCTCATGTTAGATGCTGTAGCCAAAGGAAATGTGAGAAAATGCATTTTAAAATTATTCTAAGCAGATGAATGCAGTTTGACAAATGAAAATAGTAGGAAATAGGAAACGCTATTTCGCCTCTGTAAAAAGTGAGATGAGACATTTTGCACCCTGTTTGCCTTTCCACAACACCGATGGTATTTATATGGCATGTTGGTGGGTATATAGACGAATACTGAAACCAACGCATCCACCTGAGTCCCATTAGATGTTAAATCTCCTGCTTACATAGAGATTCAGCCATGAGTGTTTATTACTACATCTTGCCTGATGTGACCCCCTGGCCTCACGTCTCCCCTGTGGAAGACAGGGCAGCGTCAGTGTGAAGTGGCTGTGTGAAACTATGTCAGTTTTGCTCGCCAGCAGCAGCCAAATGATTCTCGCTTTAACCTTAACTTTCTTGATTTCACGCAAGGCAAACTTTTGCTCCCTCTCATCCTCATTATCCCCACTCGCTCCACCTAATTTCTGCTTTCTCCCCACTTCTCTCTCTCTCTCTCTCTCTCTTCATAATTATCCACTTTCGCCATCCCTTCACCACCCTTTCTCTGACTCAGCTTTTTTTTACAATATATATTCTTGATTTTCTCTCTTCTTTTTCCTTCACTTTCATCTCTCACCTACATCCCCCCGACCCCCGTGTTCTTCATTTCACACTCCTGTTGTGCCATACATTCAGCACTTCTTTACTTATCGTCTCCACTAGCATCACACGTACTTCACTTCAGTCTTCATAGCTTCTTGTCCTTCATATCCTCACTGCCCTTACGGTCGAAGCCAAATTCATACGAAATCGCTTGGTAATATTGCATGTAGCTCGTAGACGAAGTAATGTTTCCGACCGATGTTGAGTGCCAGGCAGAGAGTAAGAGATAGTTGAACGGGGCTACCACACTGCCTGCTGCCTTAGACCCGATTCTCTCATGCTTTTTCGAGACTTTATGTGTTTTCCTTTTCTTCTTGTCTGAATTTCGGACATTATCCTTCTCCTCTTGACTGAATTTCGGGTATTTTCCTTCCCTCGTGATTGAATTTCGGGTATTTTCCTTCTTTGGACTGAATTTCGGGTATTTTCCTTGTCCTCGACTGAATTTCGGGTATTTTCTTTCTCCTCTTGACTAAATTTCGGGTATTTTCCTTCTCCCCTTGACTGAATTTCGGGTATTTTTCTTCTCCTCTTGACTGAATTTCGGGTATTTTTCTTCTCCTCTTGACTGAATTTCGGGTATTTTCTTTCTCCTCTTGACTAAATTTCGGGTATTTTCCTTCTCCTCTTGACTGAATTTCGGGTATTTTTCTTCTCCTCTTGACTGAATTTCGGGGATTAATTCTCTTGACTGAATTTCGGGTATCTTTCTTCTCCTCTTGACTGAATTTTCGGGATTTTCCTTCTCCTCTTGACTGAATTTTCGGGATTTTCCTTCTCCTCTTGACTGATTTTCTGGGATTTTCCTTCTCCTCTTGACTGAATTTAGGGGATTTTCCTTCTGCTCTTGACTGAATTTCGGGTATTTACTTCTCTTGACTGAATTCGGGTATTTTCCTTCCTCTCTTGACTGAATTTCAGGGATTTTCCTTCTCCTCTTGACTGAATTTCGGGTATTTACTTCTCTTGACTGAATTCGGGTATTTTCCTTCCTCTCTTGACTGAATTTCAGGGATTTTCCTTCTCCTCTTGACTGAATTTCGGGTATTTTTTCTTCTCCTCTTGACTGAAATTTTCGGTATTTTCCTTCTCCTCTTGACTGAATTTCGAGAACCTTTTGGCAGCGATTATCTAAAACTGTGATCCATGTTTTCTCCGATTTCTAAAGCTTCGTACTCACCAGCTCATCGATTTCCTTGCCATTTACAGTGTTTTTGGATATATGGACAGAGAAGCTGAATTATAAAGGAATACCATCTATACCATGTACACAGTGTTCGAAATGTGGGAGGACTGGAGGGACTGGAGGGTTGTCCTCTCAAATACAGTAAAGACCCATGGAAATAGACCAGACTAGTGGACATCGTAGAATACAAAAGACCCTCTCAAAAATGATGTGTTTGTTGTTACGAGGGATACCAGTACATTTGTTTTACGTATATGATCATTCAGAAACGAGAGATATATTTACTGTACGTATATGGTCATTCAGAAAGTGAATAAATGCATGACCTCTATTATTTTGACTGTGAAAGTTAGGAGACAGCCATTCACTTGCAATTTATTAAAGATTTTCTCTACACTGTGAAGACGACTCAAGTTACTAAGTTAGCAATATTAACCCAAACTTTTTCACGTGATTTTTAGCCACCCTAGCCTCATTCTGTGCATTGGTTTTATCTCAACACTTGAATTATGTCGACTTTATGAGCGAATTTTTTCATCTAATTTGCAAGCTAATTAGTAAATATGCGTCCTTAGAGTTCGCGATAAGGGTAGACTTTGGAGATGACACACACCATACGTATTGAGTTTTGAAAATGTCTATGATAATGGGAATACGGTGTCCTGGACCTTTGAATAGTACTCAAGTATCCATTACCTACTGTATAAGGCTACCTATTGATCTGATTTAAAAAAGTAAATACCGGGGAAAGGGGGGGGGGACGGGGAGCTTTATAACACCCAGCTTTAAACAGCTCGCTCCGCTCACTCTCCCACCCTCCCCTTCCCTCCCGTTTGATAGATTACCACTGTCGAAAGTCATAACCCCCTAACACACTGACCTACAGTAATTTGAACACTGGACCTACGCATCTCGTTGGATGCTTGTGGAAAAGTAACAGGTTGTACTTAAGACTACAAGGATTTAATCAAAGGACGTCGCCATATTGCTGAAAATAACCAAACAATGCCAAATGGAGCAATGAAACTGGGTTATCTCGGAAATTATTAAGGCCATAACAAACCTAAGCATATCGTTAAAAAGCAGTCAATTTATCTAACTATGTATCTATTGCCAAACGCCTTAATCCTGTAAGGGGTGGTCACAAACAAATCGCCTCAATGTTGCCCTGTCCCCCGCCACTTCCCTGCCGTGCTCCCAGCTCACACACCCCCTCTCTCTCATATACCTCTCCACTCCATCCCTCCATGGCCTCCCCCTCCCTCTCCCCCCTTCCACCTCTCTCTCATACACTCTCCTCATCAGTCTCTCCCTCCCCATCCTAAAATAACAATATTAACAGAGGTGCTCACTTAACGTGTTCCACACTTTCAGGTGTGAATAATGCCAGGCCAGTGGTCATGGGTAATGGAAAAGACCGACTGAAGAAGACATTTCCATGGTTAATATTTACCTGTTGTGCACATGACAGAATACAAGTACCTTCTCTCCTCTTGGTATTCTTTGTCTTTCCTTCACAGTTATTAAAGTTTGATATCTTGTGTACAGTTACCTTTATTGTGACATTCGTATTACCTCTTATTATCACATTACTTCCATTGACCCTTCTAATGCACAAACACAATCACATCAACCCCCAACCCCAGTCCTCCCTCTTTGCCCCGACAACATCCCTCCTTCCTTACACCACCATCCAATAACCAGACCTTTAGGTGATTGAATTAAGATGTCAGTATTACCGAGGACCTGTGAATGCCTAGGAAAATTTGAGTCTTTACGTCCTCTCAATGATTGGCCGCTGTCATTGTGGGTCTGACTGGTGGCGGGAAAGCGGATGGGAACGTCTGGGAAGTGATGACAAAATTGGCGGCACAAAAAGCATCCGTGCGTAATGAAGGACACATCATTGAGTTACGTTTTTTTCCTCGCTGCTCCATGAAGATTTTCCCTAACGCACTGATCTCTTGAACGTAATTTGCAACAATCGAATGCACTGATTTCTTGAATGCACTGATTTCATGAACGCATTGATTTCTTAAAACATTGATTTTTGAACATACTTTGCAACAACTGAATGCATTGATTTTTTGAGCGCATTAATGTCTTGAACCCATTGATTTCTTGAATGCACTGGCTTCTTGAATGCATTGATGTCTTGAACACACTGATTTCTTAAATGCATTGATTTCTTGAACACATTGATGTCTTGAACGCATTGATTTCTTGAACATACTTTGCAACAACTGAACTAAGGCCTTCCATTCCTTTAGAGAAATACAAATCAGGGAATCTGAATATCCGATAATGTTTTATTTGAAATTGTCTCATGAAACGTGTGCTAAAATTCAGGAGGCAATTTTTCGGCTGACTTAGAACAAAAAACAATGCAGCAACATGTATGTAGTTGTGAGTCGTTACGAAGCTACAGTTACTGATAAATTTTAGGTATGTTAGCAAATCACCGATTTCGTTCATAATGATTTCAGTATTGTATCACCGTAACTGTTGACAATTGGACCTAGTTGATGTAGCATTACTCAGAATTAATCAAAGAATAATCTCCTGAAGTTTGGCACATGTTTTTTGGCACACCCTGTATTTCGGGGGGATGTTATATGTTGTATTTTGATTGGTGCATTTTTCATACCAATTTCTTTTACTTAAAATTCATAAACACACACACACACACACACACACACACACACACACACACATACACATTTACTTGTATTCTCAATCCTAAAGCCAATATGTGAGTAGTATGCATGAACTAGCAGTAAATCCAAAGATGCCAAATCCTAACAGTGACAATAGAAATAAGAGAATTTCCCACTTAACATTTACTTTAATCAGTGAGCAATACGGGTCAGCAAAATATCTGTGCAATGGTGGCAGGAAAGAACTGATTGGGGGGAAATTTTTATGTAGTAATTTTATTTGAGGTGACCATGTGCACGTGGAGAGAAAACATGAGAATTGTCGTGGGTGTGGAGTTGGTTGGTATGCGAGGCTGACGACTGAGTGGTAGGGAGTGTTGGATTGTTCTTTTTTCTTTTTTATGCAAGGAGGAAGGAACCAAAGGCCAGGAGCCCGCAAACCATTCCTTCTAAGAATGGAGAAAACAATACAAATGATGGCCAAATTCAAGATCCGTTCATTTCGAAATGCCTGGACATACTGCGTTTGAATCTCTGGAGATCACAGGCAGTAGGAAAACAGACAGAGACAGTTTCAGAGTTGACCAGTGTTATTTTCGTTGGGTATAAAGACTGAAGGGGGTTGATTAAAGTAGGGGTGTTGTAGTGGTTAAGGGTATGAGTGTGAGTGCAAAGAAAGAATAGTGAGGGGATAAAACAGAATGTGAAGGGTATGGGAGGGGAAATGGTGGGTTTAAATGTTGCTGACGTGAATCAGAGTGCGAGTGTTGTGTACAGGTGTACAGTTGTCAGGGTGAGGAATGCATTACAAAGTGTAGAGGGTCATCAGTGTGAGGTTCATCTGAATATGCATGCTGTGGCGTACGTTTAAGAGTCTATGGTTTAGTTGTGGTAATTGTAGTAGAATAACCCCTCTCTGTTTGGCCAAGCAAACCCATCAACCGCAGGTAAGCAATAGCCCCTGCAGGGTGTCGCATGCAGTGAATTGATGTACCCTTTGCGGTGGACGGCGCCTCACCACAACGAGACATGGGGAAGTGTGGAGATATGGTTTCTGAACTGACGCCACATTGCCATCTCTCTACCCAGTTAAATATTCCACCATAGGCTTAACATTACTCCTTTATTTGTTTTTATGGTTACCACCCAGTGTTGTGGATGGTTTCTTGGGTTACAGGAAACAATTAGACTTGTTAACCAGTATAGATTCAAAAGTGGAATAAGTAGGCAGCACTGCTTCAAGTGAGTGCATGATGCTCGCCACTTTCACTAGAGTCATTGGTAAATGTGAGAAGTATTGGTGTGTGTGTGTGTGCGTGTGTGTGTGTGTGTGTAGATAGATATAGATTTTAGGGGGAGGGCAATAGGAGACGTGAAGGGCAGTGTATGGGAAGAGGAAGATAGGTGATGTGTCATTATTTTTTATAACTTTCATTTATTTTTCTCATTGTGTTATTTTCTCTTTTCGGGGAGAAATATGTTTTTTGGTGGGAGATGGAATAAGAGAATGGCGAGATGATCTAAAAGGCGCTGCGCATGTGTGTGTGTGTGTGACGTGGACACAGAGGAGAGAAGCACACATACGTTCTCCCAGCAGACGACTCACAACCATCACTTCTCTTGCAAGTAGTAAATTTCAAGTTTTGAAGCATTCCGAGGTTAAAATCTGCTAATGGTGCTCAGCCTTTTTTTTTTTTTTTTTTTTTTTCCGGCCTATCGACCACTGGGGCCAAAGCCCCTGGACATTAAGGCTATATATATATATATATATATATATATATATATATATATATATATATATATATACATATACAGACACACTTTCATGCACACGCATACAGTATACTGTATATATATATATATATATATATATCTTGGTTTTTTATTTTTAGCCCTAATATTACTTATAAAGAAAAACCTAAAGACCCTAAAACTAATCACATAACAGACAAATCGCTAACCAATACTAAATCCAACAGATACAAATAGCTAGACCTACGCTAATGGTAAAAGTACCTCGACCAAAACAACACCATCGACTACAGATATGTAAAGGAGCCTGAGTAAATATAAATAAACGGACTGATGACCACAAAGTTTATATAGTTTTTTTTTTTTTTTTTTTTGGGGGGGGGGCATTTAATGTGAAGGCATGATTTTGTAGCATACGATGTTTAGGTGCTGCAGTGATTTTTGTGGGTTGAACTGGTGGCAGTGTGCTTTGAGCTGTGATACACTGTGGAAAGTACAGAATTATAAAGACTGTAAGAATAATTTATTTCTTGCAGTGTGAATACTTGAAACCTAAACAGGTACTTGTATTTTGTGTAAATAATTATAGCCACGATTCATTGTTATTGTATGATAATGTTCACTAAACCATAACACCTGATTACTAAAAATACTAACCAGGATCAATACGTTGCACAGTTCTAAGTCAACTTTCTTCTGTGACGTTTCTTCTGCAAATAAAAACAAGCGAGATATTGTGAGGCCGTTAATGATGCCTGTGGTGGCTGTTTCATTGTGTTTCGTTTATTATAGGCGATGCGTTTTTGTTTCTGGGTGGTATATTATGGTCATAAGGTGCTATGCTTTTGTTTTCGCCGGTGCATAATGGTCCTGATTTAGCCAATAAGAGGGCCGGAAGTGGCTCTGTCTTGTTTTCGAATTTGAAATAAGTCAAGATGGAGCTAGAATAACACGGATCTAGGCCGAGTGGCGTGTGGGTATGTTAACGTTTGAAATGACTTGAAATTCATTCTTTTTATTTTCTCCATTTAGACAAAAAGAGGTAGAGAAAATATTTAATAACCCTTAACACTCACATTAAGGACCCCACATTATCTCGCTTATTTTTTATTTGTGGAAGAGACTACAGAGAAAAATGTTTACAGAACTGTGCAGCAGATTGATTCCCGTTATTATTTCGCAGGAATCCGGTGTTATGGCTTTGTAAACATATAAACATATGTCTTATTCTATTATCGCATTGTCTATCTATCTATCTATTGCCAGACGCCTCAATCCCGTTCGGGGTGGCCACAAACAAATCGCCTCCACGTCGCCCTGTCCCCCGCCATTTCACTGCCCCATTCCCAACTCACACCCCCCTCTCTTATATGCCTCTCCACCCCATTCCTCCATCTCATCCTTGGCCTCCCCTTCCCTCTTCCCCCCTACACCTCACTCACATACACTCTCTTCGTCAGTCTTTCACCCTCCATCCTCTCCACATGGCCAAACCACCTCAGTGTATTCCTCCTAACGCTTCCTATCACATCCACATCCACACCACAACGCTCCTTTATATTCTCATTTGTCAGCCTCTCTCCATGTGACTCCACAGGCTCCTCTTAAATAACTCATTTCCACTGCTCTCACTCTTGACTTGTGTCCTTCCAGCAACATCCAAGCTTCACTTCCATACATTAGAGTTGGTATCACAATACTGTCATGTAGTAACTTTTTCACTTCCATGCTCACTTCCCTGTTTCTTATCACTGCTTTCAAGGAACCAGCAACCTTTCTTCCCTGCTGTACCCTTTCAAGCACTTCACCCTTCAAACCTCCATCCTTCCTCACCACACTACCCAAGTACTTAAACGTACTCACATTTTCCCATTCCTCACCATCCAACCTCGCTGTACATTCACTGACTTCACCTCTCTCAAAGACCATCACTTTACTCTTGCCTACATTCACCTTTAGACTCCGTTTCTTACACTCTCTCCCAAACTCATCCACCAAGCCTAGCAGCTCTCCTTCGTCTTCACTCAACAACACAGTATCATCTGCAAATAACAGTACAGGGAGTTGCCAAACACTACCCTTTCTCACCAGGGCCACTCCAACATCCACTACCCTACCTTGTACCTCTTTTATTACCCCATCCATGTACAGACTGAACAACCATGGAGACGTGACACATCCCTGTTTCAACCCAACCTTCAAAGAGAAAAATTCACTCAGTTCACCATCCACACGCACTGCAGCCTAAGCACCATCATACATACTTTTCACAGCATTCAACAACTTCCCATCTACTCCATATGAAAATGTATTGAGCAAATTTACTGGTTTGAAATTCGAGCGAATCACATCCACTGTAGTCAGAGGGTTAGGGAGTCGTGAATCAGCTGGGAGAGTGTGAGGTAGACTGTACTGTATCAAACTTCATCCATTTTCTGATATTTTAGGTATGCAGTTGTTTCTTATGGACTTTTGACCACTGTTTTCTGTTCATTATATACTGCTGTCTCCTGTGGACCCTGTGGATTATATACTGTTTCCCGTGGAGTATATACGATGGTCAATTCTGGATCTTCCTGACTGGAATGTGGGCCTGCTGTGCTCACGAGTATAGACCTTTTCCAGTGAAGTTACAGAAATCACGTGGTTTTGTTTACAACTCCCTATTGAACGGCAAACTCCTCGTAGTAATGGCTGTCCAGATAGAGCTGTCAGAGATTGAACTGACAGATATATGCAGAAATCTGGATCAACGCCACCAAGATCTGTACAGGAAAAATATAAAGTGTTTGAGGCTGGACACTTACACCATATCCAGAGAGAAATTCCCCCATTTCAAGTATGGGAGACTGAAACCAGATTTCAAATATGGAGATCTCTATCACTATTTCGTGAACACCCCATGAAAGTTCACTGGGGCATCCCTCAAGGTAAATATGTGTAATATATCTAGCTGGAACTGACAGACAGTACATGTAAATCGTCTTGGTAATCAGTAAATCATTGATGTGGGGCCATGGGGAGATCGAGTAGCTGATGAATGAGTGGAAGGTGTCACGGGGTTTTGTAGATTTACAAATTACTAATGCTAAAAATGTTGCTTGTAAATAGAGGCAAAAATTGACTTGTGAAATCAAGCAGTAAGTTTTACTTTATGCCGGATTCGCCGATACTCCAAGGACGAGAATTTATAAACTTTCTCAACAGCACACAGCAGAGACTAATTACTCACGAGTGCTGTTTGTAGTACTGTTAGCCTCTCGAGAAAGTGACTCCACTCCTGACAATCAATAACTAACACTAATTGTAATGAACAGGTTCTTGCCGGTGCATTAACTCCTGGCTGGCACAACGGATTTAAGCTTAATACAAAAGGACTAGCCTAAGTACCAGTTATGAATAATGTAAAGTATCTGTGCAAACTAGTTGTGGCAACTAAATAAGCTAGTTGTGGAGAAATAAAACACGAGTTTAACTACATTGAACTCAAAGAAAAAGAACTGTGAAATTATTAATCAAAATGAATTAATTTTACGTTACATGAATCTCAAAATGAATTCAAAATAACAAGGAGAATAAACTCACTCGCTCACTCAAAAGCTAAACTTAAACCTAAGAAAAACAAAAAGAAATACTGGTCAGTAGAGGGGGCTAAGCGGAATGACTGGGCGTCGTTACGTAGGATGGATGCTGCAAACACGCTAAACCTCTTCGCCGATTCACCGTCTAGGTGGAGATTTCAGGATCTCGCTGTACACGAACCTTCTCTCACGACTATGAAAGCCTGACTGACTTCGAATTATGAAAGGGGGCAAGGGATGGCCGTGCTTTCTTAAACGGTCAAAGGAAACAAAGTGAGCGATACATATCCACAATAAATCACTCAGCAAAGGCGCTAATGTCGCACGCAAGGATGACCACTTATGAAACAGTGAAAAATGTTCTGAAAACCGTCCCAATCAAGTGAACGCTAGGACGGTTGAACTGAGTGATACTCAGTGAGAATTCCACTAGAATTCGCGGTTTTCACACTGAAACAAAAATGTCACAAACTTTTAAACATGCTCGCACCAACTCGTGACATTACGCCCCATCAAAATCACATTTAAAAAAATATATATATATATATATATATATATATATATATATATATATATATATATATATATATATATATATGTAATACATATAAATCCTAACTCAGTCACACAAGATTCACACTGTGGTGTGTGTACTACCCTGCTACAGGAGAAAATCACAGTCGCCCATGAACGTAAAAAACTCGTATTTATGTTAATAAAAGCAAGCTTGAGGAAGAAACTCCAAGATGACGGTGAAAAATCCTGTACTCAGGTCAAACTGAGCGAAAAGTTCGCTACATTAACATTAACAACTAACTGTTATGTAGCGTGATGTATGTAATACATGGTGTAGGTGTGACAGTTGTGGTGCAACTGTGCCTATGTGTAAAATTATGTAATACAATAGTAAATAATGACGACGAGGCAGAAGAGAAGAGGTGGCAGCATGCAGCAGAGATGATCAGCTGATCTCCACAACAATGCTGCACCCACCAGCTGCACCTGTGAAAGCAATCAAGGTGGAGCATCAAAAGTGTCATTTCTCTCTCTCTCTGCCTAGCAATCAGTACTTATGTTACAAAAAGTACACTATTATTCTATTAATGGATAAATTATTAACCCGCCCCATCCCAGAGACGTGAATTCACGTCCTCACATGACGTGCACTCATATCCCGGAGACGTAAATTACTGCGGCAACATTGCAAGGTCCCTAATTTGCACAAGTTTCAATTTTCACGAGTGATTTTTGGCACGAATACACGGGACACCTTCCTCTACAAGATGCCAGGCAGGGACAATGCCTTACCCAGCATGACCTCCTCCCCCCCCCGTATGACCTTTTCTCAGCAATTCACCTGTTATCAGTGACCTGGCCAGTAAAGCCATGTCATGCCACAGTACGAAATTCAGGGCCAGAGTGATTCCCCAACCGATAACAATGTGGAGGACAAACATTAGAGGAAGAAACAGTCAGAAATGATGATCAGGTAATGTGGCAAAAAAAGGTCAGGAATGGTGATGAGTTAGTGAGTGAAACAATGCTTGTAATGCCTATATTACCATTTGAAAACCAATATACTCTCATACTACATATAAATTCGTACCAAATAAATAAATAAATACCGTTTATGAGTGGTGTAGAATAGTTATCCTCCCATAGAACTCGTTTTCTTTGCAGCCAGCCTGATAGAAAACCCTGTAAGGTAAGGAGGTACTCCTACCTGCCTCGAGTGTTTTAAACCTCAGGTGAGCGATTTCTCTATGAATTTTCGATGTTTCTCACCAAAAGCGGATGTTTGAGCCCCCCCAAAAAAAGGTCCAAAAATGTTGGGACTGGGGTGTACCACTGCCCAGAAAACGTCGGGATGGGGCGAGTTAACCAGGAAATGTAGTCTTTGGATTGCTCAAATCTCTCAGGACCCTTGTAGTTTACTGGTTAACCTACATTATTAACCAGGACACGTGCCAGTTCTTGGATTGCCCAAATCTCTGAGAACAGGCAGTTTACTGGTTAAACGTACATTATTAACCAGGAGTCATGCCAGTTTTTGGATTGCTCAAATCTCTGAGAATGGGCAGTTTACTGGTTAACCTAACTCTACACTTACAATTAATGACAGGAAGCTGAAAATCCCTACGCAATCTTGGGCAGGTCACGTTTTAACACCCACTGTGGGTGTGAACACTCATGTGGATAATGTGCATTCTCTGAGAATCCTCTAGGAGGCCCACAGCTCGAGACGTTCCACAAGGTAATTCATACACAGCCTTGGATTGTCACTATAGGGTTCTCAAACTTCCCCTTTAATCTACGGTACACATGTACAGGCCCTGGACATGATATGTCCTGTGGGGCCAACGGGCGAGATGTCAGGTCTGCATCCACATTACCACTGCCCTCTCTTTCAACAGCTTCAGAGATTGTGGGTGTGGATTCACACGGCACAGGAAGGACATGTCCCTGATTAGTGGTACGTGGACACACATTGCAGGAACGCACAAAACTATCTATTTCCGGTCCCATTCCTGGCCTGAAAAAGTCAGCACGGATATGGCCCTGGGTTTTCCTTATGCCCATGTGACCTCTTGAAGCTGAACAATGACCCCATTCTAACACTGCTTGGCGATACTTAGCGGGAACGACAAATGGCAGTCGAACCTTGCCCTGAGGTGTTCGTGACTCACGGTACAGCCATCCTTGTTTACGAAGGAACTTGGCTTTACCTCCCCGTGAATACTTTATCACTCTACCCTTTTGTTTCTTCCGCACGGCAGCAAGTGTCGGGTCAGAATTTTGTTCTTGAACAACAACTTGGCTACACGTCAGATCTTGCGGCGATGCAATGGTCACTGAGGTGACAGTTTGGAGCCTCGAGCATGGCTCGTGTTTCTGCAGCTGAAGTCTGAGTAGCATCATCTTCAGTGCAACTATACTTGGCACCTTCTATGTTGCCTATAATAAGGTCAAATAAAGGTTCTGGCATGACAACTGCGACTGCCGTACCAGTGTAAAATGGAGATGCCACCTGGATACGTGCCTCAGGGAACAATCTCACTGATCCATCAATAAGGTTAGCTTGGATCTGTCGACCTGTGTACTCCTCAGGCCGAACTAGACTCTGCCTGACAGAGCAACCTGAGGAACCGTTGTCTCTCAGGACCTTCAGAGGAATGCCTCCCACAAACCCAGGCTGAACAAGGAAGACACTGTCACCTGTGGGAGGGCCTGTGGAGGAAGCAACCAGCCACTGATGAGGCTGCTGAATAAATGATGCAGCAAACATGGTGCCCTGGGAATTAGATATCTGAGGGGTCGTTCACAGTCTGGGGAGATGGAGTGTTGACCATCTGTGGAGGAGTGTTCACTGTCGCTGGGGGACTAGTGAACTGTGAAGTACCCATACTGCTGGGGTTGGCACCACTGTGCGCTTGTTGTGGAATGAAGGCTGCATTTGCATCCTGCCTCCGGTACACTAAAGTCGATAATCCTGACTTAGGGTTACGTGGTTTGTCCTTGCCCTGCTGCTGCTTGAAATACCGGTACTGCTGCTGGTTAGGGTTCTGCTTGTCGTACCGCCTCCACTCAGGTTTCTGGGTATTTTGCCCCTGGTCTTTCTTCTGCTGTTTTGGACTTTGGCCGATATCCTGGGAATGGCTTTGTTGCTGGGGTTCAGTCTGAGATTGTTTCCCAGATTTGTCAGCTTTCCTGTTCCAGGTGTGCTGCTTGCGAGTTTGTTACCCGTACGCAGTGAAGAATGCATCAGCCTTCTCCGCCATTTGGCTGGCATCCCTTACCTGGCAGATTTTAAGCTGAGCCATAAGTTCAGCAGACCACGACTTTTCTAGCTGCATGCGCAGCATAAGGTTGATTATCCCCTCATGCATGGAAGGAGTTTCATCTTTCTCCATCCACTCATCTAAGTAGGCAGTAAGCCGATCAAGAAATTGAACGGCAGTCTTTTTCTTGTAAACGCGCCCTCATAAACTGACTCTTGGCATCGTCAACTGTGAGACCATACGCTTTGACGAGTGCGGCCTTCATCATCTCATACGTGAGATTGTCTCCACGAATTCTGTGGAGAATATCGAGGGCAGGGCCCTCAAACAGGCTAAGAAACTGAAGCCACTTAGCTGCCTCATCCAGCTGGTACAGCTGAGCCATGTCTTCTAAACGAGCTATGAATGGCTAGATTCGCTCGCCTTCCTTGTATGGAGGAAGCTTGATATGTAGGGTTGCCAGAACACGTATAGGGAGAGCACTCGTATAGCTTGGGCCAGCTGCACCAGATGTGTCTGAAGCCAAGGAGTCCAGTTTGAGCTTCAGCATCTCAAGTTCATGCTTCTCACATGCCTTGCGCTCGGCAAGTTCATGTTCTCGTTCTCTCTCTCGTTGTTCTAACTTGTATTCGCGTTCTCTCTCACGTTGTTCTAACTCATGTTGACGTTCTCTCTCTCGTTGTTCTTGCTCATGTTCGCGTTCTCTTTCACGTTGTTCTATCTCGAGTTCGTGTTGTTTTTGCTCATATTCGCGTTGTTCTCGCTCGTGTTCGCGTTGACTTCTACGCTCTTCGCGAGCATCATTCTCACGTTGCTGTTCGTAACTAAACCGAGAGAGTACATACTCTCTGACTTTTTCGGGGTTGCTAAGCCCCATATCTGTAGCTTCCTGTACATAGACGTCGGTAGACATGATGCTAACTCAGTCTGGGTGAACTAAAGACTAAGTACTGACTGCTATTTTGCAGAGAAATGCCAATAATCAAGAGTAAAGAATATAGGCACAGGTTAGTGGTGACCAGTTTTATCTAGTTAAACTGGTAGAGAAAGAAAATTTAAAAAAATAACTGACTGTCAAAACTATTACGTAAAATTAATAGAAATGAATTAATAATCACCAGTAAGATAGTGCCTATGGACTTTAATGATAAATACCTAAGTATGAGTGAGTGAGTATTATCTCGTTAATAACTTTAGAGCTAGGAGTTAATATCCTGGAATGATGTCGCAAGATGTCACGGGATTTTGGAAATTTATGGATATTAAAGAATACTTTAAATGTTACTTGAAAATATGGTATTCCTGTGAAGCAGTAAGTTTTACTTTATGCCTGCTTACTTAGCCGATTCTCTAAGGACGAGAATCTATAAACTTTCTCAACAGCACACAGCAGAGACTAATTAACCCGCGCCGTCCCGGCGACATGAATTAACGTCCGCACATGATGTGCACTCATGTCCCGGCGATGTGAATTAACGCGGCAACATTGCAAGTTGCATAATTTTCACATTTTTCAAAAATCGCGCCTGATTTCTATTTCGCCCGCCTACGCAAGCCTCACCTACTCCCCGCCAGGTGGATAATCCCCTAGACCCAGATTAACCTCACCAGAACCCTTGATCCTCCACTTACCTCTCATCAGTCACCCAGGTCAGATATGGTGGTTGTGGGCTGTCAGAGGAGGAGATACAAGTCGCCCTGGATACCTTTACAGGGGATAATGATTCCCCAATGGATGATGACACCCTCGATGTCAATTATGTGCAGCCTGAGGAGGTAACCCGCAGCAGTGATGAGGAGGTCCCTTCCCCAAGGAAAGTCAAATATATTATATATAGGAGGGCAGGGGACGGCCAGCCTGCACCAAGTGCTGCATCTAGGCAGCAACACCTACCATCAGATGAGGACGAGGATGAGGAAGCAGTACATGGTGGCATATTTTCCTGGCTGGGGAAGGAAATGATATCGCCACGTGGGACTGGGACAGACGGCACAACGCGACTGTTCCACAGGTATGTTCCTTTTATGTGTTCTGTGGCAGGAAGTAGTGGTGTGGGGATGGTTAGGGCAGTAGAAAGTGAAAGTGTTGGGGTGGGAGAGCTCAGACAGATTCGTGAAAGCGAGAGTGGTGTGGTGGAGGCAACACGTCAACGTGGTGTTCATGTTAGGCGTAGTGTGAGTTAGCAGAAGGTGAAAGCACTTGTCTAACATGTAAATGGGTAATATGTTATATTTGAAGTATTATAAAAGGTGAATAATTAGATTTTAAGTTGAAAAAATAATGACGGTACCTGAAGTCACGTTGTAGCGCTATTGCTATGCTCATTCTTTTCGTAAAGCATGTACATCTATAAAAACAATTGTATAGTTACTGTAAAGTTAGTATGTAAGTTGAAAAATAGTCATACGACACACATTCAGTAAGTAAATAAGCGCTATGGTGGTACCAATCTTAAGTGGCAGTTTGGGTGGGGCACGAAACTCTGTACAGTGTTGCCACGTGTTCCATGCCCGCTATGTGAACGGCTCTGATATATGTAATAGGCATCACAATAAGATAAACACATAAGAATATAATGGTAACGTGTGTATTATAATATATGAAAGAACAGTAAACTGATTATGTGTAAAATATTTATACGGCAATACAGAAACGTGGCATAATTATTTTACAGTGTTGCTTAAAAAAAAGTAGTCACTTTTAGTGGCTGTTGCCGTATATCTGGGGTTGGTAATAATGTCACAATTATGATTATAAGATAATGTGCAAGAATATAAGCAAAAATATGCCAGTTTCTTAGTAAAAAAAATATATACATTAAACCCCTGTGAGCGGCAACACTCACACACACCCAATCCCACCAGGTCATCTGTGATGGATAGAGGAATAGGCCTGTTTGGGGACACCTCTTAAAAAAAAGGCGCCAAGACTTTAACCTCCTGGGTGGTGTGGAAATAAAGTCAAATTTAAAATATGTACATTATGACGTAAAAGAAAATAACCAAAAGGTCATCTGGCGCCATATGTAAAACAATAATATTTTTAAACATAATTAGATATAATAAAAACAAAATAAGGAAATGAAAGCACAAGTTCATAAGTCACTCATAAAGGAAACAAAATTCCCCAGGGTCACGCACATCTCCCCAAGGAGAGAGAGAGAGAGAGAGAGAGAGAGAGAGAGAAGGCAGGCAAGGGGCAGTGTTGAGTGCATTGTCAAGCTGAGGGAAAGATGAAGGGAGGGAAGGAAGGAGGGCGAGAATGATTGAATGAAAAGGCGCCTTAACACCGAGGTCATCTGGCGTCATATGTAAAACAATAATATAATAAAAAACAAAATAAAGAAATGAAAGCACAAGTTTATAAGACATAAAAGAAACAAAATTCCCTAGGATGATGCACATCCCCCCAGGAGAGAGAGAGAGAGAGAGAGAAAGAGAGAGAGAGAGGCATCGCGAGTATGGAAAACGTGTCAACACTGTACAGAGGTTCGTGCCCCACCCAAACCGCCACTTTAGAATGGTACGACCTTAGGAAGAAATCTGTTCACGGTGTAAGATGAGTGGAAAATTCCCCAGTGGCTCCTAATTTAGCCACCAATTATGGGATAAGCTGTCTCCCAGTGGACCACCATCCCACCTCACTCTCTCTCTCTCTCTCTCTCTCTCTCTCTCTCTCTCTCTCTCTCTCTCTATATATATATATATATATATATATATATATATATATATATATATAAAACATGTAGAGGGGTAATATGTTATATTGGAAGTATTATAAAAGGTGAATAATTAGATTTCGAGTGACCTGAATTCACGTGGTTACGCTATTGCTATGCTCATTCTTTTCGTAAAGCATGTACATCTATAAAAGCAATTGTATAACATGTAAAGGGGTAATATGTTATATTGGAAGTATATATTATAAAAGGTGACCTGAACTCACCTGGTTACGCTATTGCTATGCTCATTCTTTTCGTAAAGCATGTACATCTATAAGAGCAATTGTATAGTTACTGTAAAGTTAGTATGTATGTTGAAAAATAGTCTAAGTTGAAAGTCACAGAACATAGTCAGTAGGTAAATAAGCGCTAGGAAGAATTTTGTTCACTGTGTAAGAGGAGTGGGAAATTCCCCAAGGGCTCTAAATTTAGCCAACAATTATGGGATAAGCTGTCTCCCAGTGTACCACCATCCCACCTCACTCTCTCTCTCTCTCTCTCTCTCTCTCTCTCTCTCTCTCTATATATATATATATATATATATATATATATATATATATATATATATATATATATATATATATATATATATATATATATATATTAGGATAAGGCTTACTGTAAATCGTGTACTACTGTGAAAGCAAATGTCTGACATGGAAAAGGCCAGAATGTAATGTGAGAAGTACTATAAAGGGGGAGAAAATAAATTCAGAGGTGAAAAAATAATGACATGATTTACCTACGTAAATTAGCGCTACTTCTATGCTAATTCTTTTCATAAAGCATGTATTTCTGTAAAAGCAATTGTCTAACATGTAAATGGGTAATATGTTATGTTATAAGTAATCAAAAAGATGAAAAAATAGAATCTGAGTTGAAAAAAGCATGAAAGACCAAGTTGTCACTTGGTAAATAAGCGCTATTCTTATGCTAATTCTATTCGTACAGCAAGTACATCTATAAAACTAATTGTATAACATGTAAGTGGGTTATATATTATAAGTAATCTAAAAGGTGAAAAAATAGAATCTGAGTTGAAAAAACATGACATAAAATGATCCCACTTGGTAAATAAGCGCTACTTTTATGCTAATTCTTGTCATAATGCCTCAGAATATGTACAAACAATTATGTAAAGTTGAAAAAGGTATGATGTAATTGTGGAAGTAATATGGAACATGAAAAAATACAATAGCTGATGAAATAACGATGTTTGCTACCATCGGTGACATAATCGACCGATTTTGCTAGGGTCACACAATGGTACATACCTTATTTTTCAGTTTTTTCTGTATAAAACCCAATATACTTGTGGTATACATATTTCCAACATATGAATACATGATAATAAACGTATACTGCATCAGTTCAGAGTACCCGTGCCACCATAGAAAACGTACGGCGAAAAGACTACTCATAGAGCATGGCAGTACCTGTCAAACTTACCTGCTCCAGGTAAGCCAATTCTGGACCCAAGGGACACCTTTCTTTGTGATTTTTCTTAGTTTCTGACCAAAAGCGAATGTTTGAGCAAAAAAAAAAAAAAATGGTCCAAAAAAGCCGGGACTGGGGCGGACCAAAGCTCAGAAAACGTCGGGATTGGGCGGGTTAACTCACGAGTGCTGTTTGCAGTACTGTTAGCCACTCGAGAAAGTGACTCCACCCCTGACAATCAATAACTAATACTAATAGTAATAATCAGGTTCTTGCCGGTGCATTAACTTCTGGCTGGCATAACGGATTTAAGCTTAGTACAAAGGGACTGGCCTAAGTACCAGTTATGAATAATGTAAAGCGTCTGTGCAAACTAGGAGTGGCAACTAAATAAGCTAATTGTGGAAAAATAAAACACCAGTTTAACTACACTGAGCTCAAAGAAAAAGAACTGTGAATTTATTAATCACAATGAATTAATTTTACGTTACATGAGTCTCAAAATGAAATCAAAATAACAAGGAGAATACACTCACTCGCTCACTCAAAAGCTAAACTTAAACCTAGGAAAAACAAAAAGAAATACTGGTCAGTAGAGGGGGCTAAGCGGAAGGACTGGGAGTCGTTACGTAGGACGGACGCTGCAAACACGCTAAACCTCTTTGCCAATTCACCATCTAGGTGGAGATTTCAGGACCTCGCTGTACACGGACCTTCTCTCACGACGATCAAAGCCTGACTGACTTCAAATTATGAAAGGGAGCAAGGGATGGCCATGCTTGCTTCAACGGTCAACGGGAAGAAAGTGAGCAATACGCGCCCACAATAAATCACTCAGCGAAGGCACTAATGTCGTGCACAAGGATGATCACTTATAAAACTGTGAAAAATGTTCTGAAAACCATCCCAATCAAGTGAACGCTAGGACAGTTGAACTGAGTGATACTCAGTGAGAATTCCACTAGAATTCGCGGTTTCCACACTAAAACAAAAATGTCACGAACTTATAAACACGGTCGCACTAATCTGTGACAGAGGGTGGTGGAGTGGGAGTGCGGGAAGGAGGTGGAGGGAGGGTGGGGGATTTGAATGGCTGTGGGAGGGTGGGATTAGGATTGGTTTTGGGGGTAGGGGGTGGGGGGTGACGGGTGAGGGTGTGGGGACGGGTTGGAGATGGTTGGTAAGGGGTGGAACGGTGGGTTTGGAGGGGGTGGGGGGTGGCTCACCTGATACGAAGTGCCTGCTACAGAGTCGGGCGTAGGCCGTGGCTGCCAATTCTCCCTCTTCACGGCAGCTATCCACTTCTGTTGCCTTTCCTCATTGGCTGGAAACCGGCAGAAGTTTACCCCACTTCCACTTTTCTGCCATGTCTTACAGCCAAAGGTACAACAGTGGAATAGCATTATGGAATCTGCAATTTTCTCTCTCTAGACATCCCACAATTTGCCCTCCATTATGGCGTCATAAACAGGTCACATGACCCGTGACATCACGTGGAAATGATCTGTAAAATCCTTCCGCCCTTGGCCCCACGTCAATAATTGACTGATCACCAAGACGATTTACATGTACTGTATGTCAATTCCAGCTAGATACATTACATATATTAACCTTGAGGGATGCCCCAGTGAACTTTCATGGGGTGTTCACCAAATAGTGATGAAGATCGCCATATCTGAGATCTGGTTTCGGTCTCCTGTACTTGAAATGGGTGAATTTCTCCCTAGATATGGTGTAAGCGTCCAGCCTCAAAAACTTTTTCTTGTTCCTGTACAGATCTTGGTGGCGTTGATCCAGATTTCTGCATATATCAGACAGTTCAATCTCTGACAGCCCTGTCTGGACAGTCACTACTGTGAGTAGTTTGCCATCCAATATGGAGTCATAAACAAAACCAAGTAATTCGTGACGTCACTGGGAAAGGTATATACAGTGGCTGGGAATCGAGTAGTTGATGAATGGGTGGAGGGTGGGGGCATGGGAGTGCAGGAGGGAGGTGGAAGGAGGGTGGGGGGTTTAAATGGCGGTGGGGGTGGGGATGGGATTAGGGTTGGTTTGGGGGTGGGGGGTGGGGCCGGTAGGGGTGAAGGGGAAGGGGGTTGGGTGGTGGTGGGGGATATTGTGTGGAGCTGGGGGACTTGTGGAGGGCAGTAAGGGGCATGGGGTGTGAGGGGGCAGGAGGTTCGAAAGTGGGGGGTAGGGGGTTGTTGGGGGGTGGGAGTGAGGGGTGGTGGGGTGGGGGTGGCTGGGGGGGTCGGGGTGGTGGTGGGGGAGTTGGGGTGGTAGTGGGACGATGGTGGGGGTGTGTAGGTGGGATGGGGGAGGTGTGAGGTGGTTGGGTGGCGGTGGGGGGGATGGGAGTGGGGTTGGAGGGGGTGAGGTTGGAGGGGGTGGGGGGCTCACCTGATAAGAAATGCCTGCTACAGAGTCGGGTGCAGGGCCTGTAGGCCGTCGGCTGCCAATTCGCCCTCATCACGGCAGTTATCCACTTCTGTTGCCTTTCCTCATTGGCTGAAACCGGCAGAAGTTTACCCCATTTCCACTTTTCTGCCATGTCTTACAGCCGAAGGCACAACAGTGGAATAGCATTGTGGAATCTGCAATTTTCTCTCTCTAGACGTCCGACAATTGCCGCCCATTATGGCATCATGAACAAAACTCGCATGACCCGTGAAGTCACGTGGAAAAGACCTATAGAGGGACATCAAGCATGGTATGTTGTTACTGTAAATTTGTGCATTTATGTGAAATGTCAAGGCATCTTTGATATTTAATGCCTGTAGTTTATATGACTTGAACATAGCTTCATGTAATTCATTCTGAATTAGTGTATCTTGCGATTTTCTTGGTATTGCATCATGTTACGTACGGTATGTAAACTTTTAAATCGAATTACTTTTGAGTAAGGCTGCCTATAAGCAACATAAGGCAGCTTAGAATTGTCTTTAATTTTCTAAATGATGTTTCCGAACAATATAGAAATAATTACATCTGCAATTCTCAGGTAGATTAGCTATTCTGCAGAAACGAGTAACTTATGATCGAAGGAACGATTGCAAGAACTGTAGATCGCCTCAAAACCGGACATAGTGAAGGAACGTACCTAATGTTAGGGTGTGATTTTGCAGCATATAGTGTAAGGAGGTAATCATTCGGATGTCCTGTACTTCGCTTAACTGACTTCATTGTATTTTCCCCAATGTTATTTTGGTCCAGTGATCAAGAAAAAATATAATTTGGCTGTGCAGTTTATATTGTTGATATTGTTGATATTTAAACCGAATTCTATTTTTTGCCGAAAGACGCATGATGGTAGGCAGGAAGCCGAGCGGACCCACTTCGTAATAATTAAGTAGCACAATTTCCATTCCTTATTTTCTAGATTTTCACAGTACGTGTTGTTTATAAGAGGTATTGGTGGCTTTCAAGGTTAGGTTTGGGTTATTTGTATGTATTTAGGTAAAAATCGGTCTTTTGTGTGTGTATATGTGTGTGTGTGTGTGTGTGTGTTCTTACCTAATCGTTCTTACCTAATTGTATCTTTACAGGAATGAGTCAAGCTCGTACTGTCCCGTGTCTTAAACCATATTTATCGTACATATCCTTAAATTTGTGAATTGTTTTTGGCACACACTATTTCATTCGGTAGTGCATTCCATTGATCAATTGCTCTGTTTGGGAAACTGAATTTCCTTACGTCTTTATCACCTCTCCTTATGCAATTTTTTGCAGTGTCCTCTTGCTGATGCTTCTCCATATGTTAAGTAATCATTTATGTCTATTTTCAACTTTCCTTATATGCATTTATATAGCATTATCATGTCACCTCTTTTCCTTCTTTCCTGTAGTGTTGGTAGATTCAGTTTATTTAGTCTTTCTTCGTAGCTTAGGTCCCTTAAGCTTGGTATCCATCTTGTAGCGGCCCTTTGAACTTTTTCAATCTTGTCTATGTGCTTTTTGAGATGAGGACTCCAGACTACTGATGCATATTCCAGGGTTGGTCCAATGAATGATGTTATTATCCTTCTTAGCATGTCTTCATTTATGTATGTGAATGCTATTCTCATATTTGCAAGCAGTGTATACATGTTCCGTACCTTCTCGCTGATGTGGTCAGCCGGAGACAGTCTGTTATTGATAATCACACCTAGGTCTTTCTCTCTTTGTGATGTGTATAGGGTTTTATTTCCTAACTTATAATCCCAATCAGGTCTTTTTCCACTTTTACCAAACTTGATTACATGACACTTGTCCGCATTGAATTCCATTTGCCATGTACTACTCCATTCATGAAGTTTATTTAATTCTTCTTGTAGCTCTTTACAGGAGTCTGTGTTAGTAATTCTCCTTTGTATTTTTGCATCATCTGCAAACATATTCAGATAGCTCTCATTTCCAGTGTTACTGTTTATATCATTTATATACACTAAAAACATGATTGGTGCCAGCACTGAACCCTGTGGTACTCCACTAGTCACTTCTTTCCATGATGAGTAGTTTCCTCTTAGTACTGTCCTCATTTCTCTTTTTATGAGAAAGTCTTGCATCCAACAAAACAGTTTGCCTCGAATTCCTCCTTGATGGTACAGTTTCCATAAAAGTCTTTGGTGTGGTACAGTGTCAAAAGCTTTCTTGAAATCTAAATAGATACTGTCCACCCATCCTTCCCTTTCCTGTATTGTGTTTGTTACTCTGTCATAGTAGCTTAACAGATTAGTAACACATGATTTTCCTTTTCTGAAACCAAACTGTCTTTCTGTTATCATACTGTGTTCTTCTAGATGATTTACCCAAGCTTTTCTTATAAGTTTTTCTAATACCTTGCTTACAACACTGGTCAGTGATACTGGTCGGTAGTTGAGTGGATTTTGTCTATTTCTTTTCTTGAATAAGGGGACAATATTTGCTTTTTTCCAAATATCAGGTAGTTTACCTTGACCCAAGGATTTCTTGAAAATTAAAAATAATGGTTTACTTAACTCCTTTGCACATTCTCGTAATACCCAACATGAAATTTCATCAGGACCACTTGCTTTTCCTCTGTCTAATCTACTTAACTCCTCCTGTATTACTTTTTCTGCTATTTGTATATCTGGTAGTATGTGTGGACATGCGTGTTCCACATAGTCTCTCTCAAAATTTTTTTCTTCTGTAGAAACTAATTGGAAATTCTTATTTAGTGCTTCACAAATATCTTTCTCTTGTGTATAGGTGATTCTCTCGTCCGTAATGGATTGTATTATATCTTTTACTTTAGTTTTGCTTCTGATATAGCTGTAAAACAGCTTTGGTTGATCACTACTTTTATTTATTATATCCTCAAACTGTTTTTGGGCTTCCCTCCTTATTCTTGTATAGTCGTTTCTTGCCTGTTTGTAATTATTATACGCCCTTTCGCTATTGTGTCTTCTGTATCTATTCCACGACAAATCTCTTCTTTCTTTTGATTTTTTACATTCTGTATTGAACCATTTCTGTATTTTCTTATCTGCTTCTTTGTGCTATGGGATGTACTTCTGGACTCCTATTTCATAAAATTCACAAAAATTTTTATATACAGCATTTAAATCTTGTCCTCTAAGCTCATTTTCCCAATCAACTTCTAAGAAATACTTCTTTAGGTCTTGATAATTTCCCTTTTTATAGAGTAGGCTCTTTTTGTAACTTTCATTGCTATTTACTATGTCATATGCTATCCTGAAGTTATAATTTAGTACTGCATGATCGCTTTTGCCGAGTGGAGGGTGATATACTAAACTGTCAATATCATTTTCTTGCCTTGTAAATATTAGATCTAGCACTGAAGGTACATCAAGTCCTCTTTTTCTGGTGGTTTCCCTCACATGTTGCGTTAAGAAAAATTCTTGTACGAGATCCAGGAGCTTTTGGTCCCAACAGCTTTCTTGGCTATTTATATCTAGAGTATTCCAATTTATATTTGTATTGAAGTCCCCAGTTAGTATAATTCTTTCTGATTTCTCTTCCATTTTATGTAGCAATGATCTTACACTCTGAATTGTACTCTCTGCCAGGTCCTCATGTTCGTCTCTTTCCCATGTGTTTGATCTGGGTGGCATGTACAAATTGGCTACAATTACTTTACCTTCAGATGTGTCGATCTCTACTGCAATTAGTTCTACTTGTGATGGTATATTTAGTTTTATTTCCTTGACTTTTAGATTTTTCTTAGTTAATATTATAATTCCTCCTCCTTTTTAAAAATATCTGTCTCTTCTCCAAATATTGTATTCCTCTAAGTTTAGTATGTCATTTGATATCCTTGGTATTAATTTTGTTTCAGTTAGGCATATTATTTGTGGTTCATTTTCTCTGACATAATCATTCATCTCTAGTAATTTAGATACCATTCCATCCACATTTGAGTACATCAACTTTATCATCTTGTTTATATACTTGTCATGACATGGTTCTACTACCTTCCTCCTTTTTCTTCCATCCTGTTTGTGTACCACTTTCGTACCTGCAATCCTATTACTTTGTAAAAAAATTTCTTCTTCTCCTGTTCTGATCTTCCCTCATTTTTTGTTTTTGCTTCCTCCCTTTTCTCTTTCAGTAATTCCAGTTCCTCTTGTGTTAGGCATCTTTTTATCCATACATTTTTGAACTCCTCTTTTTCCTTAAGATTCTTTGCATTTTTTAGTATCTCTTCCACAGTGTTTACACTCTGGAAAGTCACCTTTAGAGATCTTGTCTTGCTTTTCTCGTATTTCCCTAACCTTTTGTGTTCCTCTATGTCTTTACTACAGATTTCCTCTTATACTTCTTTCAGTAAGCTCATTACATTTGCCATCTCCTTTTTGTCTCTTGTGATCTTGTTTTTAACATCATCCTCTTCTATACCAGTGATTACTATTGATTTGTTTATCTCTTCTGAATCTCTGACTAACTTTGGATTGTTTTGGATTATTCTTTTCACCTCCTTTTTAATGTGTGTGTGTGTGTGTGTGTGTGTGTGTTGTGTGTGTGTGTGTGTTTAGTTGACCGAACATTGACCACCGAACCTAACCCAACCTAGAATTCGGTATAAAAATCTACCAGGAATGTAAACTGCACAACCAATTTTTTTTTTTTTTTTCTGATTGCCGGACCGAAATAAAGGATAAGATTTTGTTGAATATCCTACAATTTTCTCTCAGTGACAGAGAGATAAACGTAAATGATGTATATTTCAGTTTCCGCTTGATTACTGCCAGCGTGCCACAAGGATCACTCTTGGCTTAGTTGACCCTATTCCTAATTCATATTATTGATCTCTTGTCTATCACCCATAATCCCATTCAGTCGTATGCAGATGACTCAACACTTCACAGTTCATTCACACCTATCGCCGATTCACAGAGTTTAACCCACGCCGTCCCGAGGACGTACTTCCACGTCCTCACGTTTTGTCACAGCTAATCCCGAGGACGTACTTCAACGTCCTGCAATTGCAAGGTTCATAATTTCCACAATTTTCAATTTTCGCGAGTCATTTTTGGTATGTATACACGGGACACCTTCCTCAACAAGATGCCAGGCAGAGACAATGCCTTACCCAGCATGACCTCCTCCCCCCCCCAGCATGCCCTTTTCTCAGCAATTCACCTGTTATCACTGACCTGGCCAGTATAGCCATGTCATGCCATGGTACGAAATTCAGGGCCAGAGTGATTCCCCAATCAATGACAATGTGGAGGACAAACTTTACATAGCATTAGAGGAAGAAACAGTTAGAAATGATGATCAGGTAATGTGGCAAAAAAAGGTCAGGTATTAGTGAGTGAAACAATGCTTATAATGCCTATATTACTGCTTGAAAACCAATATACTCTTGTACTACATATAAATTCGTAACAGTAAATAAATAAATACCGTTTATGAGTGGTGTGAAATAGTTATCCTCCCATAGAACTCGTTTTCTTTGGTGCCAGCCTGATAGAAAACCCAGTAAGGTAAGGAGGCTCTCCTACCTGTAATGAGTATTTTAAACCTCAGGTGAGCGATTTCTCTATGAATTTTCGATGTTTCTCATCAGAAGCGAAAGTTTTAGCAAAAAAAATAAAATGGTCGAAAAATGGTCGGGATTGGGGGGTACCAGTGGTCAAAAAGTGGTCGGGACGGGGCGGGTTAATATCTCTAACTCACAGCTCAGAATCTTCATAAATAAAGACTTATCTAAGATCACTGAATGGGAACAAAATACCTCTGTACCATTTAACACTAGGAAAATCAAATATATACAGTTTACTAATAGATGGATATTGCCTGATTCCTATATTAACCAGTGCTAATAAAATTCCTATCCCTAGAAGTGTTTAAATTCTCTGTGTTTCACTTTTACAGTGCCCTTAGCTGGACCTCTCGTGTTAGATCACTTGCTAAAACTGCTTTAAAAAAAAATCAATTATTGTACAGAATCCACCACCGCCCACTCTCCCTGCCACCACCACCGCCCACTCCCTCTGCCACCATCACCACCCACTTCCCCTGCCACCATCCACTTCTCCTGCCACCATCATCGCCCACTCTCCCTGCCACCACCATCGCCCACTCAGCCAATGCCACACTGTGCATATTGACAGCCTCTTTCTCTGGTGGAGGGAGGGGTAACGGAGGGGATTTGGCTGGCTGCCCTTACTCGATCTTCCCCTCTCACCCCTTCCCCTCTCCCTTCCTCTCGCTAATCCCGTCTCCATCAGGCCACAGCTTCAGTATAAATCCCTCTTTCGTCTGGATTTTAGCTCTTGCTGTCCACATCTTCCTTGAATACGCTGAGCTCTTTTCATTGCTAGCTGGAGATGTGGAGGTCTTTTGTTATCCTTTTCTTTCACTAACATAGGAAGCATGTTTACCTTCTTGCATCATCAGTGCTCGGTACTTACACGGTTTGGGTCCTAAGACTGCATGAGCTGCTAACTCTCTCTCTCTCTCTCTCTCTCTCTCTCTCTCTCTACGGCAATCAAAGGAGGGGAAGACTTTTGGTTCGCCTCCACCTCTCTCTGTCTTTCTCTCTCTCTCTCTCTTTCTCTACGGCAATCAAAGGAGGGGAAGACTTTTGGTTCGCCTCCACCTCCCCCCCTTCTCTCTCTCTCTCTCTCTCTCTCTCTGGCAATCAAAGGAGGGGAAGACTTCTGGTTCGCCTCCACCTCCCCCTTTCTCTCTCTCTCTCTCTGCCTCCGACACCAAGGAAATAACGCTGGAAAAAAGAAAGTTTACCTCAATTTTTACCCCATTCATCGTTCCTGAGAAGGGGACCTGTTTGCGCTGATGCTTCTGCTGTTTTCCCTCATCCATTTGCCTTGCCAGGGTAAACACAGGCCACGGCCGTCGTTTTTATTGCCAGATCAAAGGACGGGAAAACTTTTGGTTCGCCTCCACCTCTCTCTCTCTCTCTCTCTCTCTCTCTCTCTCTCTCTCTCTCTCTCTCACTGTGTTATGGCCAAAATGGGTGTATTTCTTGGCTCCGTTTGGCCTTATGACTGGAAATGATCGTCCTTGTTGTCATGGCGTCCCGGCCATCTGTTATGGTTTATCTTGGCGTTATCTGCCGCTCTCCACACAGGCCCCAGCCCGCCCCGGAGTGCCAGCTGCGGCGGCAGACAGTGCCACGGACCACGGACAACACGGCCCTCTGTCCTAGGTCTTACCTTCTTCCAGATCCCCCATTCACCCTCTTCCCCTACACTCCGCTCCACTGTTCACTGTTTCCCACACCCATCCCTCTTTTCCTCATCCCTCCTACCATTCAGTGTTATCCCTATTCATCCCCATCTCATCATCACTTCATTTTCTTCACATTACTCCACCGAAACAAGCCTGCTCCTTCCACCTCCCCCATTGGCCTCAGTCTTCCTCCACTCACTCTCCTTCTGCATTACCTTTCTTATCTAATCGATCTATCAACATTCATCCTGTCCTAACTCACCACATTACCCTCTTACAAATTCCGCTCCCACCAGTTCCTCTCAGCTCCCCTCCTCGCTCCACCTCTCACCGCCTCCTTGCCCTCCCCCCCTTTCCCTCCTTCATCCTCTCCCCTGTCTTGATGACCATTTTGATAACACAATCAGTGGTGTGGAAAACTAGGAAAATTCTTAAATACTTCATGTTAACGTGTCCATAGCTACACAACACATACAGTATAAACGAAACAGCAAATAAGGAACTATAATATTGCTTTCGTTTCAGTGCATAGAATTCTCTCTCTCTCTCTCTCTCTCTCTCTCTCTCTCTCTCTCTCTCTCTCTCTCTCTCTCTCTCTCTCTCTCTCTCCATAGAACACCTACAAGACAGTATAAAAGGAACTGTAATAATGCATTTGTTCCAACGCATATAATTCTCTCTCTCTCTCTCTCTCTCTCTCTCTCTCTCTCTCTCTCTCTCTCTCTCTCTCTCAACTTCACTTCACAAATTTTAGGTGCTGTCATGAAAATTATCCTTCGTTTACCGACCAAGAGAACACCTACTTTATATTAGATTCTTGCGGATTGACGCCTCTTCTGGGAATTTAGAGAAGCAGCAAATGTTACTGAATTTTGCTTGTCCCACTCACTTAGGCCAATCCAGTGATGTTGGCTTTACTTTTGCAATTACCTTTTTATTTCTCGTCATCCAGCAAGTGATTTGTAGTTAGTATATGAGGGAGGGGGGAGTGAGTTGGGGGGAGGGCAGGCAAAGGGTGGGTAACAGAGCGACTTGGAGGCGTTTTGTCTGCGGCCACCCTCTGCGGGATTAGGGCGTCGGGATATAGATAGAGATACCCGTGTTGAAATCGGCCTTTACGCTGTCTTTAACATGGTCCAGATTTTCGTCTTTTTTTGACTATTTTCTTGTAACTTAATTGCAGAAAGAGACAATATTACCACTGTACATGCCTCCCATAACATTTCTTTATGGCCAGCACCATAGTCTAATAACTAATGATTTAATAATCATGATGGAGAGATGACAATTTTAGAGTAGGGTAGTGTAAAAAGAGTACAGGCATTTCTATATACGGGTAAATGATTAAATAATGCTTCGTTAGTGGGAGTAATGTTGAAGAAGCGTAAGAAAGCTCAAGGCACCTCTTTCCAAACCTTTTAAAACTTGTTGCAAGGTTTCTGCCCAGCGCGCCTGACTGTTTTTGGATGTTAAAAATGTCTGGACGTGCTCTCAGGGCCCGAGAGGAAGATGAATGGGTTACAGAGAGAGAGAGAGAGAGAGTCCATTGTTCCATGCCAGTTACCTTTCCTTTCAAATAACAAACAGTACATTTGCAACATAAGTACTAGTTTTCTCCCCTCACTCTGTTTCCCCTCTACGGCCAGTGTATCCTACGTGCACATTTACCTGTCTCTCTTCCATGTGACCTCTCTTCCTCTCTCTCTTTACCGCTAAAACTGAACTTTCTCGCTTTTCTTTATGTCTCTCATCTCTTCTCGTAATCTAGTCATTTGTTTCTTTTGTGTGTGTTTGCTTTGTCTGTGTTCAAGCGTGTGTTCGAATTGTGTTTGATTTGTGCGTGTTGATTTTTTGTATATTGTGATTGTTATGTTGTTATGCTTGTTTTGTTTATTTGTGTGTATTTTGTTTTATGGGTAGTTTTGTTTTGTTATTGTGTTTTTGAGCGTATTTGCTTTTCCTTTGCATGTGATTTTTGCGTGTTCTTAAATTGCGTGTGTGTGTTGTTTTTGTTTTTGCTTTTAATTTTGTGTATGTACTTGTGTGCGTTTGTGTGTGTGTGTGTGTGTGTGTGTGTGTGTGTGTGTGTGTGTGTGTGTGTGTTTGACTGAGACTGACAGGAAGAGTAATATATTCGTGAAAGTTAGGGTAGAGCAAAAAGAGTCCCTCCCCCACAAGCCTCTCGCTGTATACGCCTACGCCTCTCTCTCTCTCTCTCTCTCTCTCTCTCTCTCTCCCTCTCTCTCTCGCACACACACACACACACAAACATAAGCAGGGTCAGCAGAGTGTAGGAGTGTCGACAGGTGCAGGTGTGTCTAGGTGTTGTGACTTCATCAGCTCTGTTCACATCCTTTACGGCCGTGTGTGATGCTGAGAAACGCAGCTGTGTGATCCAGTATATATTTTGCATCGACACTTATGTTTTGCATCGCCACCTTTATTTTGCATCGTCACCTATTTTTTGCATCGTCACCTTTGTTGATATTTTCTTGCCATAAGGAAGAGCAGTAAAAATTTCCTTTTCGATGTAAATAATTAAAGATGAGGTTAAGCTCGTTCTCTTCTTACAAACATAAGATATATTGACACCAATTTCTTGCTTCACATGGTGGACATATATGGAATATCCTGGGCAGCTTTGAGCACGCTGTTGATTTTTGTCCATCTCGGTATTTTTCTGTCATGACTGCCAGATTTCTTCCTGTTTCTTCTGTTTTCAGTTTCTTAGCTACGTGTTCCTATACCTACAAGACGTAGAGACATTTGTTTTGTTTTCAGGGTGACATTAAACTTTTCTTGGGAATTACAGTGGTATAAAGCCCTTGCCAAATACTCGTACCTTTATCGGTCTTCTGCTTATAACGAAATAATTATTAGTCATTGGAAATTCTGTCAGTATCAGTACCACATAAGCTCCTTTTGTAATAACTGTCATGGCTGAATGGAAAAGCTTTCATCGTTCTAAAGGCTTCTGGGTTCCAATTACCATACCGTGGCATTATTAGATATTATTTCACTGAGAGGTTGAATATGAGTGTGTTCTTTGGGGGAGAGAGACGCAGTTCAAGACCAAGGTGGAAGGAAAGGCCGGAAGTGTATGAGGGAGGAGTGTTAGTGTGCATATAGATACAAGGTCGGGTTTTTATAGTTTCCTTCTGTAAATAAAACTACCCCATACAGGAAGCAGGGTTAGTTAATGGAAGAATTTCATCTACACAAGCAGCATCGTGGTAATTAGCAGCCAAACAGTGAAACAGAAACTCCCCCGAGATATAAACAAATATTTTATGTAGAAAATAACGAATCTATATCAGGCATATTGTCAATTCCAGTTCCAAGTCAACTCTGGAACTGTCTTCCTGTCTGTATTTCCTATTGCTTGTGACTTCCAGTCTTTGAAACGCAGTGTGTCCAGGCATCTGGTGGATCTTGAGTTTGGCTATCTGTTATCTTGTTTTTATTTTTTTTCTTGAAGAGAATAGTCATGCAGGCTTCGGACCTTTGGTTCCATCTTCTTTGCAAAAAAAGAAATGTTTTTGAAGTGTACAAAGATATAAACAGTGTAATTTGTGTGAGCTGGTGGCAAGGCAGTGAAGTGGCATTGGACAAGACGACATGGAGGCGATTTGTTTGTGGCCACACCTTGTGGGATTGAGGCGTCTGGCAATAGATAGATAGATGGATGATTTGTGAAGTGGTCAAAATGAGATGGTGGGTGTGCAGTGCGTTCGAAATATAGCAACTCATCCCCTTAACCATCACCATCTTACTTGCTGCACCGCCTCTGTGTAAGCAGATACCTGAGTTTTTTTTTTTTCTTTAGTTCTGTCGATTTTTCTTAAGCTTTTACGTAATTCAAAGTCAAGTTTTGAATAAGGCTGCTGGAGAAAGAAAGAAGACAGTCTAATTAATGTAATTTACTACATTACGGGAATTTACTACAGCAATATTTATCATTATGCACTGATAAATATCCTACAAGACAATCAACCATTATCAGCATTGGAATGGCTCTGATATCCTTCCAATTTTCCTTTCCCTTCAATCCTCCTATCCCTGTACTGGCCTCCTACTAATCTCCCTCAGGATCTCACTTCCCCTCTCCCTCTCTTCCCCTGTTACCATATCCCACTGCGGCTCATCTCTCCCTTCTTTCCAATATTTATCTTTCGCTGCGACCATCACGTGTAATATAAACACGGCACCCCTCCCGGCTTCACCAATCCAGGATCTGTTCTCCCTGTGCCTGTGTTGTCATTTCCAGGTATTTGCTGCCTTTCTAGGCCCCTGGTTCTTTCATCTGTCTCAACTTACTGTTCCCTTACTCTCCTCCCTCACACACACACACACACACACACACACACACACACACACACACACACACACACACACACACACACACACACACACACACACACACACACACACTTCTTAACAGATTGAAGCTAATGGAATTTCACAGAGTAGCATCATCTTCCTTCCTTTCAATGACTTCTTTTAGTTTGTTTATTTACCACAATTTCTTGTTACACTGGGCAGTGTTTCTCTGTGCCTCTTCCATATACCGATCCCTGTCAGACAGACGTACAGAACACGCCTATTTACACTCATTTGTTTCACATCTCATTTTATTTCATCTAAAGATATTAACCTTAGTTTTTACGTTCATGATGTAGACACACAATATTCATTTGAAATTCTCCCTCAGTCTGCAGTTGTGAAAAATAGCAACTAGTTTCAAGATACACCCTTTTCAACTCCACCATGGTTGCTCAGATCGCACAGTATGTCACACAACACTTGATTTTTCTTAAACAAACTGCATTTCTTACACTGTTTACTGAAGTGGGTATTGCTAATCACAAGAAAGAAAGAAAGCACAAAACAGACTATCAAAAGAGGGGACAGTGAAAAGAACAATACATCCATTCAATGAAACCTTCAAAGCCTGTATTATCCCCCAAAAATATTGACGTAAAGAGACAGATGTAACAACAGCTACCAATATCCGCACCATCTCCACTGCAAGAGCTTGGCCTATACCGTAGATTCACCATGCAGCTAATTATCCTAGAGAACTGTGTTATCCTGGTAATTTAGAGGACGTCTGTACGTTGCTGCTAACAACACAACTTATTTCATTCTGTGCAGTGACAGATTACTAGGTCGACCCTGCAAGTTACTCAGCCCATGAGATGCGAAATGAAAATGAGGGATATTTATTCATTAATTGTTATACTCACTTCCCACACTGCTAGATCTGTGCCTTCCAACCCCGCATCTGCCTACCACCACATACACACTAGTGCAATCAAAACAAGGTTTACAGTATGTGGCGAGGCCAGGGATTAGCGTTCGTGGAGCTGCTGTTTGTTCTAATGTAACAACTCTCTCAGTCGACACAAAGATAGATTTATGGCAATTATTTCTACGTGTCTTGGATGCCATGTTTACTGACTTGTCGTGCACGCTGTTTGTTACACCTGAGTTATCTTTATTCTCGAATCAGTTATGATATACTTGCCTTTCTTTTTCATCGTTATAAACTCTACAAGTGTATCACTGCACAATTATCATTTTTTCTGCCCTATACCTGATATCGGTATGAAGCCGTTTATCACACGCTAAAATGGCACACTTGTTAAGGACACAGATAGAGGTGGACTAACACTCCCTATGCTGAAGGACTTAAGGGTTTTTCAGTTCCAGGTTGTCTACGAAGAAGTATTTTTGCTTTTTCATGTGGTTTAAAGGTGTAATTTAAACTGATAAATGGAAAAGATTCAAGAAACTCGAAACACAGTGGTATATCTTCGAGTCATGTAAGTACTGAGGTTGATGTACTGGCATAAGAGCATAGATGACCCTTTATTCTTTACATCGCTGGATTTTTCACTCTCGTCACGGGTTATTTTTGGAGATCTTGTTCACCAATAATTTTTGCTGTAATTGGCGTTGTTTCGTCCTTGGCTTATGTTGATTATAATGGAAGTATTCATGACCCTTGGCAACACACCTTAAATAAAGAATATGCCTATACAGAGAAAACACATCCATCTCTCTTACTAATCTCAACTCCACTCTCATAACCAGCTAACTGCATAAATTATTTTGGATGAGGAGTCATAAATGTTCTAGTCGCAGTTTTTCCCGCAGACAAACTGCATTACGTAAAAGCATAAGTTAAGTATATACAGAGAAAGAACCTACCACAGAGGGGAATAACCAAAGAAGAAGTGAAAGGGCATGTATTTGATCTGATGTGAGAGACTGGTGATGATTACAAGTTAGTTGCTGGACACTTGAACATTCTACTCCGAGGGTGTGCTTTTAGATTTACTCTTGTCATGGCCAAATACTTTTAATCTGCGTAGGAACGATTTTTGAATTAGATGTGTGTGATGTAGCCTTCCATTATTTGCTTCGGTACAATATGGGTGTACTAGACTGGAAAAATTAATGCGATTTCAGCTAAAATGAATCGCGCCATCGTATTGAAAGGGTAAAGGTGATTATTACTATTATTTTTCTATCGTTCAATATTCCCCTTGTCTCATTTATTCTTTTACCCTATCCACCCTACGCTCTGGTCTGGCATCCCGTCCCTCCCTCCCTCCCTCCCCCGTCTCATCTCCAGCTACTCTACTTCCACACCACGGTTTCGCAGTAAGTTTAAAAGTTGAGTTCGTTGTTGTCTTTGTCATTTTTTTTTTTTTTCGAGTAGCCTACCTGACCCCCACTTTTTTATATTTGTAATAATGTGTTCACGTCGAGCAACCGTCGATGATGGAGGCGCGGTGTGACGACATGGCTGATGCTCCTAATGGGAATAGGGGAAAAAAAAAGAAAAAAGCTAACAACTCGAGGTCAGAACACAATTACCAGAATGGCTTGTCAAGATTTTAACAAATTACTTTCTCCTACTAGGTATGTTTTTCTTTTTCACCTTTTGGTTAGAGTGTTGTCTTCACTGTAAAAAGTATTATGTGTTTTGATAGAGTGTTTTATGCTTAATCAAACATGGTGCTATCAGAGGGAATATGCTGTGTGGGGTGTTTTTATTTGTGCCATTAGTTTGATAAAGATCTTGTTACATGTGTTTCTGAACACAGCACAGCAGCTGCATTTATGGATTTTAGCCTGATAAATTCCGGAAGATTTACTTAACTGACAAACACGCAGTGGACTGTAGTAAATATATCCAGACCTTTATTTTCATCTAGCCAAACCTTTACAGTAATGAATCTAAAAGAGCCGAGTCAATGATAAATGTATCTATCTATTGCCAGACGCCTTAATCCCGTAAGGTGTGGCCACAAACAAACCGCCTCCATGTCGCCCTGCTCCCAGCTCACACCCTCACACCCTCCTCTCTCGTAAAATATCCATCCATATAATTATAAGATATGTACACACTACCATGTTACAGAGTCAGGGAAGTCATAAGAAATGTTTCAGATAAGAATATTGATCATAGCCTAATCTTTAACAATACTTGACCTTGCTTATTAACTTAGAGTACTGTCATTATATCTAGAAAAAATCCGATAACATTATTAGAAATGTTAGTTGTGTTACCCAGGTATGCAATGACAATGTGTGTGTGTGTGTGTGTGTGTGTGTGTGTGTGAGGGGAGACTAGAAGGAAAAAGGGAACAATATCCGTGTTTGTGTGAGAAAAAGGAACCATCCAACCATCCAGCGCTCCTTACCTGATACCTTCTCTGGACCCTATCGCCCTGGGCGACGCAAAATATACCCCATTTTCTCCTCCGTCCCCAACAAACGGTGCCTCTTTCACGGGCGGGGTAGCGAGACACACGTAAACACCTTTCCAAGACATTCCCACACTGATGTATCATTGTATTTTACGTAACCATTGCTATTGCCATGTTTTTTATTCTGGAAGAGTTCTGTGGTAAAGACGCTGATGAAATGTATATAAAAAAATGCTGTTTAAAGTCATACCAAGATTAAAAGGTACTGTATCGACAGGTGATGGTAATGATTAATTTTGTAGGAGCTGTTTGGAGGAGTCAGACCACAAATGTTTACTACAGATTTCAGTGAGATCTGGTGGATTGTGTTGGTAAGGATAATGGAGATATTAAGGAGTTCTCTCTCTCTCTCTCTCTCTCTCTCAAGCGGAGAATTCATAGCAACACCTGATGTAGTAACAGCGGTGGAGGCTTGTTTGTGGCTTCCTATAGGCACACAAAGCGAGAGAGAGGCACGGGGCAAACACTGCTGGCGGCGGTGATAGAACAGCTGTGAACAGTTCCGATGTTGATGATGTCTATGGTTGATGAATGGTGGCGTTATTGGTGTTTACAGAGAGAGAGAGAGAGAGAGAGAGAGAGAGAGAGAGAGAGAGACAGACAGACAGACAGACAGAGAGACAGAGACAGAGGGGGGGGGGAGTGTGTGTGTGTGTATGTGGTGTTAATGAAGCATAAGTTGCACACATATGGTCGGTCTCATGGCCCTGTCAGAATGTATGTAGTCACACTGTATGTAGGAAGACTTCGACGCGCCCATTAACTTTAAATATTATCCATCTGTATGCCAAAGAAAGAGAGATTAATTTTTCTTTAGTACATAGCCTTAATTTTCATTCTTTTCTGTACCTAAACACTTACCGTACCGTAGTAGCCAAACGCGAATGCTAACACGATAAAATACAATCGACAACAATAACTTTCTTCTTTCTCTTCTTGTTCCTCCTCCTTCTCCTCTTCCTCCTCCTCCTCCTCCTCCTTCTCCTATTCATATTTTTTTTTTCTTTCGCTTTTTTTCTTTTCTACTTCTTTTCTAATCCATTCTTTTTTTTATTTTCTTTTTCGCCTTTTCTTTTTTCACTTCCTTTCTTTTTATTTCTATTTTCTTCCCTTTTCTTTTCAGTGTCTTTTTCTTCTTTCCTTATTTTTGTCTTTGTTTTCTTTGCCTTTCTTTCTATTTCATTTTTAGTTTCTTCCTTCTGTTTAGTTTTGTTTCTTCTTCCATTTCTGATTTTCTTTCTTTTTCTTTCTTTTCCATTTTCGTTTGTTCACCTCTTCTTTCTCAGACGTCCCTCTCTATAAAGTGATAAATCCGATCAACTTTCTTTTCACAAACGACTTTTATTCTCCACGGTAGGCAACCTAGGAAGTGAGTATGCAGTTAGCAAGACAGAGTTAGGTAGAGAGGTAGATACAGTAAATAGATAGGAAGGGAGGTAAGTAGGTAGGCAAATAAATAGGAAAAGAGGTAGATAGGGAGTTTCTCAGGGAGGCAGGATGAGGAGTGGATAGGAAATGAGGAAAGTAGGTAGTCAGGTTGGTGGGCAGATAGGTAAGTAATTAGGTTGGCGGGGAAAAAGGTAGGGATGGGGGTAGGTAAGGAGATAGGCATTTAGGGAAATACGTAGGTTGGTAGGTAGAGAGGGAGGTAGTTAGGCTGGGAGGTAGGAAGGGAGATAGGCAAGGAGTATGGAGGGAGGTCGGTAGGTAGGGAGACCCGGAGGAAGGTAGGTAGGTATGCAGAGAGGTGCAAGATGAAGTGCAAGTCAATAACCATGCTACATGATGATGTGGTAGGTGCGAGTGTCCATCATCCACTATGTAGATGTAGTGCTGATTCTCTCTCTCTCTCTCTCTTCTTTTCCCATCTTTGTAAAGCTTCCTAATTCTCATTTCTCATACAATAATGCTCATTACCTGTAATGAGGAAAATGGATTAACTTAGATGTTTCCAAACACTTAGTCATGACGACCCAAATATTGTGACAGCGACTCCCCCCCCCTCCCGTCTACGACACTGCAAGTAAGTAATAAAAAGGAGCATTTTATGATGCTCAGTTTATACTTTCCAGTTCTGCAGTGATGACAAAAGGATTATTTCCATAAAAAATTACCCTTTAAAACTTTTTTTTTTAGGCTGAAAATATTTGAATATATCTTTCCAGAGTGTTAAGTTCATGAAATTGTTCATCTGCAGTAAAATTAGAACATGAGAACTCATACATTTTTGTCAATGAAAAATAATAATCAGAAAAACGGCAAGGATAATTAGTATTATACCTCCAAATACACCGAGCATAACGCAACTGCTGCCGTGCTGACGGCCACACATGTTGGAATGTTCTGCAGAATCGTTGTTTAAAGATTAATAAGCTTAGTCCCTCTTCATTGTTTTATTTACGAACTGCATAAATGATGAACTATTGCATAAAGATTAGATTAATAATGATGCATGCTTAGGCAAATGGAAAAATATATATTTGTGTTTATCTAGGTCAAGAGAAATATTATTTGTATCAATTTCAGTTTTGAAAATGATCGAACGAAGCTCGACAGGCCTTCCGCTGTGCCACTTAAATATTAATATTCAGTCAGATCGACTCGTCCCACTCCGTTTACTCAGCCAAGGAAAATTATCCAGACATATTTGAGAGAGAAAATGACTGTGTACCGTGCATGTAACTGCTTCTTTAGGATTTCTTGCCTGGCTTAAACGAATTTTAGTTGAACTCTTCAGCGGCTGTCGGAACTCGGCAATTCTCTCACTACTTTCATCTGCCTACCACTCTCCTCTTATTCCTCTTCCTCTTCCTGCTCTTCCTCCCTCTCCTTTCTCTTCACTTGCTCCCAGTCTCTTCACTTGGATCATCTACATTCGTTCCTCTCGCTCTAATAACATGACTAACCTGATCTTGTCGTCAGATGTTGCTAAGACTCCCCATTTGAAAAACTTGCAGTCACGGTCCTTATCAAAGGAATGGCAAGTTACTCATAAAGTAAGTTTTACATAGCTATGTAGACTGGACTTCACATGAGAGAAGAATTATTAACAATACAATAACTGGTATGGCAAGTGAAGTGGAAAACAATATAAAAAATAAAAAGAAACTTGAGGGGCAGGCCAGACCATGAAGACGGGAAAAACAGAAGCATAAGGACAACACTGCAGCCACGCAGGAGAGAGAGAGAGAGAGAGAGAGAGAAGAGAGAGAGAGAGAGAGAGAGAGAGAGACATTACTCAAGTTCTCATTTTATTTGAACCATCAGTCTATCTAATAATATACTTCACCAACACATCTTTTTCTTTCACACCCCGTCTGTTGCTTTCCTCACAAGTATATCTCGCAAGGCTGTTTTTAATATAATATCTCTTATGTATCAGCATCTGTTGACCATCTAAACTTACATATTCTTCAACAGTAAGGATGTATACAATGAAATCTGAAACTGTAATTCTCCGTCCCCACCCACCTCCAAGTGGTGAGAGTTGGCCTGACCAGTGTAGGAGCAACTTCCAAGCAATGACAAGAATTTTGGAAGTAAGAGTAAAGTTTTACGGTTCACGTGGAGGTGTCAAAAGTCTTAAGCCGAATTGGGTAAATGGCTTCCTGGAACATAGAGAGACCAGCATCACACGCCCACACAGACGGACATACTGTACACAAACACATCCATTTGTTTCCCCCAGCACACACACACGCACCATTACATACCCTCTCACCGCCGCGCCAATCACTCTAACAGTCTTCCACACCAGTTTGTTTCCCTGACGGCCATTATGTCCACATCATTCTGCGCTGACGCTCCCTTCAAGTTTATTGTCATCCCAAACGAAAATGTTACACTCTTCCCCAGTTTAGCACCAGCGCTGGTAGATTAATGAAGATGAGGCCAAAGCTTCTGTATGACCGAACTAGATGAGGTTTTCTGTCTGTCTGTCCTTCCGTCCGTCCGTTCTTTCGTGTAGTCAAGGCCGCATTAATAAACCTGTTTTGATAATTGAGGTGCCAAATTAATTTTCACATGTTAACAGTGTACCCTCATCCTGGTGGTCGCCAGCGTCAGGACAACCCCAAGGTCACAGTGACAAAAGATTTTTTTTTTTTTTTAAGAGTGAGGGAATTGGAGAGGATTTACAAAATACAGTAATTTATGCCCGCATCGCAGTTTTCATGCAACCCACTGGATATAACAAACTGCCAAAAATTTTATATAAAATCTTGTGACGGTGCCTCATGAGTTGCTATAGGTAGGCAGGGAAGGAAGTAGGCAGTGAGGTATGCAGGCACGTAGGTAAGGAAGCAGGAAGTGAGGTAGGCAGGCACGTAGGTAGGGAAGCAGGAAGTGAGGTAGGCAGGCACCTAGGTAGGGAAGCAGGTAAGGAGGCAGGTAGAATGGTGGCTAAGCAGGTAGTTCAGTAGGTACAGTACATAGCTAGGTAAACAGTGAGGTAGATAGGCTACGAAATAGGTATGCAGTCAGCTAGACAGAGGTAGGCAGATAGGCAAGAAGGAAGGTAAGTAAACAGTCAGTTAAAGAGGAAGTCTCGGAGTCCCCAGGGGGAGGGACCATAAATGCCCCCACCATCCGCCCCTCTCCCGGTGACGACTTGAGGTGCCTGGAACCACTGTCTGACTCACTTCTTCTTCATTTCTGCAACATTCGCGGCCTTTCCTCTAACTTTCGCTCTGTTGAGCACCACCTCTCCTCCCCTAAACCTCACCTTCTTTTTCTGAGACTCAGCTGTCTGAGGCAACTGACAGCAAACCCTTTTCTGTATCCTCCTACTTTCTCTATACTCATTTCAAAGCCAAATGTGGCTGTTGTGTATATATACGCAACAACTTATCATGCTCTCGTGTTCCTGAACTCGATTCTTTTGAATTCTCTACACTCTGGCTTCGGCTTTCCTGTCATTCTCTGACTAAATATATCTGTGCGTACTTATCCCCTAATTCTACTGACTATCAAAAATTCTTCGACTATCTTACTTCTACGATGGAACACATTCTATCCATTTCTCCTTTCTCAGAAATCTCCATTCTAGGAGATTTCAATGTTCACAACCACCTTTGGCTCTCCTCTCCTTTCACTGATCCACCTGGTGAACAAGCCTACATCTTTTCGATCCTTAATGACCTAGAGCAGCTTGTACAGCACCCTACCCGTATCCCTGACCGCCTTGGAGAGAGCTCCAACATACTTGACCTCTTCCTCACAACTAATCCTTCTGCTTACTCTGTTAATCTTTTCTCTCCATTGGGCTCCTCTGATCACAACCTTATCACCTTAACCTGTCCAATCACTCCGGTACGGCCTGTGGACCCTCCAAGGAAACATCGTCTGTGGCATTTTGGAGCCGCGGACTGGGAGGCCCTCAGGCAGTACTTCTTTGATTTTCCCTGGAATGATTATTGCTTCCATGGCCGTGAGCCATCTGAGTGTGCCTTGCGCATTACAGAGGTTATTCTCTCGGGCATGGAAGCATACATTCCTTTCTCATATCCTTTGACTAATACAAGAAAGCCGTGGTTTAATCACGCTTGTTCTAATGCTGTCCGCAACAAGGAGAGGGCCTACAAAAGGTACCGGAGCCAACCCACCCCTGAATCACATCATCTTTACGTTTCTGCCCGGAATCGTCCTAAGTCTGTTCTTCGCACTGCTAAAAATAATTTCATCCATACTAAATGCTCTCAACTCTCCAACTCGAATTCTTCCCACTCCTTCTGGCACCTTGCCAAAAACCTTTCTAACAACTTTACCTCATCATCCTTCCCTCCTCTTTTCTACTCTGATGGTTCTGCAGCTATTTCTTCTACTGATAACGCAGATCTCTTCACACAGACTTTCTCCTCCAATTCCACCTTAGACGATTCCGGTGCTGTTCCTCCATCACTTCCCACCTCTGACTTCCTCATGGCTGACATTAAAATTTCTTCAGCTGATGTATTTTCTGCCATCACTGGCCTCAGTACTAACAAGGCATATGGGCCTGATGGGGTCCCTCCTGTTGTTCTCAAGACCTGTGCTTCTGTGCTTACACCCTGCCTAGGCAAACTCTTTCACCTTTGTCTGTCAACTTGTACCTTTCCTTCTTGCTGGAAGTTTGCTCTCATTTAGCCAGTCCCAAAGAAGGGTGACCACTCCCAACCCTCCAACTATCGTCCAATTGATTTAACGTCCTGTGTTTCAAAAGTTTTCGAGTCAATTCTCAATAGACAAATTTAAAGGCATCTTTCCTATTACAACCTTCTTTCCGATCGTCAGTACGGGTTCCATCAGGGATGCTCCATTGGCAATCTTCTCACCTACCTTTCAGACTCCTGGTCATCCTCCTTTCGGGACTTTGGCGAAAGCTTTGCCATTGCACTTGACATCTCAAAGGCTTTCGATCGAGTCTGGCATAAATCTTTAATTTCCAAACTGCCCTCCTACGGTTTCTGTCCTTGTATCTGTGCCTTCATCACTAGCTTCCTTTCTGGTCGTTCTATAGCCACTGTTGTAGACGGCCATCGTTCTTCTCCTAGATCTATCATCAGTGTTGTTCCTCAGGGCTCTGTTCTATCACCAACTCTCTTCCTTTTATTCATCAATGATCTTCTAAGCTGTACATCTAACCCTATCCACTCATACGCTGATGACTCCACCCTTCACCTTTCCATTCGGTTCCCGCAACGCCCATCTCAACAGTTACTTCAACAAACAAGGGATGAGGCTATGGCACACCTAATGTCTGACTTGGCTCGTATCTCTGACTGGGGTAAAAATAATATGGTTGTTTTTAATGCATCTAAGACTCAGTTCTTACAACAATCAACCCAACAAAATCTTCCACAGGTATACCCACTAATGTTTAATAATATTCAGCTTAATCCTGCATCATCCTTGAACATGCTTGGGGTTTCATTTACTCGGGACTTATCTTGGAAAGATCATATTACATCTCTTGTAAAATCTGCTTCCAAGAGATTGGGTGTGCTAAGCCGACTCCACTCTTTCTTTACCCCTGCACAATTGTTGACTCTATACAGGGGTTTTATCCGCCCCTGTGTGGAGTACAACTCTCATGTGTGGGGAGGCTCCCCACATACAGCTCTTCTCAGTAGGGTGGAGTCAATGGCTTTTCGTCTCATTAACTCTCCTCCTCTTACTGACTCCCTTCAACCTCTGTCTACTCGCCGTACTTTTGCATCTTTATCTCTTCTCTATCGCTACTTTAATGGTTACTGCTCCTCTGAACTGTCTGCTTGCATTCCTCCACCTCTACGACGGGCGCATAGCACCCGTCTGGCAGCAAACTCTCATCCCTTTTCTTTCCAACTCTCTAATGCAGGAGTTAACCGTTACTCCCAGTCTTTCATTTATGCAACAGGTCAACTCTGGAACTGTCTCCCTCTGTCTGTATTTCCTGCTGCCTCTGATCTGCATTCTTTCAAACGCAGTGTGTCCAGGCATCTCGAAATGATCGGATCTTGAATTTGGCTCTCTATTGAATTTTGTTTTTCTCTTGGAGGGAACTGTTACTGCGGGCTCATGGCCTTTGGTTCCTTCTTCCTCGCATAAAAAAAAAAAAAAAGATAGGGAGGTTGTCAGGGAGGCAAGACGATAAGTAGATATGAGATATAGGAGGTAGGCAGTCAGGGTGCTGGGCTAATAGGGAAGTAGTTAGGTTGGCGGCGAGACAGGTAGGGATTGAGGTAGGTAAGGAGATAGGCATGTAAAGAAATGCGTAGGTAGGTAGGTAGGTAGACAGGAAGGTAGGCTGGGAGGTAGGGAGGGAGATAGGCAAGGAGTATGTTGGGAGGTCGTAGGTGAGGAGACCCGGAGGTAGGTAGATAGGTAGGCAGAGGGGTGCAAGATGAAGTGCAAGTCAATAAATACGCTGAATGATGAAGTTGGTGGTAGTGTGTCCTGGCATCTCGAAATGAACGGATCTTGAATTTGGCTCTCTTTTGTACTGTTTTTGTTTTTTTTTCTTGGAAGGAACGGTTTGCTGGCTCCTGGCCTTTGGTTCCTTCTTGCATTAAAAAAAAGGTGGGAATTCCATCATCCACTTACTAGATGTGCTGCCTCTCTCTCTCTCTCTCTCTCTCTCTCTCTCTGTAAATGTACACTGAGTGACAGCCAAAATGGTTTTCCTCATCCCATGCAACCATTTCCTACGCTGCATTGTTGCCATATAACCAAATGACGCCTGGTGGTTTAGTGGATTAAGGCGTTTCATCTGAGGGGTTTCTTGCTCGCGTAATGCCACTCGGGGACAGGTAAAGCTGGACACCATTGCCTTAAATGTCTGGACGGGGCAGCCGAGCCAGGGACCCCTACGCTGATTTTTATATGGGGCCAAATGGGATTGAATGATGATGATGAAACTGACGATGAAGATAATGATGATGATGATGATGATGATGATGAAACTGACGATGAAGATAATGATGATGATAATGATGACGCTGATGATGATAATGATGATGATGATGACGCTGATGATGAAGATAATGATAATGACGATGATGATGATGATGACGCTGTTGATGAAGATAATGATGATGATGATGATGATGATGACGCTGTTGAAGATAATGATGATGATGATGATGACGCTTTGATGAAGATAATGATGATGATGATGATGATGATGATGATGATGAAGATAATGACGATGATGATGATGACGCTGTTGATGAAGATAGTGATGATGATGATGATGATGATGAAGATAATGACGATGATGATGATGAAGATAATGACGATGATGATGATGACGCTGTTGATGAAGATAATGATGATGATGATGATGATGATGATGACGCTGATGATGAAGATAATGATGATGATGATGATGATGATGACGCTGTTGATGAAGATAATGATGATGATGATGATGATGACGCTGATGATGAAGATGATGATGATGCACTAACACCTTAACACCTCCCAGTGAAAGGATCCCATAGTGTAACAGGATGGTTGAAAAACTGACATCGGTGCATAAGAAATATCCTTCGCACAGGACCCAGGCGTGACAACACACAGCTACTGTATTTTATTTAACAAATTTCTTCTCCGAGATTAACAGCTCAAGGCTCTCTCCTCATCGGTCTCTTGCAGGCTAGTGCTGTTACCTCTTCCTCTCTTCCTTGTCTTGTAAACGCTTCCTTTCTCCTCATCTTCCTTATCTCCTCCACTCCGAATCTTTTTCCCTCTTTGCCCTCTTCTTCCTCCCATTGATCTAGATTCTCTTCTTCTTCCGCCACTCCAACAATTTGCGTCTCTTTTCTCTCTCTCTCTCTCTCTCTCTCTCTCTCTCTCTCTCTCTCTCTCTCTCTCTCTCTCTCTCTCTCTCTCTCTCTTTTATTTTCCCATCTTTGTGAAGCTTTCTAGCACTCAACTGTCTTACATTAGTGCTCATTACCGATATAGAGGAAAATGGATCACTATAGCAGTTTCCAAACATTTAGTCATGACGACCGTTAACTTGCGAATATAGTATTGTGATAGCGACCCCTCCCCCACCCACGTCTACCACACTGTTTGCAAGTAGGCAATAAGGAAGAGCAGTTTTTACGGTGTTTTTTTAATACTTTTCACCACTGCAGTGACGATAAAAGTATTGTTTAAAAAATAGCCTTTTAAAACTTTTTTTCAGTCTGAAGATTTGTAATTATATCTTTCCAGAGCGTTATATTCATGAAATTTTTTATCTGCACTGAAATCAGAACGTGAGAACTCATATATTTTTGTGTCAATGAAGAATAATAAGAAGGACGACAAGGGTAATTAATATTATAGCTCCCAGTATCCCGAGCATAACGCAACTGCTGATGTGCTGACGGCCACACATGTTGGAATGTTCTGCATAATCGTTGTACAAAGATTCGTAATTTTATACTCTCTTCATTGATTTACTTACGAACTGCGCAAATGATGAACTATTGCGTACAGACTAAGATCATAACTGCAAAACAAGAGATAACTATAAATGCTACTCCCATATCTTTCTCAACAGTAATACGAACTTTTTCCTTCTACTTCTTAAATCTTTTACTATTAGGCGGCGCCCACCCTCGCCTGTTGTATGCTCCCCCATGTCCATATAGTGGCATTTTATCTGTGGCTACCTCGTCTGGGATTACGGCGTCGGGTTAAAGATAGATAAACTGTAAGATATATTGTCTTGAAGAGAGATCCTTACCATAATGAAAGAATGGTAGTAGGTTTAAATAGACAGATTGATAATGAAGCATGCTTAGGCAATGGAAAAATATATATTTGTGTTAATCTAGATAGAGAAAAATTATTTGTATTAATTTCAGTTTTCAAGACGACGGAACGAAGCTCCGCAAGCCTCCCCCTGTGCCACTTAATAATAATATTCAGGAAATCAAAAGACTCGTCCCACTCCGTTTACTCAGCCAAGGAGAAGTATCCAGACAAATTTGAGGGAGAAAATTACTGCACGGTGCAGGTAACTGGTTCTTCAGGATTTCTCGCTTGGCTTAAATGAATAATAATTGAACTCGTCAGGGGCTCTCGGACTCGGCAATTCTCCCACTATTTTCATCTGCTTACCACTCTCCTCTTCCTCCTCCTCCTCCTGCTCTTCTCTCTCCTTTCTCATCGCTTTCTCCCATTGTCTTCACTCGCATCATCTACATTCGTTCCTCTCTCTCTCCAGTAAGAGAGCGTCCACACGTGTGCTCGAACAAGCGCTGGCAACATGTAAGCAACACAGTAACGAACACGCTGCAAACATGCTGAGAACAGCAGCATCCTGATCATGTTGGCAACATCGTGATGACATCTCAGCTGCCTGGTATGGACACACTTATCCCATCGCCTCTGCTGCCAGTGTTCGAAGCTGCACTGAAACATGTTTGCATACATCTGTCCAAATACTGCTGCATACATTTACCCAAACGTGTTCCCAGCTGTGTTGCCAACATATGTTCGAGGGCACGTGTGGACGCGCACTAACGTGACTAACTTGAACTTGTCCTCAGATGATGTTAAGTTTCTCTGTTTCAGTAACTTGCAGTCACGGTCTCTATGGAGGGAAACGGCAAGTTACTCATAAAGTAAGTTTAACAGCTATGTAAACTGGGCTTCACATGAGAGAAAATTTAGTAACAAAATAAGTAACTGGTATGACAAGTTTAGTAGAAAACAATAACAAAAAAGGGAAAAGAAACTTGAAGGGCAGGCCAGACAATGAAGACTGGAAAACAAGGCATGAGGACAGCACTGCAACCAGGCAGGAGAGAGAGAGAGAGAGAGAGAGAGAGCACTCTATGGAACTACAGCTTTGGTACTTCATCCAAACGACCATCACCCTTATTTCCCCAACCAAATGTAATGATAATGGACGAGAGCCCAGGGAGGACTAAAGCAATAAGTTCCACAGAGGTAAGCCAAATAGACCTGTCCCGTTACTGTTTACTCAGAATAAGTATGTTGAGGGGAAATGTGTATGAGGAAGGACGCCTTGGATAAGCGGGAGGAAGTAAATATTGGTGAAGGTATTGAGTTGTAGAGGCGATGTTCCTGAAGCCATCCTAGAGTAGGCATCAGGTCATAGGTATAATAATATCATAGGTGGTTGAATGAGTGAGCTGTTACAACACACACACACACACACACACACACACACACACACACACACACACACACACACACACACACACACACATCAGCTCATGTGAGTATTCCGGAGGTGTGCCGCCCCTGGATGGTTTGTGACAAGTCAGAGTTTCACAGGTTGACGGGTCAAGCTTGGGTGAATTTAAGAAAATAATGATTTATCGTAATACTTATGGTAAGTTAATATTTAACGCAGCACACACAGGCACATAGGCTACTCTCGCACTCTCTCTCTTCTGGAGAAAGTTGTCTTTATTTGTGTGTGTGTGTGTGTGTGTGTGTGTGTGTGTGTGTGTGTGTGTGTGTGTGTGTGTGTGTGTGTGTGAGAGAGAGAGAGAGAGAAGGAAATCAGTTGTTGCTTGCAGATGGTATAACGATGGTCTCGGAGTCATTAGCTAGTTCTGCATTTCAAAGAATGTACTGGAGAAGGAAATTAAAAGTGAATGCAAGAAAGGAAAATGGCATGGTGTTGTGGAGAACAGAGCAGAAAGATAATTATGTGAGCGACTTTAAATGGGGAAGAGTTGGAGGAAGTGAGCTGTGTTTGCGCTTTCTTTTTCTTTTTACCATTTGTAGCAGTATATGAAACACAAGGACTTTACGTCCCTCATAGGCTTGGAGAGAAGGCAAAAGTATTACACAGCCCTGCGTCCTGGACAAAAAATCTGCTGATTTAATATATATATATAAAAAAAAAAAAATGTAGGGAAGAGTAAAGTGATAGTCTTTGAGAGAGGTGAAGTTAGTGAATGTACAACGAGGTTAGATGGTGAGGAATTGGAAAATGTGAGTACGTTTAAGTATTTGGGTAGTGTGATGAGTAAGGATGGAGGTTTGGAGGGTGAAGTGCTTGAAAGGGTACAGCAGGGAAGAAAGGTTGCTGGTTCCTTGAAAGCAGTGATAAGAAACAGGGAAGTGAGCATGGAAGTGAAAAAGTTACTACATGACAGTATTGTGATACCAACTCTAACGTACGGAAGTGAAGCTTGGACATTGTTGGAAGGACACAAGTCAAGAGTGAGAGCAGTGGAAATGAGTTATTTAAGAGGAGCCTGTGGAGTCACATGGAGAGACAGGCTGACGAATGAGGATATAAAGGAGCGTTGTGGTGTGGATGTGGATGTGATAGGAAGCGTTATGAGGAACACACTGAGGTGGTTTGGCCATGTGGAGAGGATGGAGGGTGAAAGACTGACGAAGAGAGTGTATGTGAGCGAGGTGGAGGGGGGAAGAGGGAGGGGGAGGCCGAGGATGAGATGGAGGGATGGGGTGGAGAGGCATATAAGAGAGGGGGGTGTGAGTTGGGAGCAGGGCAGTGAAATGGCGGGGGACAGGGCGACTTGGAGGCGATTTGTTTGTGGCCACCCCAAACGGGATTGAGGCGTCTGGCAATAGATAGATAGATAGAAAAAAAAAAAAGTATTGATCCTACATATTTTGAAGGTGCTGATTTCAGAAATAGAATTAGCATAGAACGTCCATTTATATTACAAAACTCAAGTAAGAAAAGTAATAGAATTTTTCAAAATAAGAGTGTTAGAGTGAAAAAAAAAAAAAAAGGGACAAATCTATATGATAAAATCAGTTCTCTCTCTCTCTCTCTCTCTCTCTCTCTTTGTAAATATACACTGAGTGACAGCCAAAATCGTTTTCCCGCATCCCATGAAACCATTTCCTACGCTGCATTGTTGCCATATAACCAAATGACGCCTGGTGGTTTAATGGATTAAGGCGTTCCATCTGAGGGGTTTCTTGCTCGCGTAATGCCACTCGGGGACAGGTAAAGCTGGACACCATTGCCTTAAATGTCTGGACGGGGCAGCCGAGCCAGGGACCCCTTCACTAATCTTTTTATGGGGCACTATGGGATTGGATGATGAAGCTGATGATGTGGATAATGATGATGATGATGAAGCTGACGATGAAGAAAATGATGATGATGATGATGATGACGCTAATAATGATGATGATGATGATGACGCTGATAATGAAGATGATGATGAACTTACACCTTAACACCTTCCAGTGAAAGGATCCCATAATGTAAAAGGGTGACTGAAAAGCTTGACATCTGTGCATAAAGAAATATCCGTTGTACAGGACCCTAGCATGGCAACAAACAACTACTGTATTTTATTTAATATATTTCCCATCCAAGGTTAACAGCTCAAGGCTCTCTCCACCCATCGTCATCGGTCTCTTGTAGGCTATTGCTGTTACCTCTTCCTCTCTTCCTTGCCTTATAAATGCCTCCTTTCTCCTTATCTTCCTTATTCCCTTCCTTTCAGAGTCTTCCTCCCTCTCTGCCCGCCATTTCCGCCATTTTCCTTCTCATTTCCTCTAACCTAGATTCTTCTTTTCTTCCTCCTGTCGAACAAATGGTTTCTTTTTCCTCTCTCTCTCTCTCTCTCTCTCTCTCTCCTTCTTTTCCCATCTTTGTAAAGCTTTCCAGTAATCATCTCCCTTACATTAATGCTCATTACCAATATAGAGGAGACTGGATAAACTTAGCGGTTTCCAAACATTTAGTCATAACGACCCTTAACTTCCAAATATTGTGATAACGATCTTCCCCCCTCCACGACACTGTTTGCAAGTAGGTAATAAGAAAAGCATTTTTTACGGTGTTTAGTTTATACTTTTCGCCTCTGCAATGATGGTACGTGGATTGATTCCACGAGAAATGCCTTTAAACGTCCAGTCTGGAGATTTGTAAATATATCTTTGCAGAGCGTTAAATTCATGAAATTATTTACCTGCACTAAAATCAGAACGTGAGAACTCATATATTTTTGTGTCAATGAAATACAATAATAAGAAGAACGGCAAGGGTAATTAATGTTATACTTCCCAATATACCGTGCATAATGCAACTGCTGATGTGCTGACGGCCACACATGTTGCAATATTCTGCAGAATCGTTGTATAATGATTTATAAGTATATTCCGTCTTCGTCGATGTATTTACGAACTGCATAAATCATGAACTATTGCACAAAGTCTAAGTTCATTAATTACAAAACAAGATATAACTATAAATCCTACTCTCACATCGTTCTCAACAAAAATCCGAACTTTTTTCTAACTACTTCTCAAATCTTTTACCATTAGGCGGCGCTCATCCTTGCCTGTTGTATGCGCCCCCATGTCTGCATAGAGGCAATTTATCTGTGCCTACCCCGTCTGGGATTACGGCGTCTGGTTAAAGAAAGGTAAATTGTAAGATATTTTGTCTCAAAGAGATGACCTTACATCATTGAAGGACTGGTAGTAGGTTGAAATAGACAGATTGATAATGAAGCATGCTTAGGCAAATGGAACAATATAAATTTGTTTTTCTAGGTCAAGAAAAAAATTATTTGTATCAATTTCATTTTTCAAGACGACGGAACAAAGCTCGGCAAGCCTCGCGCTGTGCAGCTTAATATTCAGGAAATCAAAAGACTCGTCCCACTCCGTTTACTCAGCCAAGGAAAAGTATCCAGACAAATTTGAGAGAGAAAATGACTGCACGGTGCAGGTAACTGGTTCCTCAGGATTTCTTGCTTGGCTTAAATGAATAGTAATTGAACTCTTCAGAGGCAGTCGAACGCTGCAATTCTCTCACTATTTTCATCTGCCTACCACTCTCCTCTTCCTCCTCTTCCTCCTGCTCTTCCCTGTCCTTTTTCTTCTTGCTCCAACTATCTTCACTTACATCATCTACATTCACTCCTCTCTCTCAAATAAGAGCACGTTCACACGTGTGCTCGAACAAGCGCTGGCATCATGTAAGAAACACAGTAACGAACACGCTGCAAACATGCTGAGAACAGCAGCGTCCTGATCATGTTGGCAACATCGTGATGACATCTCAGCTGCCTGGTATGGACACACTTATGCCATCGCCTCTGCTGCCTGTGTTCGAAGCTGCACTGAAACATGTTTGCATACATCTGTCCAAATACTGCTGCATACATTTACCCAAACGTGTTCCCAGCTGTGTTGCCAAACATATGTTCGAGGGCACGTGTGGACGCGCACTAACGTGACTAACTTGAACTTGTCCTCAGATGATGTTAAGTTTCTCTGTTTCAGTAACTTGCAGTCACGGTCTCTATAGAGGGAAACGGCAAGTTACTCATAAAGTAAGTTTAACAGCTATGTAAACTGGGCTTCACATGAGAGAAAATTTAGTAACAAAATAAGTAACTGGTATGACAAGTTTAGTAGAAAACAATAACAAAAAAGGGAAAAGAAACTTGAAGGGCAGGCCAGACAATGAAGACTGGAAAACAAGGCATGAGGACAGCACTGCACCCAGGCAGGAGAGAGAGAGAGAGAGAGAGAGAGAGAGAGAGCACTCTATGGAACTACAGCTTTGGTACTTCATCCAAACGACCATCACCCTTATTTCCCCAACCAAATGTAATGATAATGGACGAGAGCCCAGGGAGGACTAAAGCAATAAGTTCCACAGAGGTAAGCCAAATAGACCTGTCCCGTTACTGTTTACTCAGAATAAGTATGTTGAGGGGAAATGTGTATGAGGAAGGACGCCTTGGATAAGCGGGAGGAAGTAAATATTGGTGAAGGTATTGAGTTGTAGAGGCGATGTTCCTGAAGCCATCCTAGAGTAGGCATCATGTCATAGGTATAATAATATCATAGGAGGGTGAGAGAGTCAGCTGTCACACACACACACACACACACACACACACACACACACACACACACACACACATCAGCTCATGTGAGTATCCTGGGGGTGTCTGGCCTCTTGTTGGCTTGTAACAAGTCAGAGTTTCACAGGTTGACGGGTCATACGTGGGTGAAGTTAAGAAAATAATGATTTAACCTAATACTTACAGTAAGGTAATATTTAATGCAGCACACACAGGCATATAGGCTACTCTCTTACCCTCTCTCTTCTGGAGAAAGTTGTCTTTATTTGTGTGTGTGTGTGTGTGTGTGTGTGTGTGTGTGTGTGTGTGTGTGTGTGTGTGTGTGTGTGTGTGAGAGAGAGAGAGAGAGAGAGAGAGAGAGAGAGTGGAAAGGAAATCAGTTGTTGCTTGCAAATGGTATAACAATAGTCGCAGACTCATCAGCTAAGCTTCAGTAGATGGCCTAGTTAATCAGCGTTTGAAAGAGTTTACTGGAGAAGGAAACTGAAGGTGAATGCAAGAAAGGAAAATGAACTGGTGTTGTGGAGAACAGAGCAGAAAGATAATTCTGTGAGCGACTTCTAATGGAGAAGATTTGGAGGAAATGAGCTCTGTGTGTCCCCCCTCCCCCCCCTTTTTTTTTTTTTTATACCGATTGTAGCAATATATGAAACACAGGGACTTTAACTAACTCATAGACTTGGAGAGAGGGCAAAAGTATTACACAGCTCTGCATCCTGGAAAAAAAAAAAATCTGATTTGATGAAAATGTATTAATCATACGTATTTTGAAGGCGCTGATTTCAGAAATAAAGCAAGAATTAGCGTACAACGTCCATTTATATCACAAAACTCAAGTTAAAAAAAGCAATTGATTTATCTAAAATAGTACTGCTAGATAGTAAACTTTTTTTCTTTGATTAATGGACATACAGTAAGTAATGTCGACACTATCTCCTTGCAAACACCAGCAGTAGTCAGCCAACATGTTTGTTCTTACCTAATTTTCTTACCTTACCTAACTGTATCTTAACAGGAATGAGTCATTCTCGTACTGTCCAGTGTATTAAATCACTTTTATCATACATATCCTTAAATTTATGAATTGTTTTGGTATACACTATTTCATTCGGTAGTGCGTTCCACTGATCCATTGCTCTATTCGGGAAACAGAATTTCCTTACGTCTGTATCACCTCTCTTTTTATGTACTTTTTTGCAGTGTCCTCTTGTTAATGCGTCCCCATAGGTTATATACTCATTTGTGTCTATTTTATCTTTCCCTGAGACGCATTAATAATGCTTAACCATGTCTCCTCTTTTCTCTTCTGTAGTGTTGGTAGACTCAATTTTTCTATTCTTTCTTCGTAGCTTAGATCCCTTAAGCTTGGTACCCATCTTGTAGCGGCCCTTTGTACTTTTTCAGCCTTATCCATGTGTTTTTTTAGATGATTCCAGACTGCTGATGCATACTCCAGGGTTGGTCTGATGAATGATGTTATTATCTCTCTCAGCATGTCTTCAGTATGTATGTGAATGCTATTCGCATATTAGCAAGCAGTGTAAACATGTTTCGTAACGTCTCACTAATGTGGTCAGCAGGATATAATCTGTTATTGAAAATCACTCCTAGGTCCTTCCTAACGTATAATTTCAATCTGTTTTTTTTTTTTTTCCACTTTTACGAGACCTAATTACATGACACTTGTCCACATTGAATTCCATTTGCCATTTATTGCTCCATTTATGAAGTTTATTTAAATAACAAAATTGCCTGCTTCGAAAGTGGAGTGACAAATATTTAAATGATTCTTGTGAAGTGTGTTCCATTATCTCCTTTTATCTTGGCTTGTAACCTTCCCAGTATTGACAGAATACTGATCAGTTGCCCAAGCCACAGGGAGCAAAACTTAGTTATAACCTGTCCCAACCATACTCTTTGTAACCTAGAATAGAAAACTATCCCAACCCAATCCTACCTAACCTACTGTAGCTTAAATTATTTAAGAAGCCACCTAACTAGAATACCCTAATTTCACTGCTAATATCTATCTATATAAATCCAGTCGCTTGTATTTTGGAACGAATGACCAAGATCAAACGGACCCCACTTCATTCTGTCTCCCGCCATCAGGCTGCCCCTCTCCAACCTACACCTCCTCCTATATACATCTCTCCACCTCCTCCCTTTCCCTCTCTTCCTCACTCACATATACTCTCCAGTTAATACTACACATGATAAACTATTTCGATAATATTACCTTGTTTTCATTGCCAACAGAAATATCAACACAACCTAGCCATATTTTCTGAAAAATTTGCGCCTTCCTCTATAAAAAGCTTGCTCTCCATTTTTTAAACTAATATGTAATCACTATGTTCCCAACATGACACAAGTTATTCCTAGAAACATTTTAACAACCCTTCACTTCACCATGAATTTCCTTCTCTCTCTCTCTCTCTCTCCCTCTGTCTGTCTGTCTGTCTGTCTCTCTCTCTCTCTCTCTCTCTCTCTCTCTCTCTGAGTACTAATAAACACACTATTAACAATGAAATTTACAAAGCTTTACACCTGACACCAGAGTCCTTCAACTTTTACAACTAAACAGCTTTACCAAACATCCCCACTTCTCTCCACCACCGCCAGCCAAGACTACAGCATTACACAGCAACACCATCAGTTGCCACTAGTAACAGAAACTCCCACAACATCCCACACTCTCCCCAAACCCACCTCGGCCTCAGCACAACACAGTCACCCAGGCACCAATCGATGCGGCTCTCCTTCACACTAAGGTCATCAGCTGGACCATTAAGCTCAGTCCCTCGGGATGGCAGCATAATTTACTGTGCACCAGGTACTGATCGACGGGCGTTGTGGATCAATGGACAGGCTTGAGAGAGAAAGTTGTGGCTGTTTTTGATATTCTGGTTGTGGCAGAGCCATGGATAGTGTTACCTGTATTTTTGGTTTTGATCAGGTTAACGTGTTACGTCTGTTACATTTTTATGAGTGTGTGTTTTTTTTTCAGTAATGTAGAATATAAGGTCGGGTTATAGTGTCATGTCTCTGCCATATTTTAAAATTATGATCTGATAGTTTTTAAGGAAAGCGAGATGAGCAAAGGTAGACGATAATCTAGTGAAGTTTAACTTCTGGTTTCAGTTTGCTATTTTTAAAAGGAATTTACTACTGCTTATGAAAATGTTCAAACAAGAAGGCAAACATTTGCGATGTGGCGCTTTGTGGGGTTGATGTTTAGTATTTTCATCATCGAGTACGGTTATAGCAGAAGATTAGATTACTAGGTGGGAAATTACAGCTTCTCCATCTACTGCAGAATTATGTCACCATTGTCATATCCACCCCCCTTCCCCCATAGTCTAAGGTGTTCTATTCCTGGTATGTACGGTGGGTAAAATATGGGTCTGTGCTGACTTGAAAGAAAAACTGATTGATTCCTTTGTGTTGACTTGGCCCTCTGCTTAACCCTAAGACCTTCGGAGTGGCGCTGGAGAGGCCTTGCACCCGTCACCCTTCCCAGCTTAAGTATCTTCCCAAAATACAACTCACACACACTTCACTATGCCTACATTTCAATACAGCCCCTCACACCATAACACACTCACTTCATGGATCACACAATTACAACACATACAATCCTTCAACATGACCTCAAAATCATCTCTGGGAACTATAGGTTGAAGCGGACGGTTTTCTGTGGTCCATTTGTATGAACATCCAGTCCAACCAGGGGTTGCAGCAACAACAACAATTACAACAATCACTGGAGGTTTCCAGATGGGTAGTAATATAATGTCGTATGGAGTTAGCTAAAGTAGATAAGTCGGCAGATGATGCTGTAAGGTTAAGAAATGCGTTCCTGAAGCTAGATCAGGGAAGGAAAATTATACCCTAGGAGTACAAATTCAAAAGCTACTGATATTGTATGCACTCTCTACAACGCCATTTTCTGATGTATTTTGACCACATTCCTACCAGTTCACCCGTATCAGGGAACAAAGAACGCTGGTTCCGAAAAGAAAAAGGTTCCTCTAATATTTCTAAGTCATACTCGTATTAGTCCGGGAGCCCAGACCAATTTATTCAAATGAACAGAGGAATAAGGTTTGTTGGCCTCATTACATTGGAACAGACTTAAGAATCACGAATCATAGTTGCTGCCGCTTAATATCCTGTACCTACAGCCTTTAGGGTACCTTTAATTAAGGTGTAAAAAAACATTTATTGAAATGGGTAAGAGGAATGGACATTTTTATATGGTAATCACTTTTTGGAAGTTGAGGGACATAGTAATCACACTGACAGCAACTTGTGCATGTACCTGACCCCAGACAGCAACATTTTGGGGGGGTCAAACTTTGCATTATTCAAACATGGAGAGGAATGGACGTACCTTGTTGCATTTTAACTGTCAGGTACTGAGTTACACAAATATATCAATGACAGCAATTTTTTTATTGTACCGGGACCCAGACAGCAGCCGCAAAATTGCTTATTCTTGACTAAACCGGTTTTCTTTACAAAATGAGAGGAATGGTTAAAACCAACTTTCTAGATCTATACAAACATGATGGAATATGAGAATGGCACCAACAGCATTTTTTTTTTTTTTTTTTTTTTACCCAGTCCCGACCAGCAATTTTTTGAGGGTCAAAATTATGTGACATATTCAAACATTAAGAAGAATGGATGAAACTCGTTCCATTATAACTGTTAGGTACTAAGTAACAAAAATATATCAATGACAGCAATCTTTCCTTGTACCGGGGCCCAGACAGCAGCCTCAAAATAATATGCTCCGACCCAACATCAGCAGTATGAGAAGAATGGATGAAAATGTATCTGTTAGGTACTTAGTTGCATAAATATACCAACGACAGTAACTTTTGCTTGCAGATAAAAAACCAAGTCTTCAACTGACTGATGGGACAATTAACTGATTCAACGATTACTGTCTGATCTTGTGTCAACTGATAACAATGGGTGATAAAGAACAGGTAGGAATCACTGTCTGTCATAGTTATAGTAGTTATTCTGTTGGCAACTTATATTCTTGCCAGTAATAATCTTATTAATTTAAGCTAAATCTACACTCAAAATTGATAATAGTAGTGAACTTATCTGCCAGGACTATAGTCTTAAGTAAGAAATATTCAAATTTTAGTTGGCATTAAACATCTGAGGTAGAATGAGCATTCAGTAATAAAAACCTATAAAACTGTTACTGGCAGAACAGATGTACGATTCATTCAAAAAGTGTCTAGTAATTTGAATTACAGTCTAATTACAGATTTCCAAAAGAAATATGTTAGAGGTTCATTAGTTATCTAAAATAACAGGAGTAATTAAATAATAAAAAAAAATCAGATATGCGTAATTGCCGAAAGAACAATGCTGAAGTTCCTGGGTTGAAACCTTACAAATCACTCACCACTCTTCAGAATGCTGCTGAACATAGACGTTCACTCACCCGAGACCAATATGCAGCATCAACTGCTGAAATCCTATCAAGCAGCCCATCAACTGAATTGCATTATCACACTGAATGTCATAGTAAATACTGTGCAGTGAAAAGGAAGGCCGCAGAACACGACCTTCAATCTCCCCAAAGCACACTATCAAAAGCTACACGTTCTCATTCTGACATCACTCCATCTAATGATAAAGGAATTTTAGCAAAGCAGTGTATATTATGTTCACAAGCAAAGAAGCGGTCAAAAACACTATCAAGTGGTAGCAGCTGGGAGAAGCTCTGCAGAGTAGAAACAATGGATTGCAACAGGACAATGATACTGGCTGCAAGAAAGTTTCCACAACTAGAAAAAAGTCAATGAATATTCGGCTGGACTGTTAATGAGAATGGACTCTATGTGCCACTGTGGTTTACAGGTCATCGTTTGCCAGACACCTTCAGAAAAAATTCTTTGGTAGATGAAGAAGGAGAAGGGTTATCCACACTGTTGGATGATACTAAGTTGGATCCTGATGATACTGGGTTGGATGAAACTGAAGGATCGGAGCAAGAACATGAATCGGACTTGGACGTAGAGCCATGGACTGATGACACTGACAGTGTAACAATATTTAGTCAATACCAATTTTATCTATACCAATAATGCCTATCATAATGTACTGAAAAGTATTTAAGTTTATTACCTGTAACTATTTAGCCAATACCAATTTTATCTATACTAATATTGCCTACCATAATATACTGAAAATTACTTAAGTTTTTGGTGGACTACTAATGCAATATTTTTCAAAGAATTCTTTCAGTTAGTTGCAGATGTGTTTCTTTTTCTAGTATGGTACTTAAATTAATAATTCAATAGGTCAGAATACTGCAGTAAGTATATGTGAATAATTTCAATAATGTAGGAATGATGTGGAAAAAAGTATTACAAAGAGTTTAAGTCTAAATTTAATTCCATATTCACCTGACAGGAACTGCTTAATCAGTACATAACATTCAATCAGTCTCCCTTTGCTTAAGTTTCCATAATTTCTAACATTATATTGTACCTTGCACTTTTGTGACATATTGCAGTATGAAGCAATATCAGGGCAGGGCATATCTGGGGCTGCTGTCTTGGTCCCGGTATAAGGAAAGACTACAATTTTTGTACTTTGCTACCTAACAGACACAATTTATTAAGTTTCATATTTGTGTCAGTGTTTGATTAAGCTAATGCTGGGTCGGAGCATATTATTTTGAGGCTGCTGTCTGGGCCCCGGTACAAGGAAAGATTGCTGTCATTGATATATTTTTATTACTTAGTACCTAACAGTTATAATGGAACGAGTTTCATCCATTCTTCTTAATGTTTGAATAAGTCACATAATTTTGACCCTCAAAAAACTGCTGGTCGGGACTGGGTAAAAAAAAAAAAAAAATGCTGTTGTTGCCATTCTCATATTCCATCATGTTTGTATAGATCTAGAAAGTTGGTTTTAACCATTCCTCTCATTTTGTAAAGAAAACCAGTTTAGTCAAGAATAAGCAATTTTGCGGCTGCTGTCTGGGTCCCGGTACAATAAAAAATTGCTGTCATTGATATATTTGTGTAACTCAGTACCTGACAGTTAAAATGCAACAAGGTACGTCCATTCCTCTCCATGTTTGAATAATGCAAAGTTTGACCCCCCCTAAAATGTTGCTGTCTGGGGTCAGGTACATGCACAAGTTGCTGTCAGTGTGATTACTATGTCCCTCAACTTCCAAAAAGTGATTACCATATAAAAATGTCCATTCCTCTTACCCATTTCAATAAATGTTTTTTTACACCTTAATTAAAGGTACCCTAGAGGCTGTAGGTACAGGATATTAAGCGGCAGCAACTATGATTCGTGATTCTTAAGTCTGTTCCAATGTAATGAGGCCAACAAACCTTATTCCTCTGTTCACTTGAATAAATTGGTATGGGCTCCCGGACTATATGCTTTTCGTAGAGAAATATTTTCAGTATCATATTTTACTGAAATTTCTATGAAATATACATCTCAATTTCCATCTCTTAATGCAGGCATTGCACCAGCAACTGTTTTATAATTCGCCATTCCGTTTTCCACCATCATTCAATATATGGTGACTCTTGTGGTGGTGGTGGGTGGGGAGTGTATCACATCCCAACTCACATATGGTTTGGGTCTTGTCGCGGAGCCTTCATATGGTGGCGCTGTGTATCCTGGGTAGGGCGAAGCAGCTATGGCGTCCACGCAGGAGCCATATATACTCAAATTTCACTGCAACTCACCATATGGAAAGATCTTGGTCCAGTCCTGGAAAGGAGCTGTCTAATACAAGGGGGCGTTGGTTCCCCACACAGTTAATGTACTATATTGTACCTGTGGGACGGCCCTGCAGAATCAGTTGCCTTCCTTTGGTCAACCTGTCTGATCGACCATACAAACTGGGGCAAGCAACATCATTTTAGTGTATCGTTTAGCACCGTATAAAAATAGTTGGCCTACATCGTTAGCACTGTCACTAGACAACACACAGTACTATGGTGGCAGTGCAAGAATTGAGCAACACATAAATAAATACAAGGAAAGGAGAATTAATTTCTCACTCTGTATTGTATTGTCCTCAGACGATTGTACACTGAACACCAAGTTAAATTTTCCCCTGCAATTCAGAAAATAATTGACTGCATTGGATGGTAACCATATCAAACATTACCAGTAGTTTAGTGGGTCACGACGCTCCAACTGTATAGGATTTAAAAGGGATCACAGCCGAGAGAGAGTTGGGGCTGAGCACGACCAGTCACTCTTGCCTTAGATGCAGGGACTGAATTGCTCAGCCCAGGGACCCTACGCAACGTATGAGGCAAAAGGGAAAGAGGAAAAAAGTGTGGGTGACTCGATAAATGTCTGAATGGTATAAATCACAGCAACAGAGAGAGAGAGAGAGAGAGAGAGAGAGAGAGACAGACAGACAGACAGACAGACAGACAGAAGGGTGATGGTGCTTTGTGGTAGTGTTGTGTGGTTGTGGTTGTGCAGGTGTGTGATGTTGTGTGATGGTGCTGCGTGGCGATGCAGGTTTGATGGTGCTGTGTGGCGATGCTGTGTGATGGTGCTGTGTGGTGGTGCTGATTTAGTGGTGAAGTGTGGTTGTGGTGATTTAGTGGTGCTGTGTGGTGGTGCTGATTTAGTGGTGCTGTGTGGTGGTGCAGATTTAGTGGTGGTGCAGATGTATTGGTGCTGTGTGATGGTGCTGTGTGGTGGTGCAGATTTAGTGGTGCTGTGTGATGGTGTTGTGTGATGGTGCTGTGTGGTGGTTCAGATTCAGTGGTGCTGTGTGATGGTGCTGTGTGGTGGTGCAGATTTAGTGGTGCTGTGTGATGGTGTTGTGTGATGGTGCTGTGTGATGGTTCAGATTCAGTGGTGCTGTGTGATGGTGCTGTGTGGTGGTGCAGTGTGGTGGCTCAGATTCAGTGGTGCTGTGTGGTGGTGCTGTGTGGTGGTGCAGATTTAGTGGTGTTGTGTGATGATGCTGTGTGGTGGTGTAGATTTAGTGGTGTTGTGTGATGGTGCTGTGTGGTGGTTCAGATTCAGTGGTGCTGTGTGATGGTGTTGTGTGGTGGTGCAGATTTAGTGGTGCTGTGTGATGGTGTTGTGTGATGGTGCTGTGTGGTGGTTCAGATTCAGTGGTGCTGTGTGATGGTGCTGTGTGATGGTGCAGATTTAGTGGTGCCGTGTGATGGTGCTGTGTGGTGGTGCAGATTTAGTGGTGCTGTGTGATGGTGTTGTGTGGTGGTACAGGTTTAGTGGTGCTGTGTGATGGAACAGGTTTAGTGGTGCTGTGGAGGTGTAGGTGTGGTAGTACAGATGTGGTGATAATGTGTGCTGGTGCATATTGTGGTGCTATGTTGTGGCTCAGGTGTGGTGGTGTAGGTATGGTAGTTCAGGTGTGGTGGTGCAGGTGTGTTGGAACCACTGTTTTATGTTATGATAACATTCTGGCCATGGAAATTCAACAGAGTGCTGCTGGAGACGCTTATCCAGCTGCCTGCGAAAGCAATCAGCACAATGTCATCACCCAACACAGCTCAGTCAGCTTCTGCCAGATAATTAGGACTAGCGATGTGTAGTTATTCACAGTTGTTCAGAAGATGACACGTAGCATCTACAAGCCTCACATGTCTTAAATGTCCTTGACTACCGCTGTTCAGACTACAGATCTTACATTATGTTCTTACGTGATGCAGATGGGACAACTGTTCGACTATACCGTATTCCTATTTTCCTGCAAGGAGGGATGAAGCAATTGTGCTTACTAGCAGGGAGAGGCAACACCACGTGGCTTATACCCCTTCACATAATACATGCACGGAAGGGTTCACATCTTCGCACAGTTCAACTAGCTGTGCAGAATCTGACAGTACATGACATTATCAGTACAACTGGCACAAAGACGGCAGATCTCTAGGCAGACCCAGTAAGTTACTTGGAGGGATTTAGCATTCACCTCCTCTCATTCAATGTATTATCAGTACAGAACAACTCCTGATGAACCCTATAAATACTGGAAGCAATTTCACGAACTTCTCAGATCTTTAATCTAATCTGTTTTTCATTTCGAATTTGACCTCACATCAGGACCTGCAACCGACTAGTCAAGGCCAAACCTGGTGCAGTTTACCTACAGAGTGTATACCGCACTGTAGGTAAACTGCGATTGATGAAAAAGATAACTAGGTCTGATGTAAGAGGTGTAAGGCTGAGAGGAAGACCACGAATAGGATGGATGGACAGTGTGAAGAGAGCGTTGGATGCGAGAGGGATGTCTGTTCAGCAAGGAAGAGTGGCTGTGCGTGATAGAAATGAATGGAGAGAAATTGTGAATGAATAAATGATGACGCAGCCCTGAGGGGATATTCTCCCGCATTTTTCTGATCAGCTGATCAGGTCAGGTGCCAGTAAGGGGATGAGTCTGTTATGATGTGGCAGGGGTAAACCAGCTCTGCTGTCGGGCCCTACTGCGGATGTCACTGATTGCACTGCGCAGTTGACCCTCGTGCCGTGTGTTGCGGTGAGGATCTGTCCCTTCTCCCCTATGGTACTAAGATGCGAATGAATGTGTCTGAGTGGATATGTAAATTGGGAGTGTGTAATCCTGTCTCGGCTACCTCCCTTCCCTTGGGGGAAGCAGCCTAGGTATACGGATAGATAGATATATAGCGTATACCACCCTGCAAGTTCGTGACAGGTATCTCTATCCAAGGAGAGGAGAACCTGTTGAATCCACAGCCTGCTCTTGTAAATGAACAGTGTGCATCATCATCATCATCATCATCATATGGAAACTCTTGAGTCATGCTGGTTGTGGCGTGCTGTGATTAGTGTGCAGGTATGTTTTAGGATCTGTCGGGCAGCAGCATTAAGAGTGGAATGTTTTTCATATGTCAAAAGAAAGAAATCTGTAACAGTCCTTTTCGTGAACACTGTGGGTCAACCAGGAATGGGCAAACATCATATCAGTGCATCAAGCCGAAGTAACTTTATGCTGGGGGCATATTTATATTCAGGATTAACGCGTCTGTTGTACAAGGCCTTGCTATATTATTCTGTGAATAAACAACTCATTTCAATTTGGAAACATTATTTACTTTGATTTAATAACTGAATATTATTATACAATCAGCTCACCTTTACTACGGCAAATCGATTGTCAACATGATGAATGTTTTAGAATACCATATCATGAAAGAAACATCCTATGAGGGAAAAAAAGGGGGGGGGGTATTCTGACCTGCACCGTCCCCAGTATCCCTACTAATGATTTCCTAAATGTACTCTAATCTTCTCTAGGGTGGTCTTAAAAATAGCAGATTTGTAATAAGTAAGGCAAATAAATCATTGATAAGCCCGCTTCCAGACACTTATTTTACTAGGCTAATAATGAATTGCTATGGTAAATGTGCTTGTTGTGAGGGAGAATGGAGGAAAAAGTCCATAGTTATCCTCTGGCCATCACGACGTCACGTTTAGGCATGTTTGGGCCCGCCTCACTATTTATGCGCAGCCTTTGCACACGCCATGGCGAAACTACGTGGGTTGGGGGGGGGGGGGTTGTAGCGCTGGGGTCCCCGCAGTCGGACACTTGGGCCTTTAATAACCCCCACATTCGAAATTTTGTAATAAGTAATGAGTGTACACTGCACAGCAGTGTCCCACAGAGTAGCGCTTGCCCTCCCATTTCCCGAGGTTTGGGTATGCCACTGTATGTATGTACTTACTGTAAACACATCTGAACCCGGCAAATAGTTATGTACGCTGTGCAGTTTATGAACAGCATCACGGAAGCGCTGGGCAATGGCAAACTGAATGTAACTGATTGCAATCTGCAAATTAGCCAATGGTTCTTGGTGTTAGGTGAAGGTCTGTAACCTACTCGAAGCCTGTATGAGCCCTTCCAGAGCCTCATTTAGCAAGTGCCGTCATGGTACTATCGCTGGAACTTCCAGAATAACACGGTGAGTATTGATGAAGGTTTGCAAATTCGCGATGTGAACATAATTTGTAATAGGTAATCTTCAACATTTAATTATCACTGTTGCATTTTAGCCTAACACATTTCTATCACACCTACCTCCTGCTGTATGCAGGTCTGAAGATTCTATTAGAATGCTTAGTAATGGCTACCATATTGGACACAAGCTGGTAGGAAATTCTCAGTCATAGAACTGATGTCATTATATGATTCTAGTTGCAAACTTAGACACCTGTACCATGTTGCTGGCATAACTGGTACGGGAATGAAACGCCGAGAACTCGGGCCCCGAATGTCGACGCAGAGTTGCTCGATTGCCCCTGCCAAGCCTTGAACACAGACTCGCCGTATAACCTTAATGACCTTGCTGACGTAATCAGTTCATCGTCCATTCGTACTCAAAGTTTTGTTGAAATCCATCAGAAGATTCAGGAGATATCACGGCCACAAGGATAACCTAACTCGACTCCATAATTATGACCTTGACCTTTGTCCCCTTGATCTCACTGACTTAATCAGATCATCGTCCGTTTATACTGTATCACTGGCAACCGTTTGGTCGAAAGCTATCAAGGGGTTCAGGAGATATCGCGCCCACAAGAATAAGTCGACCCTATATGACCTTGATTTTTGACCCCTTGACTTAGCCGACCTAATCAATTCATCAAGTCCTCATACTACATCGCTGACAAAAGTTTGGTGGTAATTCGTCAATGAGTTCAGGAGCTATCGCTCCCACAAGAGTGTTACGGACTCACAGACCCACGCACGCACGCACCCCCACCCCCACGCACGACGAACGGACAAACTAATCACCTAATGTCTACTCCACCATAGGTGAGCGGAGGCTTAAAATAACTGTTAATGTATTGCTCAGAGAGATGTTAATTGACGAGTCTGTAGAGAAGCCTAACCTGTTTTGGGCTTTTCATTGGTACTTTTTAAAAGTAACCTACTATGATTCCGATAAATTACTCATATTATGTAACACTGCTGATGCCATGTGCTGAATCCTCGTCTCCTTAACCCGAACTTGAATGAAAATCAGAAAACTTAACAAGGAGCTACAGGTTTTACTTAAGAGACATAAATAAACAAAAAACTGACAAGCAATGGTTTCCAGCACCACACAAAGCATTTTCTCACAAACATTTAGGAAACTCTCCCCTAAAGCACAAGAACTTACAACCAAAAAAGGTTGAACTAAAGCCATAGGTTCTCAAAAAAACAAATGGGTAAATAAAAAAAATATTGAAGGAGAATACACAACACGTCTCGAAATAAAAGTTATGCCCCTCCCCCCCCCCCAAAAAAAAAAAAATCATAGTGACACTCCCAGATCAGTGGCCAAAAACTAGGCCTGAAAATTCATCAGGAGATGAAATTAGGGTGGTGGGCTAAGGAGTGAAAATGTTTTTGTTATTGCTCTCCCTGTCTGTCTGTCTGTCTGTCTCTCTGTCTGTCTGTCTCTCTGTCTGTCTTTCTGTCTGCCTCTCTGTCTGTCTGTCTCTCTCTCTTCCATTTTGTTTTCACAATAACTACTCTATGGGAATTTTTTCTAAGATTAAGAAAAGTTACCATGACCATTAAAGACGTCCCGTACTATTCCTTCATTACAAGTGTAAGAAAAATAGAAATTATCCTTTCTTCCATCCATCTCAGATAGCCCTGCTCCACTGAGGTGCTGGGTGGTGTCACTTTAGTCCTTGTCGGATGTTGACTCCCACCCATCTCACATTTACCAAGCTATATTTGTCTCTCCGCCACCCTTACTTGAACAACACCTCTAGCCTGAGAGGTGCTGGCTTCCCAACTACCTCACCTTCACCAAGATGTATTTGTCGCTAATTCTGCCACCCTTACTATACCTCATACCAATTAATCTGGCCAGGCATGTATGGCAACACTGTTCCTGCCGAGATTCTGATTGGCTGGAGGCGTTTGTTCGATTTCGCTGTTGCTAAAACTGATACTCTTTTTATTATCAGATGTGATACTGAGTTTGTCGACAATACAATCGTCAAAAGCAATAAGAAATCCGTTATATACTTATCAACAAAGAAGTGTTCGTAGGAAGATAGGGGTATTGAGTCAACAAAGTATTATAACAGTCCAAGTCAAGGTCAGGATTCGAACAATTCCATTAAATCTCTGACACTCCATAATATACACTACTGTGAGATGTGGCACAACTGCCACATCTCACAGTAGTGTATGGTAAAAAATTTAATTCACATTTTAAGTATTCCAGATAAGTACAAAATATACAGACGTATAAGTGTTCCATGGTTTAAGTATGTTCGAAAATGAATGACAGTAAGAATGAATGATCGTGTAAAGTGGTAAAATGAAAAGTATATAGAAATGGATTCACTGGACATTTCGAGGCTGTTTGCTTTAAGGTAGATTATTTATAATTATTTTATGAGGCAAAGGAAAGACAGGAAAGCACAAAGGAACAAGAGCTCCACGAGAGAGAGAGAGAGAGAGAGAGAGAGTTGGCTTGTAGGAAATTAGTTATGCTTTATATATGCACAGTTTGGCCAATGGATCACATACACACACTGTCTGAACCCATACAAACAATACTGAGTCATTCTTTTGATTAGTTACTAAGGTGATAGTAGAGAAGTAGTAGCAGGTGGGTGCACTTCTGGTGAGGTTCCTAACATCCCTTTGCTCCCCACACTGTAATTCATCAGCTGGAGATAGCCTAGTTACGAGCGAGGGAGCGCAGCGAGCTAAGTAAGTAAGCGTAGCGAAGTACTGTTGACTCGACACGACGAGGCCCGATCGCGATCGTTTTCAGAGACTAATAGCCTTTCTACTATGAGAGACAGAAAGGAGATTCTTTCAGCAGGTAGGTGATACATTCAATAACTTTGCTTTTAGCTATATACCGTTTGTACTCATGAGACCAATGAAACCCCCTGGAATCCCAGCTTTCTAAGGGAATGTTCCGAGGGCTTCAGTTGACATGCTCCACTATGAAATCGATTTAAAACGATTTCCTGTTGTAACACTATGTTGTCGTGCATGAATTCTAACAATTAAATATCGGAAATTAAGCTCATAATTTTACAAGAATGTCTATTCTATGTTTATGAGATGAAATCAGCCAAGGTGTGTATGTGAGAGAGAGAGAGAATATATGAAGAAAGTAATTATTTTAGCTCATTTATTCATCTGATATTGTTCAACAACCTCAACAGAAATTTAGAAGTTTTACACCAAGTTGAAATTGTGATGATAAGAGTATGTACAAACGCTCGCTCGCTCGTCACGCGCTCACAAAGTGCACTTTACTGGTACTATGTGCTTTAGCTAAAACAGCGTCTCTTTCATTTACATCCAGTTTTGTCTGACTGGATCTCCAAGCTGGTCGGTCCATTTGACGCTGCATTCCTAAGGACAGCACATTCTCTGATACCCCACCAGTATACCACATTACTCAATATTTGTTAGTTTCATGCAATTTGGTGTGACTGTAACAACATGAGTTACTATTATTGCACGTCGGTTGGCTTACGAAAGAACAACTGAATACATGAGAAGGACTGAATCCCAGCAGTAATTCCGCTGGTTACACTGGGATCGGAAACTACGTTATCAGAATATTTACTTGTTCAGTACCTTGACCACTGTGTCACTGCTCCTCCAATGAACACAGGACAGCAGTAGTGCGGGGTGAGTGTGAAAGTGGACCAACTATTCCTGCAGCGTGAGGACGACCAAATAATTCTCCCTTCACCAGTAACTTTCATTTCACGCTAGACAAACTTCCACTTCCCCACCCCCTCCACTTTTATCCTTCTTCTCCCTCCCCCCCACCCCCCTTGGCAGCACTTCGACTGTCTACCTATATCTCTCTCACTCCCCTTCATTTTTCTTCATCTTTTCAGTCATGTATATCATTGTTCCCGTCCCTCTGTATCTGCCAATCGCATTGCCTCCATCTCGTTACCTTATAATATATGAATCGGCCTCCCCCTCCCTTTCTCTCTCTAATTTTCCTTGGGTTTCGACTCCTATTGTTGTATGTGGGAAGCCTCCCTTCCACTCCCCTCCCCGTCCACATTACGGCTCAGCTTCAACAGGGGCTAATGAGACCCCACTAAAAACCTACATCTACAGAGGGGCAAAGACCACAGCAGCTAAGCATAACCAAAATCTTGGAAATGAATTATGCAGAGGAGATAATGTGATGCTTCCATGATAGGTCCTGAGAGAAAGAGAGAGAGAGAGAGAGAGAGAGAGAGAGAGACCCATTTCCGCACAGTGAACACAACACAAATCCTGATACGTATTCATGAGAGGTCCCTCAAGGTTAATAATGCGTGGGTGAGGTTGTGAACACTACTGAATGATAACCTCTACTACCGCCGTCATATGCATCTCTACTCTGCTTTTACCCTTGTTTCTGTACCAGTCTCTGCCTTCTTGATTCTATTTCAATAAGTCTGTGTCATATAAATTTTTACTTACCTCACACGTGCACTGAGAAAAATTATGAAAACACCATTTTTAGATGCGGAAGGATCGCAAATAGCAGGCGAGTCAGTCAGTTAAGCCGTGCGGATTTACACACATAAGACATTTCACTCTAGCCAAGTCTCATTTAATGCTCTAATTTTATAGTAGCCGTATATTACACCGCATCTATTTAACACAGTTATACCTGTTCTAATCCCAGCGTTGCATTCACCTCATGGCAAAAGTCTTACCATAATGAATCAAGTGTTGTGACACCAGTTACTCGCCCGTCAGAGACGGAATCTAATAAAGATACCAATAAAGACTCCGCCATAACACTCCATATTAAACGCAGAATTATGATTTGCAGTGTGGATTGGACTGGAGAAGTTGTGCAGCTGTGGTGGTGGTGGTGGCAGAGTGCCTTGTCTGTCCTGGGATTAATTAAGACGAGTCTTGTATCACACCAGCAGCCGCACAATTACTCCGTCAGCCGGGTTAATGAGTCTAGAATGAACACGAATGAGAAATGAGGAGGTGGATCATAGATGGCTGAAATAAAATGGCAGATGTAAGAGATTTAATACATCTTTGAACGGAGCAGGAATGCAAAACGTTGTGTAATTGGTGTTGTTTCATTTAGAGGTCTTAAGGTTCATCCCAGCACTCGCCAGCACTCCGTTAATACACGCATGCACGGTAACACTGAGATGTTTTGTGTGTGTGTGTGTGTGTGTGTGTGTGTGTGTGTGTGTGTGTGTGTGTGTGTGTGTGTGTGTGTGTGTGTGTGTGTGTGTGTGTGTGTGTGTGAGAGAGAGAGAGAGAGAGAGAGAGCAGTATACCTCAGTTTTTGTGCGATTTCGATCAAAGTTAGTGGAAGTGCTGAAGGCAGAGGACAGGTCAAGGAGCTCAGTCAAAAAAATAAGGGCAAGGGCGGCTTAGTGTTCATGCAGCTCATACCACGTTTAGTGGAAGGGCGGAGGGTTTAGTATCGATGGAGGCGTTCAATTCTGTGCAGAAATAAAAATAAAAAGCTAAGCTCACGGGGCAAAGTTGAACTTGCAGGGCGCGGATGTTGCAGTCTCTGAGTGATATCCTTCTTGTTGTGTTCCATCTTGCGTTGCATAGCTTACATTCCCTTTACTACGACGGTTCCAGTCTTTGATCACACTTCCTCACCTAAACTTATTGCGTCCATCATATATTGCTATGATCACTCTCTCACCTATCATAATCGGAAACATATACTAGGAGAGAGTCTGACAGGTAAGTAATAGATTAGTGGACTACAGTTCAAAAGATTCACATTCGATCTCCCATCTTAACTGGTCTTCTGTTAATGCCAAAAAGATAATCCTGCCAATACCATCACTGCAGGCTTAAATGAGACTGCTTTAGCATGTAATCAGTATGGACGATGGGCATTATCGGCAGGCGGGGTCATGTGAAGGTGTGGCGCCATATGTTGCGTGTATTGTTGGGTTCATGGGAACGGACGATTTACTGTGACGGCACCCAGTGTCCGATATATAAAAATTAGTACAAAAGTTGCCAGTTTTTTTTTATTGTCTCCGAAAACTTACTAAGCTAGAAAATTATGAATACATGCTGTACAGAAAAGTAAGAGCATGTATAACAATACAGACTACTTTCCTTTGTTAAACTTCTTCCTTCTTCTTTTTTTTTTCTCTCTGTCTCATCATCTATTATTCTTGATAGCTAGATCACCAGCAAAAGAATAATAAGTAAATATAAAGCAAAACAAGGCGGACCACAAACAAGTTGCAACATTCACTGCCACTATCTACCGGTAAAGGCTGAAGATTTGATTTTGCCCTCTGACCTTCACCTTTGATCAATTTCTCTCAAAACCGAGTCACTTGGCCTAATTCATGACTAATCCTTAACATTACCACCAAGTTTTGTTCAAATTAAACCAAACCTGCTTGAGTTGACTCTGGCCTGGTCACTGACCTTTCCCTGTGGCCTTCACCTTTGACTGACTGTTCTCAGAATATAATCTCTATATCCTCCTTTTAAAAATCAACACTTCCACAGAATATATTCTAAATCGGATAAAAACTGTTAAGTAGACATTGCCATGTGACGCTGGTACTTGACTTTCTGATCAACAAAACAAGTCTATTTGTTGGCTGAGACTCAACACTTCCAATAAGTCTGATCTAAACTCCATTAAAACTGCTTTAGTTATTTCGTTCACACTGGCACACGGGTCAACTTGACCCTAACCTTTGAATTATTTTTCAAAAAAAAAAAAAAAAAAAAAAAAAAAATGGCTCCGTCTTTCTTCCCTGACCCTAAACCATTCCACCAACTTTGCTTTAATCTAAATAAAAAATATATATATATTTAAGGTGGCCTTTCTTTGTGACTTTCATCATTAAGGGGGTGTTCTCAAATTCGCAACCTTAAAATCATGCATTAGCCTCAATCATTTCACAACGTTTGGTCGAAACCGGATAAAAACTGTTTAATTTGACATTCTCATCTGACCTTCGGCATTGATCTATTATTCTAAAAATTAAATTGGTCATCTCCATGGAGGATCCTTAATCCAACCACCGAGTGTGACTCTAATGGAATCAAAATTGTATTGTTTTGCTAACACACAGACACATGGATCGAAATGTGACTACTTGCCCTGTGTTCTTGAACTATGCCAGATTCCTCTCAAAACTGAATCACTTTACTCGTGTTTTTCCCTCAACCCTTCCCCCAGGTTTGGTCTGAATTGGGTAAAAAGTGTGTAAGTCCATTTTTTAAAGCCAGACTTTGAATTCGGTCATTGAACTTTAACATACTCTAAAAAACGAAAGATTTACTTAATTGGCTGACATTCATACTTTACACCAAACCTGGATAAAACCGGATAAAAACATTAATTTTGCTCCCTCCCCTCTCTCTCTCTCTCTCTCTCTCTCTCTCTCTCTCTCACACACACACACACACACACACACACACACACACACACACACACACACACACACACACACTCGGTTCGTCCTCCAATCCGGCTGTTCATCTTACATCGGGTTCCAATCAGCCGGCACAGTGACCTGTCTGGAGGTGTCTGGTAGCAATGTGTCAGAGAGAGAGAGAGAGAGAGAGAGAGAGAGAGAGAGAGAGAGAGAGAGAGAGAGAGAGAGAGAGGTGTTGCTGGCTGATAGACTAAAGCTCTTAGGTAATCCTTAGCTGAGCCATATTTATAGCTGCAGTTGATTTTTTTTTTTTTTTTTAGCAGTGATGGAATGTATTACCTGCTCCAAACTCGCGCCTTTCTAAACTAAACGTCAGAATGTCTGCAGCTCGGATTTGAAAGATTTTTGTTATCTTCAGTATTTGTGGGTTTCCAAATATCGAGTGTTTTCCAGGTGCTGGGAACTTCCAGGACTCGATATATCAAGACACTTATGGTATATGGACACTGGAAGCTAACAACAAATACAGAAGGGATCCAGACGTCAGGACTTTTTAAGATGTTGAAGGTTTATAGACATCAAATACATCCTAGTATGGAACTTTTATCCTTGTTAAAGTGAAATGAAAAGAAGATGTTCTTTGTTTCTTCAACAAGTCACAGAGGTGCTGGTGGCCGACAAAGTACAAAAGCAAATTGGAAAAGTACGCGTAGATCAGACAGACCCGCAACTGCAGGTCAGGGAATTTCAGGCAAGGGCAGAAAATTGTAGACACGCTGTAAAGGATGAACAATGAAACAGGATGCAAGTGAAAACAGTAAAATACATGCGAAAAAGACTTACAGGGAGGGAAGTTGGGCTAACAGGTAAGCAGGAAGGTCAGTGTATGCAGGGGGAAAAACAAAGTATATTGAGTGAGCAGGAGCAGTGTGACAAACACGAAAAATATCGAGAAAAGATGCAATTGATGAAAATATGGCAATAACATTTGGAAACAGGACTAGAGAATTACGGTCAGGGGTGAGGCATCCTCCGGTAATACATGTAAACAAGAGTGACAGAAGTGAAAGGAAAGACTACCTAGGAGTTAATGCGAATCAAGAACCAACAGAAACGGGGAAATGTTGAAAGGAAAT